>NW_020955316.1:188021-373737 GCF_003031625.1 Empidonax traillii
TTGTCATCAGTGGAGAAGAACGGGCACCTCTGGTGGGAAGACATTTTAGGAGAGCTGGTTGGCTGAATCATCCTCTGGAAATGCACATGCCTTCTGAAAAGGTAGGCCACTGCTAACAAAAATAAGGGGAAAAATGCTTTTTGGGAATACGGAGACTATTTTATGAGCTAGAAATGCAAGGGTTTCCTAGCAGGTGGAGAGCCTGGCACTGATTTATCAGTTGCCATTGCACTGCTAAAAGCTTTGGACAGAAGCAGAAGGGAAGGGAGCCCAAAGCTGACTTACATATGTGCCAAACAAATCAAATCCCACAAGTTCTTTGATCTTGGAAAAAATAATGAATGTGACTCCCAGAGTAGTCCCTGAGGATGGGACTTCAAACACTGTCCAATCAGGCTATTTGTGCAGCAGTGGACTTTGGATGCAGCTTCGCAGGGCTGACACCTGAGCTAAGGTGCCTACCTATGAGTTGGTTGTCTAGCTCTTGGAGGGCAGAGAGAGGGACAATAAGAGAGATTTCTGTATATACATACACACAGAGAGAATTCAAATGGACTAGCGTGGAAGGACCTGCTGAAGCTCACTTTATGCTCCAGCATATAAGTTAGAAGAACAAAGACATCAGCAGGGTTGCACGAGACAAGCTAATTCTCTCCACTGAAATCACTGGGCCAGTGGATGAGAGAAGCTGACATGCTGCACCATGTGTAATTCATATTTCCAGTTACTACAGGCTGAGTCTGTGCTTGTGCACTCCAGATTTAGGAATTCATGTTGGTAAAATAGCAAAGCAGTTTTATCTGAAATAGATACTTCTCTATCAGAAGTTCATTGGAATGTAGCATAATAATTCAGTTTTGTGCCCAGGTACTGTGTAGGGGAAGCTGGTGGGGAGTGTTGGTTGCCTTATCACTCAAAAAATGCATTTCTGTCAGCCACATGCTAACCCATGTGTAGGTAAAAGTGGTGTATGCTCTACTTTTACAGATAATGTGGTGTTAACTTGGCCAAAGTTAATTGTGTGTAAAATCCATAAATAGCAAAAAGAAAGGAAAGAGTGCTGCACACTGAACAAAAAGGAGTAGTCAATCGACATCTTTCTGGATGAAGAGTTTTGCTGGGTGAAGTGTTCTGGGTTTGCTTTTGTATTACTCTTAACACAATATTAGTGAGACAGCACTACAGCTTCAGACATCTTTTAAACCCAAGTAATTGTATTAATTTGTCATAGCGCTCTAATTTCATAAGAAGACAAATTAAAGGATATTAATTTATACTGACAGAAAATACATATAATGATACTTTTGAAAAGAATATATTTTTAAATGCAGAACACACATAGATGCAGCTAATTATACAGCTTTCTTGCAAAGTTATGTTTCATTTATTTCTGAGTAGTCTCTTTAATTTTAATAGGCCTACATGCTAGAATAAAATTAAGCAGATGAATGTTTGCTTGTTGGAGCCTTAGGGGGCTTATATATACCAGCCAAAATGTATAAAACAACTCAGTGCTGTATATATTGGTTACAATTTCTCTTTTAAAAATAGATTCCTGGGTTAGAAAAGGAGACAGAACTGAACTATTTAAACTAAAAGAGAACATAGGCTTGAGAACAAATGGACACAAACTTCCAATGAATGTATTTAGACTGGAAATTAGAAGAATATTCTTAACCATCAGAAGGTGAAAACATCCTTCTAAGAGTAAAAACAGATAGAGAGGATGTAACTGGCTGTGAAATACCTTGGTTGGTTTAGCACAGTCTTATGATGTGATTCCTTGTGGCAGACAGCAATCAAGTATGATGACCCGGCAGTTCTGCTCCAGCATCTTCTGGTTCAAGAATAACATAATAAGTACTCTTTATGTAAATAACCACCATAGTTCTTCACAAAGCATGCTTGGATTCACAGTAATCACCACCGAGCTCATTATGTTCAAGCACTTGGACATGAAAGCTGTGAGCTAGAACCAGGTGCCCTTCGGCAGAGATAATTGGGCTGCTGGAAATCGCTGATGACCTGCAGTGACTTCGGTGGGAGGTGGGAAGATGAAGGTGCTTGTGACATGTCCCTGAGCAGCATCAAAGAAGGCACGTTAATCAAAGGGGAAACAAAAGAGGGCAGAAGAATGACTGATCTGTGAACAATACTGTGCCTTTCTTGTTAGCTGGAAAGTCAAATTATAGCAAACGTCCTCAGGGGTCACAGACTTTGAAAGCCTGGGAGATGACATATAGTGAAAGGTGGTTGTGAAACAGGTAAATTAATGTCTAGATGCACAAGTGGCAATGCTGGAAAGAGAATGAAAGCGATGGTACCTGATTCTTGAAGATGTCAGGTGTTTGTACCCCAAGAGTAAATATTTAACTTTAAAAATATTTGAATTTTGCAATGGAAATTATTCCAGAATTATGAGAAACACATCACCCTCTGTGAGATGAACTTACTATTCCCCTGCTCCATGCTAATAAAGGCCCATGTGGGATTTGCTGTGGAGGGAACACTCTTGATTTGAACCTCCCACATCCCACAGGTATGGAACAGCTTCACAGGCTGAAGCTATGGTGATGATTTTCCTCAAGACAGAGAAATTTGGAAATGCTGTCAGCAGCCTTTCCACACATCTAATAAATTTGACTAAGAGCTGAAGAAAATTTCATTATACTAACAGTAAGCTCTACAGACTACATTAGCATACTCTTAGGCATCATTAATGTCAGAAACAAGAGGCTGGACTTGAGGACCATCAGCCTGCTCAACTCCACTGCCTTTTACTCTTACCACAGGCTAGGGACAAGTACTGAGAAAGCAATCAAGGGTTCTCTTTTTTCTCGGGGTCTGGCTTGGAATTAGGTGCTTCCTATGACTGCTATTTCACTAGCTGTTTAGTGGCTGCAGGGCTACTGCTTCAGGAAAGAAAAACAGATGGTTCTTTCCTCGCACCCAAAATACCCCAGTGTCCATTTTTCAGGTGCCACAGGACTGCAGCAAAACAAGGCAGTTGCTCATGCTAGATGGTATACTCAGAAACAGAAAGCTGCTTCTGGTCATCTCACTCCTGGGTGTCTCATGACCTCCATACAGAAGACGTGAAAATTCAAAGGTATTATTGCATCAGCTTCCTGGAATGTTCTTCAAACAGAGATTAGAGAGGGCTTTGCAAGAATCAGCAAAGAATCGAGAGAAAAATAGTGTCCATGAAGTACACCATGAACTGCAGAGGCCATTTTCTGTAAGGACCGAGGCTGCCAAAACCAACTTGCATTGCAATTACACAGCTACATCTTCCACCCATCTCTACAAACTTCAGATGGACTTGAGATTCAGAGACTTCTCTTGAATTTTAGAATTTTCTCTTCATCTTTTGGAGGGAGCTGCCTCTTTTGTGACTTTTTCGCCTTCCTTTTCTTCAGATGTACTTTCCCATCAGGGCTGGTCTGGACGGTGGGAGCTGGCCTCCTCCCAGGGGAGGGAACGAGGCAGCTGCACAAGGCTGTTGGAGGAGTCCATGAGTGGGGACTTGTTCCAAGTTACCTCCCTTCCCACATTATCACCGTGTAGGGGACTTCTCTGTCACCCCATATCCTTCCACCTGGACCAGTGGAGCAAGGACAAACAGCTCCATGGGGCTGTGGGATTTCAGGGTGGGTCCCTTTGGCCATGTCATGGGCACGCCTGGGGAGGTTGTCTGTTTCTGTTCTGCATCAAAGCACAGTGCACCTTGATAGGGGGTTTTTTTTGAAGGGGTGATGCAACATGGCAGTGGGGCTGAGGCAGAAACTCCTGGCTCCATCCCATACCCTGTGCTTGAAGGTGGTTTCAGGATGTTGTCTCTCTCCTGTCAGCCTGGGAGTAGCTTCCCTCCGGAGCATTTTGGGACTGTGCTAGTTCCCTAAATTTAACCAGTGATGTCAAAGGCTCATGTCAGTTCCCTGCACCAAGCCCTGTGCCCACTCACGCCGATGTGACCCAGGAATAACTCCACCACCACATAGATTTTAATCCTGTCCCAAGCAATGGCACTCAGTGTCCAGTTTTGTAACAGAGACTCCTGAGCCTTTGCTGTGCAGGTGGATCAGCCCCACAGCTGGGGGGAAGAGATGCTGCGGCTGGGAAAATTCACAGCAGGAGAGCTGGATACAGCTGCCAGTGCAAGAAGGGACCTCTCGAGGTAAGCTGGAAATGGAATGCTGTTATTTATTGATCCAGCAGTGACCAGAGAGCAGGCATGGGGATGGGCATGTTTGGTTTGGCTGCTGAACTGACAAACTGGAGGAGGAAAGGAAGCACACTCAGGTGGGTATCTAAATTGATGTTACTTTTTGGTGGTGTTGGTTTTGTCAGTAAAATGACAAAGGACAGAAAGTTCTGTTCAAAACAAAATATTGGATGGGGCTGGAGGAAACAGTTTCATTTTGGGTGCTAGGGAAAGGAAAAAAAGGGAAATAAAGGGCTCATTTCACAAAAGTACTGGAAAGGTGGCAGCCCTTCCCCCCTCCCCCACCCCCTGCGGCTTCCCATCCATCCCTCTCCTCTTCCTGTGCCCAAGAGGCAGCCGTGCAGCACCCCACCGGTGCTCAGGGTAAGGACTAGCTCCCACCCAACTCCTCCCTGAGCTGCCCCATGAAGTGAAGTCCAGAAAGGCTTTTTCCATTGCTAGGATAAATTATCTGTTCTCAGACAGAATATGCCAACCACAGTGCACTGGCCTTTTTCATCCCATTGCCTGATGCGACCCTCTTTCTCCATTTGCCTGCTTTTTTGGGGGAGCGCAGTGCTTGCAGCTGGGCAGATGTTTAGCAGAAGATCTTTACCCCACCAGTTCAGAAGAACTGGTAAGCAGGACGAGCTGTGAGGAACTGGAGTTTTGTCCTGAAGGTGTTTCAGTGGGGTATTTTCATTTGTGAGGATGGACTCAACTCGGTGCCAGGAGGGGAAAGCAGTCACAGCCATTTCTGGTTTGCTGCCTGGGCAGGATGTGCATGGGCAGAAGGGCTGAGCCAAGTTAGCACAGAACATCCATCACCTCTGCATTTCAGTTTGGCTTCAAGTTGTTAAACACCCGCTGGAGCCTGGAGCCCTTCTCATCTCCCAGAGCTGAGCAATGGAGAGGCTGGATGGTGCAGTCCTGGCCTGGGACGTGCAAATCATGGAAAATGTGTGGAGAACTTCCCCTGCCAGTAAAATAGTCCGAGCTATGGCTGGTAAAAAAACACGTCTAGCTTTATGTAGCTTTTGTTCCCCTCAACTTCACAGGAGGATCAGATCTCATCTTTATATTTTTTTTTATTAATTTTTCTAGAAAAAGACTTTAAGTTCAAGATCATAATCAAAGGGTTAAGATGATGATTGCTGCTGCCTTCCAGGTGGTTTTTCCACACACAGACTAAAAATTTCAGCCTAAGAAACTTTTCCTGGCAGAAGCTTTGTTGAAAGTAGTACATTCCTGAAATGAGGAAGAAGGAAAAAAAAATTAACTAATATTTTCCAGGGAAATATTGATTCCTCTGCCAATTGGGAGGCAGTGGGGTGGGCAGAGGCTGCAGAAGCTGCTGCTGACCCCCATATGTGCAAGTGCTGGGTCAACAAGGCTCTTCCATGTGCAGGGAGCATCCCTGCGGCCTCTGCGTGTCCTGGCCACCGCGGACACAAATGATAGCCCTTTGGAAAAACTTCAGAGACTGGTGTGCAGGCTACAGTGCCTGGGAAAAAAACAGCAGTGGAAACCCCACTGGCACAGCCCAAGCCACAGACAGCCAAAAATGAGCTGTTATAACTTGCTCATGGGGGAAAAGAGCTAGATTTGGTTTCCTTCAGCCCCCATACACAGCATATATGTAAAATTTCATCCTTCATGAAAAAATCTTGAAGAAAAAGCCTAAATCTTGGCATTGCAAATAACCCAAGCTGTACATCCAATGTGGTTCATTGTCCCTATAGGGGAGGAGAAGGTGGGCTTGCGAGGGACCCTGTCTGCTTGCTGGGGAGAGACAAGGCTGAGATATGGAGGGAAACAAACAGCCATAATTTCTTGGGGGGAGCTTGATTTAAGTGGCTAATGGAAGGAAGGAAAAGGGAAAGGGCAAAGCCCTGGAATTGCTCTATACCCTCCAATTTGCTCAGACCTACCAAGAATGCTTCCAGCATATGAGTTGCAGAAAGAACAGAAAAAGGCATGAGAGCAGTTTCTTTCTTTGAGGAGAAGGAGTCAGGGAAAAATAAATATATTTAATAGATTTTAAAGCTTATTCTTCATTTAAAAGTTGTAGCAAAAGAGAACCCTAAATAACCCTCTGAAAAGAGTTCATCTGTACAATATTTCTGATTAGAGAATTATAGTGACCAGTGTTTGTAGGACTGACTGTTAGAGTGAAGTGCCTGGTAAAGCCACAGGAAGCTTTTTTAGTTTATTGGCAACATCACAAACATGTCAATATTAATGGAGGTGTCTCCTTGGCTATTAAGAAACGTAGGGCAGTTGTTTTGTACCATGTGGTAAAAAGAATGAGCTGTTCCCATCTACTTACTTTGTTGCAACTGGGGGGTCTGGTCCATCATCTCTTAAAGTCAACAGGGAGAACATCATTGACTTGACAAGGTCTCTCTTTGCCCCACACCTGAAGCTGTTTCCATTTGAGAATTTCTACCACCAGTGTTGGATTGCTGATGAATTTTTCAGTAATATATATGTGAAAGCAATACTACCTCAGGGGATGATTAAGTCACCTGGTGTCTCGGTCTTCAGGATGCAGCTGAACACATCCTGTTAGGCACTGTTATTCCATAATTGACCTGAGTAGACAATGTTTATGGTTATTCCTCACCGATAGTTCATACTGGTTACACGGCATCATCAGGGTCTCTTGTAAATCATCAGACCATGGGGTGGGCAGTTGTTACTTTGCTTCCTTGCTGAGAGTTTAAATAATATGCACAAATCAAAACCCCATTATTGCTACAAAATGCAAGTCTAACAAATACTCAAGCGGTAACATGAAAGGAGAGGAGATGATAGCTGGAACAAATGCCACTGCAATGCTGATATTTTTCTGGTGGCAACAGGGTTTTTCTCCTAAACAGCAAGTAGACCTGGTTGGAAAAACGCATTTCTCTTTTTTGAGCTATTTAGAAGTTTCAGCTTTTGGGTTTGTTGTGATGCGGGGCAAAACCAAGATCTTCTCCAGTTTTTCACAAGAACCAAAGAGAATGAGGCAGGGGCTTGGTGACAGTGAACTCAGCCACCACCATGCTGTATCTTAAGACTAGTGCCAAACTCTTCCTCAGTGTGATTAGTGGTGGGGATTATAACTGTGCCATCCTCATGCCCAGTGAGCAGTCCTGGCTCACTGGTGCCACTGGGCAGAGGGGACTATGAATCAGGTGGGGCTGAGCCCTGGATGCATCCAGGTCCTTCTGCAACTGGAGGAAAGACCTGAAGAAGATGTGGGGTTGAAGGTGACCACAGCATCCCACCACACAGTTTGCAGGGAAGGGTAGGCAGCAGGAGGAAATCAGGAGAAAGCAGCTGGTGGTCGCAGTTCTTTGATCCCACTGGAAGATGTTAGGTGTCTGTGCCTTGACTGACCCCAAAGGCAGAGACTGCACCCTCATAAATGAGCACCAGACTCTTGGGTATGAGGAGACAAAGGAGATTTGTTTCTCTTCTCCCTGGCACCACAGCAGGACTTTCATATTCCATTTTATGTGGTAGACGTGAGCAAGCTTGCAGCTTGCTGTTATATTGGGGTCCCATTTGGTCTGCTTTTTAAACATTCCAGCCTACCAAAGCAAGACTTGATTTTTCCTCTTTCACCTGTGTGTAACCATCAGTGAACATCCATCTGTGTGTCTGTCCCACAAAGCGTACCATGAGACCAGCTAGAGAATCAGCCAGGACCCAGGGCTCCCACACCAGCACCTCCCGAAAGCCAGCATCTTTCACTGGCAGGGCTGGGGTTGGGGTATCCAGTGCTGGGCTCCTGCAACCAGGAGAAGCCTACATGTGCTGGATGAGCTGGCACAGATCATGAGCTTGCCCTTGGATGGAAAAATATGGGGCTGGGGGAGATCAGGGCTGTGCATTGGTGAGCTGCGGGAAGTCACAGGAAGCAAAGGTTCCAAAACAGCCCTGAACTGGAAGAGGAAAAATTAGGAGCCAGACCAAGTGTGGGATGCCATAACCCCTACAAGAAGTCAGATAAGGAAGGAAGGACAAGGCATCCTTTACACAGGCCACTGAGGTATGGTTTGGTCATTAACTCTTCCTGCAGTCACCAGTATCACCACCACATTACCAATCCCTTTTCTTATCTTGTCTGATGCTGGGAAAGCAATTCGTTGAGATGCTGGTTGGGTTCCCTCTATATTTTTCCTTTCAGAGCTCTGCCTTTGTTTGCCACAGAGTGACAGCCACAAAAGTAGCTTTCTCTGAAGAGAGAACTGTAAATATTTTATGTCTAACTCAGTCCTCTGAAAAATACTGCAGCTTTAACAAGAAGTTTAAGTATTTCACACCTGCCAGCGGAGATCCTGCATGAGCCTCAATTGCTTTGAAAGATATACTTGTGTTTTGGAGCAAAGAAGTTTCCTCATCCTGTCCTGCCCTTCACCAGGGAGAAAACTGCAGTGATTTTCGCACTGTCCATCAGGGTATCAATGAGACAGAACTCCTTTCTGACTCCCACTACTGAGTAATACAAGTGCTGCCCATCTCTGCCCACCCCACAAGTAACCTGAGACTTCCTGATGCCTGAGGCTGGCCTTGGATTTATCTCCCTCCTGCCACTGGTCATCCTTCCCTTCTCTTCCTGTCTTGGCAAAGGTAACCCAGCAATATTTCTGAATGAAATAGCATTATATGCATGGCATGGTCTGGGCAGGGGGACAGGGGGCAAACCAGCCCTCGGCCAAGAGACTCCGCTGCTGCTCAAGAAGCAGCAGTGCAGGAGCCCACCAGTGTTCAGGATATGGACAAGCTGCCATCCTCATCCATGAGCTGCCCAGTGAGGTGAAGCCCAGAAAGGTTTTCGTAGGAAAAGGTGTCTGTTTTCAGACAGAATTTGCCAGCAACAATGGGATGGCCTCTCTCATCCTGTTGATTGGTGTGACCACTTTGTCTCCATCTGCTTCACTCTTCTGGGAGGATGCTGTGTTTGCATCTGGGCATACGTGTAGCAGAGGACAGGCCCTGTTGTGAGAACTGGTGAGCATGATGAGGTGTGAGGCATGGGAGTTTTTACATGGACACCCAGGCGCAAGGTTCAGGAGATGTGGCTGGAGAAAGAGCAGGAGCCTGATGATATACAGCACCATCCCCTGTCCTCAGCACAGGATGGGAAGAAAGGAAAGACCCCCCCTTTGTGGGTAAACCCTTCTGTAGCAGATGCAACACTGGAGAATGAATGCTCATCTTTGCCTCACTCTGACTCACCTGGGAGCTTGGCTTGGGCTGAAAATATCCGCTCCATTTGTCTTTGAGGCAGATCAGTGCCGCTGGCTGTAAATCTGCTGGGAAACTCATGACTCACAGTATAAGAGCTGTGGAGCTCCGTGAACTACATGATGCCAGCTGCTCACCTTTCTGAAGGCGGTTTTGGCTCCCCAGGATGTTTGTGCGGGGAGCAGATGAGCCTGTGCCATGGTGGGGTGACCACAGCCCTGCACAGACATGCTGGGAGAAGGATAAGTGCATGCCCCAAGTCAGCAGGCCTGGAAAAGCTGTCAGGACTTGGTGTTACTGTAGTTGCAAGGCCACTACGTAGGATTTTTTCAGAAAAATCAAGCCTAACCCAAAATCTCCACAAATGTTCATCAGTTGACTTCTACCCAAGCAGAGTGGTTTCTCCAAGTTTCTCTCACTACAGAGTTGAAGCCTTGTGGCATCCCAATCCTCAGGATGAATCCTGGTGCACCAGCACCTCAGAGGCTTGGTGGGAGAGCTTTGATGCTGCCAGGGCTGCTCCTGCTGTTTTGCAGCTGCAGTGAGTGATCCTGGATGTGAGGATGGCCTTGGGACATACCAGCACAGCCAGGGCTCCTCTCAGCTCCTCAACTGTGCACAGGTGGCAGCACAGCCAGAATCTTTCACTGCTCCACACACTGACTGCTGCCACAGCACGCAGGCAGTACCCTAAATGCCTCTTGGTAAGAGTCTGAACATTTTTTCCTTCATGGCCAGAGCTGAGATATGCTTTTGGAGGAGGTATAGGAATGCAGGATATCTGACAGTCTTTGTTAACCCAACTGATATCTGTTGCTCTTGGACCTGCTGGCTTCCGGAATACGCAGGCAGAGTGCAACCCACCTCATGCCTGGCAGCCTCCCAACCTTCCCTCACCACATGAAGGTGCCAAACACAGCCAGATACTGACAGAGGCATTAAGCAGTGCTAGCCAAAGCTGGAATGGGGTGATAAAACCAAGCCCCAGAGTTGGCTCAAATGCTGCACAACACATTTCTCTTTGTCATTCAGTGCACATGGGTGCTTGAAGCCCTCCTGGCCCTGGGAATGGGAGCTCCTTTGACTCCCAGGTATGAGGTTTTCTGTCTAATCTGGTAGCTGGAAGTACTTAACAGCTGAGTTCAAAATTTTGAAGCAATTTCCTGAGTACAAAAAGTCATTAAGGGAGATGATGAATGGAGCTAGTCTTTCAGGAGATGGAGCAAAAACCAAGATCTGTTCACATCTGCCAGAACTGCTTGACTGCCTACGCTCAAGTGAGCCTGCTGCTGTCATGTAGGATTTAGAGCTTCACTTCTGAGATGTCCTTGTTGGAAGTCATCTGGGAAAACTGGCAACTCTGAAAAAACATTGCAGAGGGTGAACATCTGCTGAAGCCATTCTCACCATGGTAAGACCATGCTTTTCCTTGTGAGAAGGTGGTGTAATCAAGGCACTCTTCACTGTTTGCTCTTCATTCTTGGCCTTATTTCCTTCCTTATGCTTAGTATAAGAGCCTTCTTTGGAAAACTCACCTACATGGTATACCATTCTCTCATGTTATTTATTCCTCTTCTGAGACTGCCCGAGGTGGCATTTGATCATGGCAGATATTCTTTTCCTGGTATCACTTTCCCCAGGTGCTTCTGACTCAATGGAAAACCCAGAAAGACACCCACCATCCTTATCAAGATGTAACTAGCCCAGACACTGCTGCATCACACCATTTTTTCATTCCATGTCACCGATGACTCAGCCTTCATTAAGAGCAGTCATCAGGGACTATTTCACCCTACATTTCCTCCTGGCTGGAGGCCACCCCATAATCTGTGCAGCACAGTGAGCTTTGGATCGGCTCTTCCAGTGCTGTGGTTGCTTTTGAAACTGTGCTGCTCCTTCTTCTTGATACTTCCTGCATGTGGTGCTGCAAACTGCTGAGGAAGGCAGGAAGAGGACAGCCCAGCATCTCCACTAGCTTTGGCATTGGAGACGTAGGGATTAGCAATGCCTCTGTTCGAGGACATCTTGCAGGGCTACTGCTGACCATTGCAGGATTTGTATGGCTGGTTGGGTTTTTTTCCCTCTGCCGTTCTTCTGCGGGTTACTTTCCCAAAGATAATTACGTGACTCAGGAAGACAGACGCATACCTTGCATACTTGTGGGAACCATAATGTGATAGGTGGTGTAGAGCATTTTGAAGGTCTTTGAACACGCAGGAGCAGCTGAATTCCCGTAACTTACCTACCCAAACGAAGCAAGTCCAGGCAATGGCTACATAGTTTTTGTGGAGCTCTTACCCAACAGAGGACAAACAATTCCCAGGAAAGCTTTGGACTTGCAGCACCGAGACACAGATACTTTTTTGTCTCCAGAGAAATCACGGGTGTTTTGTCAGGTAAGATTTACCATTTCTACTTTACCAGTTTTTTAAAAAGCTTGTCTGAACCGAGGCTGTAACAGGAACATTTTCTCTTATGACTGCGAAAAAAAGGCAGTTCTGTGTTTTCTGAGAGGTCATGGGAACAGCAGGGAGAAATTATTCTCTCTTAAGTAGATAAGTGATTGTTATGGCTAAAATAACCTGGCAGCTAATTGCCTGTGAAGATAACTGGCACAGCTGAGGTGTGGTGGTGTTTAGGGCTGTTAGTTTAGTACAGACAGATCTGCAATGGACACAAAGGGAGACACAGGCTTCGCTTCAAGCACTTTAATGTTTGAATTGTTGAGTTGCAATTCAATTCACTGATTCTGGAAGAAAATCAGAGAAGCAAGAAAGAGAAATTTTATTCCACATGGTGACTTGGAGCATCTTAAACCCATCCTAAATCTGTGTAGATATGCACACCCAGCACCTGTAATCAGAGCAGTGGTCCGGGAGCACTGCAAGGTGGACCCTGGCATCCTGCCATACCCGTGGGATGGCTGGGACAAGTTTGTGAATTCCTTTGGGACCATTTTGGGGGGTACCCTTGCTCAAGGGTGAGAGTAAGAGCTTGGTTGAAATTGAAGATGGTATTTTCCAAGGTTTTCAAGATTTTGCCTGGTTCCTGGTTATATATGTAGATGGTTGTTCCTAGGTAGCAATGAGCTTCAAAATAAATCATGACATGTAAACAGGAATGTATTCATTAATTTGCCTCCTACCTTTATATCCAAAGGGATATAGAGAATAGAGAGGAGCTTCTAGCACCCATTCCCAGTAGTGCAGGTGACCTGAAACTACCCACTTGCCCCCTGAGACCAGACTGGGGCAAGTCCTTCAAAAGGGCTTTGTCAAACAGAAAGCTTATAAAATAGGCCTTGGGATTCCTCAAAAATGGTGGCATCCTGACCCTGAGCCCCTTCCTGCTCTGGTCATCCTTACAGCCCTGAACCAAGGCAGGGGGACAGTGACTATGCTTTGGGGAAAGCTTATTTTGGAGGAGATCGTGTATTTCCCAGCTCCTGAATGTTTTTGTTTGTCAGGGTAAGGGGAGCAATACAACTTATAGCTTGCCCTGACATGTGCCTGCCGTGTGTAAACCAGCAGCTTTTATAAAAAGGGCTCTGGTTCTGGGGACTGTGGAGCCTTCAAGTGCTTCTTGGCTCTGGGCAACTCCTTTAGCTGTCGTAAGATCAGATTAATGATGTATTAGTTCGAGATAAGTGCCATGAGATCATGTAATTAGCTTGTGATCATGCTCTGTGCCAGCTGGCTGAAACTCGATGCTTTTAAAAAAAAGTTCTTTCAGACCAACTACAAATAGAGCTTTTTGATTGATGACATTAACAAATAGCTCATTAGTCACCTTTTGGGCTAATTAAAGGGGAGCACATCCAAGGCATAAAGAACAGCTGTGGGTGATTAAAGGCAGCCATCAGGCTGAGGTCTGGGGTATGGGGGAAGCAGTTTATCACTTTGTGTCTTTTGCTGTGATCATCCTGCTCCAGGTTAAATGAATTTGTAATGTCCTCCTCAAAGTCCTGATCCTGCCCTGCTCAGCTCTATAAGGCTCATCAAACCTTTTCATTCCCCCTCTTGTTGCCCTGAGGCAGATGAGCAGCTGCAGGAAGGCAATGCCTTCCCAGGGCAGCGGTACCTGCTCAAGAGCAGCTGCTGCTTGCCCAAGCAATGTGACTTCCTCTCAATGCTGCTCCCACGTTCGGCACACACAGCCTTTTTGCACAAAGGTTTTACTCTGAGCAAAACTACGGGTCAGGGGATACTTTAACTTCTCTGGACTCACTGTGAGTGGGAAGAATCTGGATTACTGTGTGGGTACCGTAATGACGTCTATATCGCTTTAGTGAGCAGGGGGCTGGACATTCCCAACTCATGCCTGATGAGAGGAAAGCTATGTTGCTGTCCCTGTGTTATTGCAGGGTACTGGAAACATCCCAGGGAAAGGGATCTGTCTGGAAGCATTTCATCCCACATATGGCTGCTGCAAGGCTGCTGCCTGAGTCCTTCTCCTGCAGTCTGGCTAAGCTCTCTCCCTCTGCTCCAGCTGGACAAAGCTCTTTTCTGCAGTCCCTGCTTCTTCTCTCAGTCTCAGCCCTGTCTTGGCTGCCCACCTTGTCCCTTTGGTGTGGTTAATATCAATCCCAAACTCCTCAAACTGCTTGGAGGCACAGGTTAGGGTCAGTGCCCTCTCTTGCTGGAGAACACACTAGCAATGCCAGTCCCCACCGTAGGGTTTGCAACATGAACAGAAACAGATTTTTCTCTTCTGTCCCAACCTCCCTCACCAAACTGATACCCAAACCCACTGTCCTCAGGGTCCCCTCTGCTGCCCATCTGCCAGGCCTTTTGTGGCTTGTGACCACCTCAGCAGTTGTGTAGCCTTTTTTCTTGCCACAGTCCCTGCCAATGCTCAATCTTACACCAAACTGCAGCAGGCTGATGGTGGCTCTGCAGTCACCTGGCCTGGCCACCAAGCAACGTGGTGGTGTTGCTTGGGGCTGCTATGGTCCCAGCTGGCTGTGTACACCCCACAAGGCCTGGCTCACTCAGGACAGATGCTGCTCAGAAGGGTTCACATGTGATCTCTTTGTAGGTGCTACAAGGCATTGGAAAAGTTCATCTAAACAAATAAATCATTGAGTGCAAAGGGCTCCAGTGTGCTGCTCAGAGGGCTCAGACCAGCAAGGTGGTGTGTTAGTATCACCAGCACTAAGTGATCATCAGCTCTAGCAATGTCTGGATCAGACTGAACCAAGCATCTCATGAAACTGTGCCATGCTTTGCTCCTCATGGAGAAGAGGAGAAGTAGCTGAGTCCGTGTATTCTGGAAGATGCCTCTGCATTTTACCCCCAGTCAAACAGGTGGATGCAGTTAAATCTCTGCAGTCAAACTGTACGCAAGGAGAGATGATAACTCAAACCAATGTGATATCCTTTGTACAGCATCTGCAACTCCACTCAGCAGCACCTGATACTGGCGAGCCACATGGATGAAGCCAATTTTGAGGGCAGTGCTTATGCAAACACTGCCAGCCTTTACTTGTCCTCCAGATCAAGCCCCTGCATGCTGTAGCATTGAGGGTTTGACACTTTAATCTCTTGTTGGTCTGGGTTAGTCCAGGTCATTACTGTTTATTTTCCTGCTGTTCTGGCCATGTGAATTCTGCAGTTTATGGTATTAAAAAAATATATCCCTGTGCAGCTGGTGAGTGCCCAGAGAGGCTACATGGCAGATTGTCTTGAACTGGAAATGCTCCAGAAAAGGAGCTTAACTGGAGCTTGTGCTCCAACAGCCACTTCTGTTAGGTTTGAGAGGCTGGAAAACTTTGCTGAAATGGTCATTACAATATTATGTAATTTTTTTCTGTGGTTTGGAAGAGATTTGCAGGTTAGGCTGAAAATGGACAGTGCTTTGTGATCTGCATGGGTGTTATTTAGGTATAGTAAAACTGTGGAGTGAAAAGGGTCTTAATTTGTTCAGCCCCCTTTTTTTTTCTTTTTATATCGTATCATGAGATGACATAGAGCAGGGATGTGTCTTTTCTCACCTTGTTTTTCCTCAGAGGACTGAGGGAAGCTATAGGTGTGTAAAACAAGTCCCCCTTACCCTAGGAGGAAACTGAGAACCTTCATGCAGGCTTTTGGAAAAATCTCGCATTTGACTTGTCTTCTTCTTCAAAGACAGAGGTAACAGGTGCTGATTATTGAATGCAGCAAGGCTGAGCCCTTCAAGCAGCTGGAGCTGCTCACGTCCCAGCTCTTGTGAGACACCAGGTTGAATGGCGATGCATCCTTCTCCAGTTCTGCATTTTACTGAGAGGTCTATTTTATGAATGTCAGTGCAGACAGTGGGCCCTGTTCTGTGTTAATGCTCATCCCTTAGCCTCCCATCCCACCCTGTTGGGCAGCCACAGCAGAGGATGGGCATGATGGATGCTCTGTAGTGAGACAGGGACCACAAACCTATCCCTGATCCTGTGATGCTGGCTATGAAGACCTGACATCACCAAGCTATGCTGGCACCAGGCTCTGTTGTGAAAGGAAGTGATGGATGCCTCAAAACTATAGCAGGGACTGAGGTTTATGGTCTTCTAGGTGTTTATCATTGATGGTATTATTGCTCCCCCCTAAAAAAATTTGAGCTTCGCTTTTTCTAATATTGGTTGGACCTTATGTGTCAGTGAAGTCGGAAGGTTTTACATTTGCAATTAATTTTCTGTGTGATGGGAGCTCAGGACCTGTGTCTATACAATTTCATGTGTATATGATTCTGAGCAGAGTGGGACAGCAGGCAGAGAGCTGAGGTCTGTTGGTCTGCAGGTCTGCTTTTTCATTCTTTCAGAGAAATGAATAAATATGGAAAAGCCATTTTATCTTCTGTGCTATGATGCTAAATTGCCCTTTCCTTCTTTCTCTCTTATATTGAATTCTCAGACAAACCCCTCCCTTGGCAGGTAAAAAGAAGAAATTGCCAGCAGTGCACATTTATGAGATGTTTTTCAGTAGTGTAACTGTACAAATAATAGGTTTTTCATTTCAGTGGCTGAAGGGAAAAACTGAAAATACTTTTTGGTTTGGGTCACCCCCTGAAGGAGAATGTTTCTTTTCTTCTTTGATTTCTTTTCAAAAGCATTGCACGAGACATTCTGGTTTGAGATTATTTACTGCTTTTCATAAGTTAAAAAAATAGAAGAAAAAAGAAAAGAAAAAGCAAACTAGGTCACTTTCAAACCAAAAATGGCATTTGAAAGAACAACAAAAAAAAGTTTTATTTCTTAAATGTCAAAATGATGCCTTGCTGCTCTCCTCAGAACTCTTCTTATTCTCTTTCAGCTAAAACTAATTACATATCCAACTTGAATTCTCCTGGAATTCTCTCTCAGTACCTCTTAATTGCACTTCAGGTGAATTTACTACATCAAAAAAACTCCAGTCCAGCTCTGCCTGCACACGTAGTGACCTGTCCTGCTTGCTTCTCAGCAAACACATACAGACAAGTATTTAATTCTGCTTAATTAAGGTGTTGAGCAAGAGACTGTGTGAAATGACCTGTTGCAGGTCTGGCCAACCAGGGAAGCGCTGGTACAGTCATGGTTCCCCCTGGTAGGAGTTGGCAGTGGGCTGAGGCAGCACTTGGGCCGTGCTGTGCCGGGAGCCATTGGGGCAATCTGTCCATGTGAGGCTGCTGCCCCTTCCTGCAGGCTCTTGCCCTCACCCCACCAGCTGCAGCATCTCCCCCCGATAGGGTAATAGCTACGGGGTATCAGTACTTGGCAAATGCAGTGGCATGGTTCAGCCATCCTTTGCTTTCTTGTGGAGACAGGGCCCCAGTCCATCTCTTTCTTTGCCTCATTGCCCAAGGAGATGGTGCTGGTGTGATGGTGTCCCTCCATCAATATCTGCCTGTTCCTCCCAGAAGCGTCTTGAATTACAGTGACAGCACTAAATTACAAAAGAATTCCTACAACAGGTGATGAAGAAAATCAGAGGCTGAGATGACCAGCTGCTAGTGTGGTGGGTCTCATTGGACTCACCATGAAACCAGCTCTACTGGTGCCATGTGGGGTCTTGGTTTGCTTCAGACAGTGGTAGGGAAAGTCCTTGTTGCTACCTCCTTTTCATATCTTCCCACAGAGGCAGAAATGCTTTACAGTAACCTATTGTTGCATCCCAACACTTGTGTTCTTCCTGATGTTGATCCTAGAAGAACTCTATTGCCTCCCAGATCCATGTAATCCTGAAGACCCAGGCATGCATTAAATGCCCCTGTGTGCTTACCCCAACAGGAATCACAGAACCATAGAAAAATAGAAGGGCTTGGGTTGGAAAGGATCTTAAAGATCATCCAGTTCCAACCCCAGTGCCATGAGCAGGGATGCCACTCACTAGGTCAGATTGCTTAGGGCCCCATCCAAGCCTTAAACACTTCCAGGGATGGGCAGCCACAGCTTCTGTGGGCAACCTGTGCTAGTGCCTCACTACCCTCTGAGAAAAGAATTTCTCCCTAACATCCAATCCAAATCTTTCCTCTTTTAGTTTAAAACCATTCTCTCCTGACCTATCACTATCTGCCCATGTAAAGTCACCTCTTCCTCTTCTTTATAAGCCTCTTTTTGGTACAGGAAGGCTGCAAAGAGGTGTCCCCAGAGCCTTTTGTTCTCCAGGCTGAACACCCCCCAACTCTTTTAGCCTGTCTTCATAAATGAGATGCTCCAGCGTGGACCCTCTTCAACAGATCCTTTCTTGTGCTGAGGACCCCAGAGCAGAACACAGCACTCTGGGTGGGGTCTCATGAGGGCAAGCATAGAGAGGCAGAATCACTTCCCTCAGCCTGCTGGCCACACTGCTTCTGATGCAGCCCAGGATGCAGTTGTCTTGCTGGGCTACAGGCACACATTGTTGGCTCATGTCCAGCTTTTCCTCCAGGAGAACCCCCAAGTCCTTTTCTGCTGGCCTGTTCTCAATGAGTTATTCTCCCAGTCTCTACTCATGTCTGGGATTTCCCAGATGCACAGGTCCAAAGAGTCAAGGGAGGAAAAACGTCTCCATGTGGATTCCCAAATGCAGCAAACCTGTAGGTTGCACTGAATGACCGATATAGTCATGAAAATAATTCAATATCTATACCAAAAAGGATTGTTTTAGGGTAGGGAGCTCAATAATCTCTGTTGTTTTCCTTGGTGGCTCACAGCACCACTC
The DNA here is from genome assembly GCF_003031625.1 of Empidonax traillii. Lineage (NCBI taxonomy): Eukaryota > Metazoa > Chordata > Aves > Passeriformes > Tyrannidae > Empidonax > Empidonax traillii. The sequence continues at coordinate 206,610 of NW_020955316.1, forward strand.
CAGGGCTGGGGCAGCTGCAAGAACCAAGTGTCCAGCAGTATCATTGGCTTGTAATGTGTAGCTGATCATAACTACCAGCCTGTAACTCCTGTCCATGCAGGGGCTGGGATGCAGGAGCAAGGGTCACCGCTCCTGCCTATTCCCCTCACTGGTCAGGACCTGATGGCTGAGTACGTACAGCCAAGACACATATCCCCTATGGATGCACTCATGAAATATCACCCTGCTCAGAAATAAACCCCCATCCCTGCGAGTATCATAATGGATTAGGAATTTCTAAGTGTTGGTCAGACTGATAGCAGAAAATGGAAGAGGTCCAATCATTGTTGGCCTTTTGACACAGCAGGGAGGCTTGTCAATGTGATAAGCTGAGGCTTGGCAGAGTCAGCTACTCCTTGGTCCAAGAGTTGCCTGCAAGGCACGTGGTTTATTTCTCAATTTTTTTTTTAAATAATTGTATTTTCTTCCTGTAATATTGACATTTTCTCTGTTGAGGTAAGCTTCTCACAGATGACCACGGTCTAGCAGCATGACAGACACTCAGAGTATCTTCTGATTATTCCCCAGAGAGAGCAGCAGGAGGCATTGCAAGCAGATCTTTGATGCTGTGGATCAAAGATGGACCCTGGTGAAAACTGGAAGCTGGATGAAACAAACTGGTTGTCTCATGGTGGGATCCACCCCTTTTCCAATGTGAAAGGAGGTAGGGTATAATTGCTGATTTTTAATCCACCTGGTGAAAGTGCTGAGAGCCTTCTCAGTGTGCTGCTACCATTCACTGTGCTTGCAGTGGTCTCAGGGGTTTTGTTGGGCTATGTCCAGAGCAAGGCAGCACTAGGTATGAAAGTGGGAAACATCTGGTCCAAACAGTCACAGGCACTTGATCTGTGGCTTGTTTTCCTTCTCTGGAGTGGCCATTTACAGGGAGAAAAAAAAAAAAAAAAGTCCCGTCATCCATCTTTTGACAAGCTAATATGCCACTTGTGTTGAATGTGACCACCCTCATCCTCCACAAGCAAGACTCTGTAGATGACTGTGGTTGGGGAACAGTGACAGGAGAGCTGATAAAATTATCTCTTCTCTCTTCAATCATGTTTGTGTGGGACAATTTAGGATGGCTGCATGGATACATGCTGTCCCAGAAGTGAAAGGGGGGCTGAGGACTGTCCTAACTGGTGCTTCATGTGCAGGACCATTCAAGGTTTCAGCTCACCTCAGCATGGTACAAGACCTCCCAGCTCAAGGCTAGGGTCTACTGCTCTCCAGAAACTGCCAGTCTCAGGAAAGCTCTTGGGGGAGATACAATGGGAAGTAGCCAGCAAACCTATTTCCTCTACTGATTCATTTTTGCTTAATTTCCAGCCAGATGCTTTTATTAGCTTTTTAATCCCCATTTGAACATTTGGCAGGAGCAGCCAGAAGTGCTCCCTGCTCAGCCCCAGCTCATTTTTATCACCAGAGGTCCCTGCCCCTTGGGCCAGCACAAACTGCCCCTCCGTGGGCAAAGCTCCTTTTTTGTTTGGGATGTGTTGTGCCCCGGACTAAAACCAAAATAAACCCACAGCCTTCCAGATGGCAGCACCTTGGGAACGGAAACATTTTGCTTTGGTAAAGTGCTTGCTTATCTCCATCTGTTTCCTTTGGCTTCCCGCTGATAGCCCAGATGCTGGGGGAAGGGGAAAGGGACAATCCAAGATGTGGCATTGCCTCCTTTTCCACGAGAACTGAATTAGAAAAGTAGCTTTGTGCTTTTGAACCCATAAGTAGATTTATGCTGTTGACTTCCGGGTTCAGTCTCCCCAGACAAGCATGACTGGGCAGCAACATTATGATAGCACATCTTCTGCTTCTGCAGGTACCCAGCCCAAGGTGCTCCCAAGGGACCAGCACAGGAATGCTTACTGCAGTCCACCCTTTTCCCCCATTAGAGCAATCTCTGCTTCTGTTATTTCTTATAAATCTTTGATACATGTGTGGTCTGTTTTACTGTTTATAGATGTAGTCAAACACCTGTTGAGTGCAGGATTGCACTGTGCTTGTATGTGTAAAGGCAGACGATGGCAGAGTCGCTGCCATCAGGAGTTTATAAAAATCCCAAACAGTTGAATGTGAATATACATTGGCTTTTGGTGTATGCAGCCCATTGGTATCCTAAACTAGTGGCTTATATCTTTTTCTAACTGGTGGGCCTAAGAGCATTTTATAGCATGGGGCAAGAACTCTTAGAAATGGCACAGCTATGGATTGGTGTATGGCATATGCACCTTCCCTTCTTAAACATCCTCCTGGAACCCTAGGAACACAGGAGTCCACAGATTCCAGACTAAAAGATTTTTAAATCTGGTCCATGCATTGAAAAAATGCCATGAACCATAAAGGAGAAAACAACCTGAAACATCAAACACCCCAAAAATCAACAGAAAAGACCCCACCCTCTGTAATTTTTTTTTAAATTTGCATTGAGTTTTTGCAATTTAGCAGAATGTTTGACATAGAAATAAATGTTTGAAAATAACAATTTTCCCACCAGTACCAGATGAACTAGAGAAAGGGAGCAGAGAGCAGTGGCACGGTAAAAAGAGGAGGACTGCTGGGGATCCCAGTGAGGGCAGAGGTAGGGCAGAGGAGCTCTTCAGTGATGCTGGAAAGGGATAAGGGTTCATCCTGACAAGTCTCTGTCTTGACCTGATTCTGCAGTTTTTCAATAACAGATTTAAAAGAAAACTCACAACACACACATGGAAGCTGTCAGGGTAACTGGAAGCAGGCTGAGCAGGGGCTTATCCGCAGTGTGATTAAAAGAGTGTTGTCACCCCAGCTCTCCCCATCTACCTCTTCAGCTGACCTTTCCAAGCATTTGTTTTTCTTCCCTCAGACAATGAGCTCTCCGAAGGTGCCCCAGCCCTCTTTGCTCTGGATCAGCTGGGTAAGTCCACACATGATACATTTTCCTCTCCATTTTTTTCTATATTGAGTAATTAGAAGATGACTTAAACAGGGCAGCTGCTGAATGCTCTTTGCTGCATAAATTTATCAGCACTGGTGCCTCCTTTCTGTGTTGCTTTTGAATGCCATCCATCAGAGGGATGGAAGAGCTCAACACTAGATATGTTTAATACCTTTCTCTGTTAAATTGATGCAGGGTTTTTTTGCCTGGGAAAAAAAGCTGTCACCTTTCTAGTGCAGAGCACTGTAGGATGGTGCTGCTTCTTTTCTGGGGGTTTGAGCTTAGGCCACAGCTGGCACTAGAGCTTCTGTGACTTTCTGGCACCTTGCTAAATGATGAGGAATTTTTTTAACTCCGGGAGGCAGAAGTAGAGGTGTGCAAAGCAAGAGTGAAGAGTAAGACATTAAGGGAGAAAACAACCTCAAATGGGCAAGGGAAGCTGAAGGTTTAAGAGGTTGAACCCATAGTGAAACCCCATCTGGCAGTGATCTCCATTTGATCCCTGGGCCAAGGTCAAAAGATTTTCCAGGATATGTTACAGGTGCTTGAAGTAAGGTGGGGGTGAGGACTTGAACTGCAGGATGGGAAGCTTCTGGAGGACGGCTTCTGTCCCCTCAGCCCTGGAAATCTGACATGCAAGGAAAGGGGAAAGTCACAGAACCACAGAATGTGTAAGGTTGGAAAGGACCAGAGTGGGGTCATCTGGTCCAACCTTCCGGCTCAAGCACAGTCAATTGCACAGGATTGCATCTAGGACATCTTCAAGGAGGGAGACTCCACAGCCTCTCCGGGCAATCTGTTCCAGTGCTCAGTCACCATCACAGTAAAGAGGATCTTCCTTATGTTCAGGTGGAACTTTCTATATATCAGTTTCTGCCCATTGCCTCTTTTCCTATTGCTTGGTACCACTGAAAGAGTCCTCTTGACACTCTCCCTTCAGATACTTCTAGACATTGATGAGGTTCCTCCCTCAGTCTTTTCAACACTGAACAGGCCAGCTCCTTCAGCCAGTCCTCTTAAGAGAGACGCCCCAGATTCTTAATTCTCTTCACAGCCCTCTAATAGACCTGCTCCAGGAGCTCCATGTCATTTTTGTACAGAGTAGTCCAGAACCAGACAAGCCGCCAAGTCCTCCTGGGGAAACTGGTGAAGGTTGGAGATGGAGTATTCACAGTGTGAAGCAGATGTGCCAGGAGATATGCTGGTCTGAGGACCTGGCACCCTGCTTTGCTCTTTGGCAGCACGGTGGGTGGGACCACTGTGGCACACCACAATGTCCATCACCATAACGTGACCAAGCAGAGGCCCTTCCTCTCAAGGAAAAGACACCCTCCTCTTCACTTCCAGGGCAGTGAATTCTCCATACTTGGAGATATTCCAAAGCTGTCTGGACATGGACCTGGGAAACGGGCTCTAGGTGGCTCTGCTTGATCAGGGGGTTGGACCAGATGAACTCAAGAGGTCCTTGCTAACCCCAACACATCTATGATTCTGACTTCCCTACCACTCCTGAAACCCATATTGTCCCCAGTAAAGATGATCCACATGCACCCACTGGGATGCTCCCCACATATGACACTGGTGAAAACTTGAGATAGGAGGGTAAATCTGCAGGAGCCCAGAGAGTGATTTTTATCATGTATAACTATCTCCAATGTATATTTCTGCTGCTAGGAGACAGATTCTGGAAAGAAAATCCTGTAAATACAAAAAATGTATGATGCCTCGCTGGTGCTAGAATTGGTGGCACATCCCGTGTTGTCCCCACTGGCAGTTCCATACACTGGACTGTATTTTAAAGTAGTCTGTGTGAACTTTCTCCACTTGGTGTCAGGATAGAGACTGCTCTGACATGCATTCACCCAGAGGAGTGTCTTTACAGGGAATGGGAATAAAGCCAAGAGCCTTCCCTTGGCCACCTCATTCATTAAGCGATTGTGGTTAAAACAAGTCAAGTAACTTTAAAATGCATTTTCTGTGACAGAATTTACACTGGTTCCTTTTTTTTTCTCTTGATCTTCCTTGTCTTATCCCTTGAACAGTGTCTTTCCTCAGTGACACGTGCACATTTCTCCTAAATTTGACAAACCCTCTGGCTCTTAGCAAACATATTTAGTGACAAAGAAAAAGCTCCCTCTCCCAAATAACAAGGTTTGATTGATTTTAGCTGAGTAGCAAATAAATGCAGTAGCAGCTAGACAGATGATTTAGATGTACAAAATGAGGTGATCCCTGGTCAAGGGGCAGGACCCTGGAGGGGTAGGAATCAGGGCTGACACATGGGACAGCTGGTTGCTGGCATCCTCCTTGTGTTAACAGGGAAATAGTCTGTACCATGCAGTTATGATTCATTGTCTTATGAGATGGTGGTTGTCATCTCCCAGGGCTTCTGCACAGCCCTGCTCTCATCTGAGGGGTAGGAGGATCTCCTCGGACACCACTTTCCTCTGCTCAGCAGTTTAGACAGCCCTGAGTCTGGAAAAGATTATTCAAACCAGTGCTTGTATCACCTTACATTTCCACTCTGCTTTCCAAGCATAGCACAAGATGTGATTGCTCCATCCAAAGTAGACAAGACAGACAAAGGATGTGAGATAGCAGAACAAGTAATGGAAAACTGATCTCTCCACTTGCCTCTCTCCCAGCTGGTGAGTTTTCAGCTGAATCAGTCTCCCTGACCCAAGTCAGGCACAGCTGACTGGTTTGTGGTCCCAGGCAAGCCAGGCAGTAAGAGCAAGCACATTTTGGAGGGGGAGAGGACAATGGCATCCTAGTAGCAGCTTGGATTTATGCTCTGTTAAAATGATAGTGTACTCAGAGAATACCAAGCCAAAAACACTCACCCTTGGTCAAATCAGCCACCTGAACAGCAGGAGTAGAGGAGCAGAGAATAAAGCAGGATCATAATAGCAACATCTGAAGACAAAACATCAATATTGTAACAAAGGATCATAGGGATAAAAATCACAGAAAGGCAGGTCTGAGCAGGACTTCAGGAAGACAGCTACACTCCTCTCTTGCCTGAAGGCAGGGCTAGTGCCTCTTGTTCATCCATCACCCTGTGTGGAAGACCAATGTGTCCTAGCAGCCTTCCCAGGCAACCCACCCCAGTGCTTCACTGCACTGGAAGCGTTTCCTCAGTGTCTAATTAGATTTCTGTAATTTAAGCCAAAGGCAAGAGTAAGCAGAGAAAAGGCCTTCCATGGGTCATACTGAGGGTTTCTTGCCTACTCTGCAGGAGCTGAAAGGGAATCCAGTGGAGGATCAGTGAATTGTATCCCTTTTTCCTAATCATGCCTTCCTTGGCCTCTAGTCCTGTATCCAGCTTTCTGGTAGCTTGTCCCAGCGTGCTGTACCCTGCAAATGTAAAAAGATGTGCTTGGATTTTGTGTCATTTATGGAAATGCTGACCCTAACCAGATTCATGAGAGGGTTTTTGCATCACATCATACCATGAGTAACTAACCTCTCAGAAAAGTTTTGACAGGTCATGCATCCATCTTTTCATATTTTTTTGTAGTCCAGGTGTTCCTCTCTTGCTTACAGTGATACCATGTGACACAGTATCACAAGCCTTACTTACACATCAACACATACAGCATCTGCACCTTCTTGCTCGTCTGCGAGGTTTATTACCTCATTGCAGAAGATCAGATGAGTCTGCCTAGCTCTGTTCTTGCTGAATCTGTGCAGGATGTTATTCATACTCTCCTTTTCTACATGTTTGCAAAAATTTTGGTAATTCTGAAGCTTCCAGTGATAGAATTAACAATGACTGAGAAATCACTTCCTATCTCTTCTTTCTGTCCTTGTCTTAAAGACTGATGCTCAGCTTGCCATGCCTAACCTTTGGAAACTTCTCTGTGGTCTGCCGCTGTGTAAATCAGTGCATGGCTGACCTGTACGTTGAGCAGTGAGAACACTGAGGTTACCTGGAGAAGTACTAGGTAGGGAGCTAAAGGGGACTGAGGGAGAGAGCAGCTTCTCCAAAACAGACACTGAATAAACTACAACTGGATTATGTGGAAAAGAGATACTTGAAGGAAGATACAGTAGAAGCACAAGAGTGATGAATGGTACAGAAGTAAAAAAATGCAAGAGAGACATGAGCATAGTGGAGATAGTCTAGCAAAGGGCCTCAAGGATGGTGAAGGGACTGGATGGTGAAGGGACTAGGACACCTCTCCTTGGAAAAGGCTGAAAGATCTGGATCTCATCCGCATAGAGAAGGGATGGCTCTGGGGGATCTCACTGATATCTATAAATAACTTTTAGGGAGATTGTAAAGAGGTCAGAATCAGACTCTTTCCCATGGTGTCAGTGCCAGGACCGGAGGCAATGGGCACAAACAGAAACACGAAATGTTCCCTTTGAACATCACCCTTACTTTTTTACTGTGAGGGTGACCAAGCACTGCACAGGTTGCCCAAGGAGGCTGTGGACTCTCTATCCTTGGAGATATTCCAAAGCCTCCTGGACATAGTCCTAGGAAATAGGCTCTAGGTGGCCATGCTCAAGCAGGGGGGTTACACCAAATTACCTCCAGAGGCCCCTTCTGACCTGAACCAGTCTGAGATTCTGTGAAATAAGGAAAGGCTTGAAACAACCCAAAGGAAGTATGTTTTCCTTCAATGCAAAATTCCATTGTGCAGCTCATCGCCTCAGAACGTCCAGGATGCCAAAAGTATGAATGAGCTCAAAAAGTGATTAGAAAACATTACAGAAGAAAGGTCTATAATGGGTTCTCAAACTTGATGATGTGGCTTAAACCTCTGGCTCAGGAAAGGAAACGGGATCATGTACTAGAGGAAACAGCACTTGCAATGTTCCTTGTGTTTTCTCTGCAGTCATCTACTGGAGGTCACATCAGACAGAGGACAGTAGGAGCTCTTAAACTTTGCAATAATCCAGCGTCGTCCTTCTTGTATTTCCTTAGGTCTACAGTGTCCAATAATAAGAAAAAAAACCAGAACAAACCCACACCTTCTCTTGCTTTCCTTTTTTTATCTGTCTCTCCCACAGCTTTGGCTGCTGGATTTCAGAAGATATGAATCAGATGGTGACTGTTGTGTTCCTTTTTTTTCTGTGAATGATTAAAACAGAACATTTCACACTTGCTTTGTGGCCCAGCAGAGGAATGCTGCATTGTTTCCTCGGCAAATCCTGAGGTGGAATTTCTGGCTGTGGAGAAAGTGAGGTCAGGGAGAGAAAAATTCTCCCAACAGGGGAACATATGCAGACTGCTTTTGTCTCTCTCCTGTGCTTGGCATGTCTTCTCCCCATCTTCCATTCTCTCATTCCTCCCTTCTTTTTCACCTTCTTCCCACATCACTGGCAATTTTTCTGCTTGCTGTTTTAAGATGATTTAACTGAATATTAGAAAAAAGGAAAGAAGAATGATTGAAAAATGCAAGGGGAAAGCCCCCAGCCCAGGAAGCCTTGGGTAGAATAATGAGAATGTGATGAAATGGAAAATAAAGTGGGAGGGGAGGATATGAACCTCACCCTGCCAAAATCAAGGTGAAAATGTTAGTGTAGGAGATGCAATATCTCAGTGGGAACCCCTAGGACCTGCGCCTCACATTTTCCGGCGGCCGACCAGAGGAGGGATTAGCTGGCTGTGCTATTTATATGTTCACTCTGGGCCCAGGAGCCTGCTGGAGGAGGCTCCCCACAATAGCAGCTTGCAGGAAACACTGCTTTGGTGATTCTGTCTGCCTGGGGAATAAATACGCCCAGAAATGAAATCCCATTGGATAAATAAAAAGGGAAGGAAAGAGAAAGCCCTGGTCCCTCCCTGTTTGTTCCCACTGTTTCAGAGCCATCCAGCTGTTTCTTTTTCTTTGTTGTCCTGACCTCATCCCATACTGGAGTGAATCCAGAGAGGGAGTGCTCTGCTTAGCTGTCTTCTGCCAGAAACCAAAGAGGTCAAGTTATTAGAGAAAAATGAAAGCTCTTTGGCAGAACTCGAAAAACAGATGTGCAGATATATTTCTGCTGCCTTCAAATACAATGCTGCCCGTGAAGTGTGTATCAGTGGAGATCTGACAAATATGCACAGTTGTTGTAGAAATCTTAACAGTGGCTAATAATTTACTAGGATATGTTTCTTTGGGGCTCCCCAAACCACCAAGTTCACTGGTTGCCAGGTTGCAAGATTGCTTAAAAACTTTCTGCAGATGTGGTTTAAAAAGTGCTGCTCCAGTACTGCAAGAGGATTTGCCTCTGCTCAGTAATTAGAGATGCTTTGGAGATGGTGAGGGTGGGGAGATGTGTCTCTGAGGGGCAGGTGAAGCCTATGACTACTAAGAAGAGAGGGTATTGTCCACGTGAGATAATGGTAAGGGCATCTTTCATGTCAAAGGTTTTGTGGCTTTTATTTACTAAATTTACCTGGGTGAAAGTTTCTGTGCAGTGTATTTCTTGATTCAGCTCCTGCTGTGGTCTCAGCATCACAGGGCAGTTATTCGTGCCCTCCCCAGCAGTGGTGTTAACAGGGCTGTAACTCTCTGGCTGTCCATCAGCCATTGCTAAAAGCAGCAGTGACAGCAAGAAGTGGAATTGTGTGCAGGCATTTGGGGTTGCCGCAGTGTCAGGCAGAGCGGGACAATTATTTGTTTGCTTGCAGCATTAGGAATCTGTGGGATTACATGCATGGTTGGCTGCAAATGTAACAAGCATCAATACCCGGGTGCACTTGTGGTTTGGGATGGCCACATCCCTTCTGCAGGGCCTCAGGGATCTGGCCCCGAGTCTGTCAGTAGTGGCTTCTGAGAGATCCCCAGCCAGCAGGTGTTTGGGTTGGTGCAGGGGGCTGCTAATGGCAGAACCATAGTGGCACCTGGGAATGCTTCTCCCTTCCCATTCAGCTCACCAAAATGCTTGCGAAATCCACAAGAGGAGTTTATTTTCCACAGCAGGATATAACAGACATGGGATACATGGATGATATGTGTCTCCTGGATCCATAGCTACCAGGCAGAAGCAGGAGGGAGGCAGTGGAAAGAGATGGCACTGTCAGCTCCACTCTGCCAACTTGACAGCTGGAGTTGTGGTGGAACCTGGCCCTGGCTGAGCAGGTTATAATAAAAAAGGGTGTAAGAATTAATTTTTTGCTTCCCCAAATTTATTAGAAAAACCACATCAAACAAACAAACAAACAGAGAGACGAAGAAATAATAAAATAGTAGAGTTACTCCCAAATTGGGAAAACAATATATTTTAATATATAAATAAATAAGCAAATTAATAAATGCACATAAATTATATTAAAATAGTGGAGCTGCAAGGAGAAGCTTGAGTGACAGTTGCCTTGGCCTTCTGGGCAGACACAGCTCCCCAGAGGTTATCAGATGTATCAAATCACAAGAGATTAGAGAACTCCCTCTCCAACCTATTGCTCTTTATGGACACTTACAAGTTTATCAGATCAAAATGGAGTTGAACAGGAAAAAAGATTTTGAAAATCATGTGGAAATAGACACCAGAAAATGAATAATGTGGGAGAAAATTGGAATGACACTTATCCTTTAGCAGAAAAAACAGGGTCTATTCCTTGGAAATGTAACAGCATGGCTCACCAGGTCCTTGCAATGCTACTGAAAGACAAGACAGCAGATAATCCTTTTTCTTGATGTATTTGTTTCTCTAGCATTGAAATCATCTCTGATCACCATACAGTAGTAGGTGAAAGGGGAGTACAGACTCTGGGGCCAGTATGAGAAACAAAACAAGCCCTTGAACAGGCTGGATCCGCTTGGCCAAAGACAGTACAGCTAGATTGTCCCCAGTCCTGCATGACACAGACTGGGAAGCAGAATAACCAAAATAACATGTCCCATTTTGCCCAGTCTAATGACAAAGTTGGAACATGACAATAAGTAGTACTTGAATTGCTATTTGAACTGGGCTCAAACAGCAGTGCCCTCATGCCATTTCATCCACCGCTGTGAACAGGCATCTGACAAGCTAAGGGCAAAATTTCACTTTCAGTAACAGCTGAGCTGGTTCATGGTTCATTTGTGTCTATAAGCAAAGCCAATGTATACCTCTTGGGAAGTTAGGAGAGGTCAGCTATACAACCTGAAAAATCCAAGGCAAATTCCTCCAGGGGACAGAGATGTCTTATTACCATCAAGGTTTTTGCAGAGAATTTAGGCATTCAAAAACCTGAATTTGGGCTTAATTTGCTCCCAAATACTCAGGGCATCTGCAGGTCACAAGGAAACCGAACATCCCTCTCTCATCCAAGTCTGGTACCCTAAGCACTACTAGCCTGTAGTTTTCCCCCTGAATAGGTCAAGGATGAAATGGTTTCCCTTACCCTCCACACTGCAAACAGCAGCATATTTGCAATTCACTGCTCCCTCCCTTGAGCGTAAACCCAGCCTGTAGTAGGTGACCTCAGGGAGACAGATAATAGATGCCTCAGTTTCAAAGTTTCAGAGACACCCACAGCAACAGTACCAGAGCAGCTCCCCACTTTGGTGGGCCAGCATGCAGGCAAGGGCACATCTGAGGGTGCTCAGGTCACACCAGAAACATCATTCTGGGGTGACTGCTGCCATGGGAGATGCACCGATGCAGGTACTGAGGAACTTGATTTCATCATCACTGTTTTTTCCTCCTTTACCTGTTCCCCATATACTGTAGCTTCCCCATGTCTTGCACCTAAGCAAAAACCAAACTCTGAGCAAAGCTGGGTTTTGAGATTCAAAAAAGCAATGCCTCAGATGGCTGTGATTCAGAGCACTTTCCCAGTGCCTGGAGCTGCCAGGAGCCCCCTCTGCATCTATCCAGCCCTGTGGTGATGGCACTGGGCCAGCTCCTGTCTTGCTGTGCCTATTCAGAGGGCTGTAGCGGTACTTGGTATGTTCTTCTTCAGCCTGTTGCTGCATTTCTTTCTACCTGCTTTTATCCCTTTGGCACAGTATTTAGGGGGCAGAAGCCACCATCAGTTCTTGGGAGAAAGAAGTACAAATTGAATGGGTAATTCTGGGATCACTGGGCAGCTTGCTGGACTGAAGGAGGTTGAAGCACTGAGATGGGGAAACCCAAGCAGTGTCCTGTCAATGCCAGTTATCTGAAAAGATGCCTACCCTGTGGGGCAGTGCTGGGAAAAGGGTATGGTGGGAGTGCCCAATCCAGTCGGTGCCCACACAGCTGCAGGGATGCGTACAAAGTGCATTGCCAATACCCAAAGAGCTCTGCCTCCATGTTCTCCTCATCAGAGCCTTGGCAGCAGGGTTGGATTGGTCTGAGAAGACAGAGCAGTGGCTCCAGCCCTAATGAACACTTATCCTGTGGAGCTGGTGTGCCAAACCACAAAGACACCCTGAGATGGCAAATGTCCTGTGTCCCTGTTATCAGAGTGCTTGTGTTTGGCATCAGCTGTAAATCCTTTGACACTGAAGATGTGTACATGTCACTCATGTGAACATGTGTGACGGAGCAGGTGGGCAGCAGGGGAAGGGGCTGTGCCCAAGAATGCATGGTTAGTTTAGGAAGGGGTACTGTCCCAGTGATATACGGCCCAGTCACTTCTCCAGGCACAGGGAGCAACTGAAGCCCTGGGAGACGAGGAAGACGCCCGGGGTTAATTCACGTGAGTGGGGTAACCCCCATCAACTGCCCCGCGAGGGACCAGGGAGCCTGTGGCGGTACCGAGGACGCGATTTAGGTCTCGAGCATCCCCAGGGCATGAGGCAGGGGGGCCGTGCTGCCACACAAGCTCACCCCGGGCGCACTCAGCTGTCTTCAGTGGCTCCGTCTGAGGTGCGAGGCTCCAGCAGAGAGCTCTTGGCCCAGCCTGAGGACCGGAGCATCCCGCAAACTCGCCTACCCCACAGCTCGGAGGACCAGCAAGGGCGGTCGCTGCCCGGGCGGGTGTGAGCAGCCAGCCCGCCCCGGGAGTGCCCGGCCCGCCCCCGAGCCCGCCCCCTCGGCTGCGCCCGCCCCCGGCTGTCCCCGCCCCGGCCCGGCCCGCGGCGGCCGGCGGAGCGCGCCCGGGGGCGGCGGGGAGCGGCGCGGATGGCCGCGGTGCTGCCGGGGGCGGCGGGGCGCGGAGCCGGAGGTAACGCCGGGGGAGGGTGGTGGTGTCCGTGTGTCACCGCACAAGTGCGCGTCCGCGCGTGCATGTTCGCGCACACGTGTGTCCGTGCCCACCTGGGCGCGTGGGGGGTGCGTGTGCCCGCGTCCACGTGTGTGCCGGGGAGCACGCCGGGGGTGCGGGAGTGCCGGTGCGAGATGTCCCTTCTCATGCCCGCCCGTGCGCGGTGCCGTGCCCCGCCGCCCCCCGGGAGGATGCGGGAAGGCCTGGGCAGCCCTCACCCGGCTTCTGGACCCAGCGCACCCCGCTGCCCCCGGGATGCGTGGAAGCCCCAGGCGGTGCGGGAGCGGGGCCGAGCCCGTCGTTCCCCGCCCCGCCGCACCGTTAGGGCCGAGCCTCCAGCCCGGCGGCCGCCGCTTCTCCTGCTCCTCCGCTCCCGGAGTCCTCCCTGGGCACTCCCGCGAATTTTCCCCGCTCCGGGAAGGCAGAGCGGCTCGGAGCGAGCAGCCCTGGTTATAGAGTGGGGTGTCCGCAGGATATCCTGAAGGAGGAACGCGCGAGGCTCCGCCGCCCCGGCGCTCCCGGGAAGAGCGAAGCGCCGGCCGGGACGGCGGGGAATGTTTCCAGCGCACCCGGAGCGGCCGCCGCCGTTCCTGCAGCAGCGATCGCGGCGTCCCCGCGGGTCCCCAACACCGGGCTGTCACCGCCCGTCCCAGCCGGGAGCACCCTCCGGGGATACCGGCACCATCCCGTCCCGTCGCGCCGGGTCCGCGGGAGCGTGGGACGGCAGCGCCGGCCACAGGAGACACGCGGGAGGGGCCTCCCACGCCGGGGGAGCGTTTTCTCACGTTGTTGTTGTAGGGGGATGGTGAGAGGGAACTTTTTTATATTTAACCTTCTTGCCCATGCAGAGAGCAAAGCTAAACTTCGGCTCAAAAAAAAAAAAAAAAGAAACAGCATTAAAAAAAAAAAAAGAAAAAAAAACGCCAGAATTTAGCCCGAATCTTTCTGCCAGGTTTTGTGATTCATAGTTTTAAGCACAGGAAGGTCACTGCTTGGGCTTTTTCCTCTTTCGATGGAAAGAGTTTTTTTTTTTTCTCTTTCCTGGTGCTGTGTGAACATCCCGGGAGCCGTGGGCAGCTGCTGCCTGAGACTGGGACCTGATGGCTGTGGGTCTGTAAGACCCTTCTCAAGCATCTACAGAGCTCAGGTTTTGTCTTTTTATGTATAAAAATAAGCCTAAAAGCTTCCTGAGAGAAGGGTGGCTGTGAACATGAGTCCTGTGATTTTTCCTGGGTACGGCTGGCTGGCAGTGCCATTCCTGCTCACAGGTGTACATGGATATAAATAGTTACAGATATATATAGATAGATACTGAATATGTATATAAATATATGTAGATATATATTTATGTATTTTTATATATTTACTTATATACGTAGGCATATGGCTACATATATATAAATAAAAAGAGACCACATATATATATTTATATTTATTTCTGGTTTTATATATGTTTGTATATAATATAGATTTTTGTATATGTTTGTAGTCATTGCTAATGACCGGAAAAGCTCTTTAAAAGGTCTTATAAATACCTTATCGAGAAATGTCAGAGTGGTGAGGTCAGGGAATATTGGATGGGTAAGAGCCGTGGCCCAGCATGGAGGGGTCATTTCCTGCCTAGCCTTCCTCATCCTCAGCCCTGACTGGAGCGGTGGTGTGAGGGGGTGAATTCTGGGAGGCTGGTTTTAGGTTGTTAAATAGGGAAATGTGTGCCCCGCAGCACTGCTGGGGTGGACCGCCATCAGTTTCCCCAGGCTGTGTGGGGCCAGTGGGAGTCCCCCCTGCCCCAGTCATCTGCATGTCCATCCTCCTCAGTCCTGATGTCTGTCTCTCCTCTTTGCTCTCTGCCAGCATTTGGCAAGGGGAACTTTGTTTTCCCTCTTCTTTTGGAAAGCGTTCAGCTGCTGGAGGAGGGCAGCTTCAACCCAAAGGGGCAAGTGTTGTCTCTCGAAAGCCCAAATATCTGCAGGATTGGTGGTTGCTCTCATTTACTTTTTATTTCCACCTGTGACATTGTGGACAAGCATGGGGGAAGTTCCTGAGTCCTGGCCCACCCCACAGTGATCTGGACCAAACTGTCTGCACATTTGCATCCTGGATGGAGGGATGGGTGCACAGATACAGCTCTGGTGCTCCTTTGTGAGGAGACACCAGCAGAGAACTAAAGCTTTGCATTTCTCCAGTGAGGAGACACGGGAGGGGGTTTGTAGGAGTCCCAGCAGCAACCCCAGGGGATTCAGGCACAGCTGGACTCTGTATGCACACAGAATTTCAGGATTATGCAGAGATGTTACTGATGACCATTGCAGCTTTCCTTCAGAAAAGGGAAACCTGAGTCCACACTTGCTTCTTTTTTCACTGATAGGTGTGTAACTTGCTTTAAAGGCCATGTCTGGTATAAATGATATTTGGTGTTAAGGTGAGAGTGTGTGCCTTGCACAGCTTCCTTGTCCTGGAAACGATTAGGAGAACGGCTGCATACTTGGGTTTTCACACACAGACTCTCTGCTCATGTAATAGTCCCAGTGGAAACTTTAGTGCTCGGGAATATTTTGCGGATTTGAAAAAAATCCCAGGAGGATTTTCCGTTTCATACAGCAATTGCTTTTTGGCAGCTTTGGGATAGATGTAATCTGGTTCCCATTTGTGTCCTGAATTTTTAAATAGAGCAGCCTGCCTTTCACTCAGAACAGAAGTAGAAATAGATGGAAGTAGATAGAAAACAAAAGTAATAGTAACAAGAACAACATCACCTCTATTAAAAAAAAAAATCTTGGGGCAACTTTTCTATTAAAATGTTGCATTTAGGAAGAGTATCTCTTCTTTTTTTGTCCTTCTAGTGACTTTTTCAGTAGGTGAGATGCTGCTGTGGGTGTAAATCTGGAGTAAATCTGTAGAAGCTGGTGAAATTGCTCCGGATTTGGATCAGCACATGTGAGAACAGAGTTTTGCCACACAGTAAGGTGCATCCCTTGAGTGGCAGGAGGTCCTGCAGCATTTTCTGTCTCTCGATGGCCTTGTCTAGCTCGGATATGTCCCACCATGGTATGTGGCTGTGCCTTTCTGGAGGCGCGTCTGTGCCACATCTTGAAGTTGTCGTGTGTCGTTCTTGTGCGAGCCAGGCAGGGATGGCCGGCATGTGTCGAGGCAGCACCTGCTGAGGAGGGGTGTTCTATAGGGGGATGCCATATCTCAGGAGAACATAGCATGGGATTAAATAATTGAGAAATACTTGGGATTCATCTGCTCTGACCATATTGGCTAGCTCAAATATAAGTGTGCTTTAGACAATGGTAACTCCAGTGATCAAGTCTGAGGCTGGAAAATAATGCCAGTGTTAATTTCATGCAATGAATGATTTAATGAATTAAAATGCTTTTACTGCAATTCACTCTCTATTTAGGACCTAAACCAACTGAAGTAACTGTTATGCCTCTGTTCTCTCACTTTATTTGGTCTGTTGTGAGCAGATATTTCAGTGAAGTCCCTGCTGGGCTGAAGTATGACATGTGGGTCCTCCAAACTTCAGGGAGGGCAGGAGACATCCAGGTCTACCCCAGAACCTGTTCTGGACTACTGCGTCCCTCAGAAGCAGGGAGGTGCTTCTCAGGGGGCATTCTTCCCCGTGACAGCTACCTGGGATGGCAGTGGTGTGTCCTGTCAACTGGGATATGTCCTCCCTGCCTGCACTGTGCACTGTTTTGGGGCCATTTTTGAGATGATGGCTTCACATCATCAGCTGTTAGTGTGATTTTCCCTGTTCTAAATCTGAGCTGAGCCATCTGGGAGCAAGAACTAAATCTTGTTAACATGTCTATGTATAATACCTTTATTAAATTTCTGCGTTCTAAAAGTTGCTATATACACATTGCATGTAATGATTTAATAAGGGAAGACTTGTAATATATATTCTGGTGGGAAGAAGGTCTGATTTCTTTTTGCTTTAAGTTATGACACTTAAGGGTAGTGCAGAGACTCTGTGTAGGGTTATCACAAGCAGTTCTTCACATGGATCAAATGAATGCGAATCCTTAGCTGATGGTTTGTTGCTTGTGTTAAAATGGAAAAGCTCTAGAATTCTGAAGATCCATACTATAGCGTTCAATGTCTGCCTTTTCAGTTAGAGAGTACTGTACAGTCTTTGTACTATTTTTGTTCTGTCCTTATCCCAGGCTCCTTTGTACGCTGCAAGTTTGTGGGAATGACTCAGGGAGAAAGCTATTTAACCTAAAGGACACCACTGGCAAAAAAAAAATAGATGGATAAAGAGCAATGTCAGTGACTGTGAGTGGGAAGCAAGAGGAATATTTGTGTGTATCTGAGGAAGAGAGATCCTGAAACCTCCTCCAAATGGTCTGAAAAAAATTCTTCTTCAAGATACTGTTTGTTCAGTTCAAATGGGGAGTTTTATAGTATGGTTGCTCGAAGTAACAAGGAACTAGACTGAATGATCCACAGTCCTAGGTCCTATTTCACTTCTGGTTAATTAATGGAAGGGCTTAAATATCCAAGTGACATGGATCATGCCAGTGCTTTTCTGTAACATGATCGTTTTTCAAGGCAGTAAGTACAGCAAAGTTAATCATAGGCTTAAACTCCTGCTCTGCAAGTGTCTTGTTTGTATGTTGTAGGTGATGGATGATTTTTTTTTCCCCTCCCAGTGGAAGAAAAATTCCTTCCCTAAGAATTTACGTGATGAATTTTTATCTTGGAGGCTTTTTATTGCTTGGAAATCAGAATTTATGGTATAGTGAAAATGTCTGCAGACAGTCGTTGTGCTGACAAGTGGCGGGGCTGTAGCAGAAGCGTTGTCTCACTCGTGAGCTCCATTTCAGCCTTTGTATTTCACTTTTTACTGACAGTTTCTTCCCTTACCTTCAACTCTCAGTAGTACTTACCCTTTTATCTCAGAGCAGCAACGCTGACATGAGTTGTCATTGTGCCCCTGGCAACTTTGATCAAAGCAGAAGTTTCAATTATTGATTCAATTCTTTGAATAAATTTAGGCTGGCTTCATATAGTAGACTCAATGTTATAGCTGCAAAGGCAAATTTGTAGCTTATAGTACATAGAGACCTTAAAAATGCACATATTTGTGCAAAGCCCAGCTTGGCTGCCTAAGGATTAGGCATCCTTTCCTCTTTCGGGTTAATGCCCAGATAACTGTTTGGTGCCTGGAAGTGTGATGATAATACTCTGCCTGCATCCTACCTCTCCTCTGGGATGGGGGAAAAAAATCAGCGGGTTGTTCTGACGTTATAAAATCTGTAACCGTCGGAGATGAAAGAGCAGTGACAGGCACTGTTTACCCCCACACTCCCGCACACCTGATTTCCATTGGGAGGGTGGAGAAGTGTGGGCATCCAGGGGGATCTCCCAGGCAGGCAGACTTGGCTCCGTGCTTTCCTTTATCCATCTGATCTCATGCCAGGTTTGGGAGCTGCTTTCAAGGCACATTTGCTTTGCTTCTCCCGTAGCCTTTTTTCTTGTCTGCCTTGTTTTTTGCTGAGGGGAAGCACATATGAAAATAAGCACGTGATGCTGAAGCTTCATGGAAAGTGTTCATCCTTGTAGGCAGTTAAATTTGGATGTGTTAGCACTAGTCCTTGGGAGAGGTGTGGCTTGGCTGCCTCCATTGCCTGTTCTTATTAGTCTTTCTAGTGCTTTTTTGGATGATGCACTTTCTGGAGAGTGACATGACAGTACCCAGGATGGCAGACTACAGGAACTCTTCTTGAGCAAGGGAATAGCACAGTGTGGATCCTGGAGCCAATACTGGAATGAAGATTTCTTTCCCCAGGGTGGTGAGCTGTGGAGGGGGAGCTTGGTCTGGTGAATCTTGCCAGGCACAGGGGTGCGGCTTCTGCCGGCTTTCATGTGGGAAATGAGAGGTGCTGTTCGCTCACATCTTGTGTGCATTATATGCGTTGGGTTTCTGTCCTGCAAGATGTTGCTCTGCTCCTGTGAAAACAGTATTAGTGATGCCTTTTAGTCCTCACAGGGCTTGGGAGCCCTGGCAGCAGATGCGAGGTTCCCAAGCAGAATTATGGGGTGTGAGAATGAATTAGCCACCCCAGAAGTGACCGCCGGCCACCCCAGAACTGACCTAGAAAACCTGTGCATTGACTGGGGACCTGCTCATGCGAAACAGTCACCAGTGGCTGCCTGAGTCTCTGCGCTTCACTGGAGCTGGGGCTGCAAAGGAGTCCCAGCACTACTGAAGGAGAGCTGCTGGAGGTACCAAGAGCATCCCTTGTGACATTGTTGGAAGTCCAGTTTTTTTACCTAAACCAAGAAGCGGGACACACGAGTTTGTTTTTTTTCTGTGCAAAAGGAAACTCCGATCCTCCTCCCAGCCTTGGGAGAGTGGCATGGCTGTGTGGCTGAGGTATGGCAATCCCTGCTCTCAAAACCGGGCCAGTGCTTAGGAATAAGGTTCCTGGGCCAGGGTGGGGTGTCCAGCTTTGACAAGGTCCCTGTGACCCACTAGAGGGACTGATGGGTCTGTCCTGAGCAATTCATGTCACAGCCTTCATTCAGCCCCTGGGACCCTGGAATGCTTTGACTGTCTTTTGTTGTTTCCCTGAAATAATTATCTTCCTTGGTTGACCTGAGATTTTTATGCAGCAACAGGGAAGAGAAAATATTTTAAATGTGGAATAAAGTAGTTCTTTTTGGCTTGGCTATGAGACAGAAAGACAGATGTGGGCTTGGAAACGATGTAATTTTTGTTCTGTCATTTTTGGACTTCCCTTACAAACTGTGGCAGGGTTTATAGGAAAGTGCAAAGCCGCCTTTTTAATTTCAGATGATTGCTTTGGATGGTATTTGAAATACCTCAGTCTTTTTTGAACCGCTTGGTGAGTAGGGTACACATTGAAAGAGGATTTTTTGGAGCACAACTCTGCGGTTTTGTTTGGCTGGGTGGGTTTGGGTGGCAGAGAAGGAGCCGTATGTGCTGGCAGCATGGGCTATGCTGCAGGCAGCCACAGTGTGTGGGTACCTGAGTGGGCAGTGGGGTGGAATGCAGAAACTCATTACCTGGGCTCTGCCTTGAGGTGTTGCCTCTAAATAGCACCAAACTGTCCTTGCACAATGGGCGTCTTTCGGTGTTTCACTGAAGGTGAGAGTAATAGTACGGTTTGGCTGTAAGAAAACTGTCTTCTTTGACTCTTTGTAGATTTGTTTTTTGGGATGCTGTTATTGCTTTAAAAACATGGCTTTCCTCTAATGTTGCAGCAATGAGCTTCCTATGAGGTTTTACTTTAGATCCTTTTTAAAACCAGACTGAAACCACATCAGAAACAGGAAATAGTTAAGTTTTGCTCCTCTGTCTCTGGGTCCTGGATGACTGTCTGGTGTTAATCTTAGCAACTGATTCATTTAAATAGTTCTGAATCTTCAAATGAATTCTACTGCTATGCAGTATCCTCCAGGATAATATGTCTGCTTCTGTACAGTGTAATGCACGCTTATCTAAAGGAAAAAGGAAAAGAAAACAAATGAATTGGTGTCAGGCAGTCACTTAGATGCAAGAGAGTTGGTAGAGATGCAGAAGTGAAGGCCTGGAGCAGCTACCCAATTTAGAAAGGACTGAACTAGGCTAGAGATGTGGTCATGTCTTACAGAGCTAGCTGTAAGGGACACTGGATATATGGCAATGGAAGACATGGTGTCTATGGACTAGATTGCATCCTGGCACGCTGGGGCTGTAGGGGGCTGGGCTGGCTTTGAGAGGGGAGAGGAGAGGGCACAGCACAACTGGCAGCTGCCTGAAGGCACCTACAGACATGATGAGGCCGGTTTTCTTTGGTAGTGGCGGTCACAAAAACACAGTGCAGCAGCTGTGGTTTGTGGCTTAGGATGTTTGGACTAGATATGGGTGGAAAGCCATTCCCCAAGGGCACGTCCTTGGAGCAGTGATGGTCTTCATTCTAGGTTGCCCTCCACCAGCTGCTTACTCATGGCTGCTGAACACCACTGGTTCGGCACCCGGAGTTAGTTATAGGGATGGAAATTGCTCTTTTGGTGAGCATTGTAAAGGAATGAGGATGTTTGGGGAAGGAACAAGTGCCTGAGCATGGGACGGGCACCTTGCATCCCATCAGAGCTGGGTGTAGCAAAGTCTTTCCCTTCAGAGAGGGGAGCTGGGATTTGGGAGGCTTCAGTGACACCAAGGGGGGAAAGAAAAAAAGTTTTTGCCATGCTCCAAATGGCTCACGAGGCTTCACTAAATTTGCAAGTGGTACCTTATTGCTCATGATCTGGATTGTGGCTGTGTGCCAAGCACTGATCTTTTGGGAACTATTTTCTGTGTTACACAAAAACTGCCTTTCTTTGCCAGTTACATCTGACATTTTATTAAAACCTACTGTGAATGAACATAAAATATTGTTGCATCATTTTTAACATCATAAAACATCATGACATCATTTTATGATGATAAAACATCAACATGGGTATAGCAAAGTGCAGTAGTTTTTGGCTGTGTTGAAGCTACTTGATTTTGACTTTGATATAACAAAGATCAGAAACTGATCAGTTTGGCAAATGCTGGAATTTACCTGTCGTGATTGTAGTAGAACATCATTTTACCACGACAACCAAAGGCAAGTGTTTAGGTGAGAATTTCTGCTCTTATTGTAGAAAAAGCACGTATTTGTTCTCCATCTTAGAAAATTTGAAGCCATGACTCAAGGGTGCCTACAAACTTCAAAATGCAGAAGGCAAGCATACAGTGTTACTAGCAGTTTATTTCTTTTGAATTCTGTTCAGTGAGTGGTGAGGCCAAGCCAGTATCTGCAGGCTGTTCAGGTTGCCTGTAATGCTTAAAGCTGCTCATCTTCCTTGGGTGTGCAGATTTTCTTTGTTTCACCCTAGTCTACTTTTTATTCATAAAACAGGCTCAGGTTCAAAACTCACTTGTTTCATCCAGGATTTTGAGTTCCAAGGCAAGACTGTGTGTGTGGAGAAGAAATGAAGGGTGTCTTTAATCCTATTCTCTACCAGAATAGGCCAATAATTTTGGAAAGTAGGGTTCTTGAGATTTTTCTTGAGTCTGTGTCAGCATCAGCACAATTTCCAGACCAGTCTACCATGCTTGTTTTCACAAACATATTCGGCTTAGATCTACTCAAGCAAGCAGTCTTTCCCTCTTGCTCTCTAAATATAGATAACTGCCACACACATTCATGCATAATATGAATGGTAAAGTGATGAATTCATTAACATTTCGCAGAAATGCCTATTTCCTCTCCTCTGGGCACAGAAGAAAATAGTATCTTCGTGCCTGTAGAAAAGACAGGCTGGATCCTACCCTCCCATGACCCTCCTGCTGCCTTACTCCGTGTAGGTGCATGGGGTTCGCGATAACCTGTACATAAGGAGGTAAGCAAAGCAGCTTCCCTGTGTCATACATACCAGTGAGCACGCAGTTAGCTGAGCACAAAGCAAGCAGTCAGGATTAATAAATCCAGATCATTCATGGCCAGTTGTTCTTCCTCAAGAGCAGAGTGCTGCAGGTCTCAGTGGGCTTCCTGCCCCACAGGGGACATATGCCCCATTAGGACAGATGGATGCATCGCTGGTGCCACTTTGAGCACTTCACCTCCTGCTCAAGTAAGTCCCTTGGCAGTGGCCATGGCAGTGGCCTCGCCAGAGATCAGTGGCCATTCCCTTAGTCTAAACTTATGACAATCAGTGGGGTAAATGGAAAGTGCTTCTGCTTTGTCCCTGCTGTGCCAGGTTCTTGGGGTCAGGAGATGCTCATCTCCAAGATCTGAACCTCAACGAACCTTCTCTTTAAAAAAATGAGGTAATGTTCAGAAAAAATAAGTCGAAAGGAAAAAATCATAGAATCACAGAATGGCCCAGATTGAAAGAGACCTCAGCAGATCATCTGGTGTAACCTTTTGAGGGAAGAGGGCAACTTAGATGAGATTATCCAGGACAATGTCCATTCGCATCTGGAAAACCTCCAGTGATAGAGAGTCTGCCACATCCCTGGGGAGGTTGTTCAGTGAACGATTGTTTTCACTGTAAAGGATTTAATTCTTATGGCAAGATAAGATATCTCATAGTGCAACTTGTACCTGTTGCCCCTTGTCTTGTCCATGTGACTCTTTGTGAAAAGAAAGCCTCTGTCCTTTCTGTAGCTCCCTTTGAATACTGGAATACTGTGATGAGGGCTCTCCTCTAGGCTTCTCCTCTAGGGAGGAAGGACCTAACTCCTTCAGCCTTTCCTCATAGGGCAGGTTCAGCAGCCCACTTTGTGGCCCTCCTTTGGACCTTTTCCAGTCTGTCTGTGTCTTTCTTGAATTGTAGCGTTGTGCCGGTCATTTGTGACTTTAATTGTGAGATCAAACCAATGTCGTTTATGGCTTAACACTGCTATGATGCATTTTGTATCAGCGTTGTTAAAACAAGCACACTGGAGAGTACCCCTGAGAACAGATTTAGGATGAGTTTTGTTGCTTGCCAGGAGAGCTTATTCTTACTCACTGATTGTGAAGGGGCTGGGGCACTGTAGTGACATAACCTCAGTAGCAACCAAGCCCCATGCAGTCACTTTCTTGCTTCTCCTTGGTGGCACAGGGGAGAGAATTGGAAGGGTAAAAGTGAGAAAACTTGTGGGTTGAGATAAAGGCAGTTTAAAAGCAAAAGCCACGTGCAGAAGCAAAGCAAAACAAGGAATTAATTCATGACTTTCCATGGGCAGGCAGGCGTTCAGCCGTCCCCAGGACATCATATATAACACTGACTTGAAAAGACAAACACCATCACTCTGAAAGTGTCCCCCTTCCTTCTTCTTCCCCAGCTTTTTATTGCTGAGCATGACACCATATGGTCTGGAATATCCCTGTGGTCAACTGGGGTCAGCTGTCCCAGCTAGGTCCCCTCCCAACTCCTTGTACACCCCCAGCCTTCTTGCTGGTGGGGTGGAGTGAGGAGCAGAAGAGGCCTTGACTCTGTGTAAGCACTGCTCAGCAGTAACTAAAACATCCCTCTGTTATCAACATGGTTTCCAGCACAAATCCAAAACACAGCCCCACACTAGCTACTGAGAAGAAGATTAACTCTCTCCCAACCAAAACCAGCACGGTCCAACCATCAGTGTCTGTGGGATGCTGGAGCTGGGGCACGCAGCTCCTGTGCAGTTGGTCTGCCAGACAAATTCCCATGGCTCTCCAGCTGCATCTGCTGCTTACCTTATTAAGAACATCTGGACAAAGTGATTTATAAACTTTCTCCCTTGATAGCACTGGTTGTATTTTGTGTCTCAGCAATTTTCTATATTGCTAAACTATTACTTATGAGCAGATTTTGTGGTAAAGCCTTTCCCAGACTTTGGCCCTATTGACTGTGGCTGTGTCCTCGCCTTTCCTACTTTTTATCCACTCCCTCTTTCAGTTTTACACTGGCTCTCTTGGCCTCATTTCCTGGAGACATGCCTTGATTTGTGAGCTTGTGACTTGTCACTGTTAGCTCTTATAAGCCCTGCTTTTTACCTTGAAGAGCAGGCTGGTGCATGAAACAGCACTGATGACTTGGTGTTTGCCTCTTGTTCCTCAGAGCTAATGTGTTATATGGGAGGTGAGGAGAGAAGAGATGGTTTGCTCAGTGGCCTCAGAAGGGTTTCTCCACACCTAGCCATGCTCAAGAAATTTTTGGGGTCTTCTATCATAAGTCATGGCTTCATATTTTATCATTCAAGTGGTTTCTTTCCTGACATCCTGTTCGTCTTTCTTACAGGCTCCACATCTGTTTGTTACAAGCCTACTAGCCCAGTCCAGGTACTGGAAGACACTGGCTTTCTTTACCAGGATCACCAGTTGTTTGCTGGCAGGCATGATGTTTCTCCACTAACAGCTGAAGTGATCAGTGCCAAAGAAAAAGCTGGTAAGTGCGTGGCCACACTTCTATATGAACCCACTGCATTTACTTCCCAAAGCATAAATTGAGCAGTTTGGACCATTTACAAATTACATTTATGGAGCTGAAGGCCAGCTTCTAATCCTTGGTAAAGTCAAAGGGGAGTTACCTTTGACTAGAGTGTTATAACCCGTCATCACTTGTCGCCTGTGCTTGTAGAGGTGCAGCATTTCCACTGGTCCTTCAGGGGCATGGCTGCTCTTCACTGCACAGCTGGACCAATGTCCGTGGCACTTCTGCTGATGGAGCAGGCAATCAAAGTACATCTCCCAGGATGCTGACATGACTAACTGTTGTGGGTTTTGACTCTGACCGGATTTTAAACACTTACTGAAAACCGCTTTCCCCCCTCCTCCCCCCTTTTGTTCTTCTCTGAGTTGAGGGAAAAAAACCCAGAGAATTCCTGAGTAGAGATAAGAACTGGGAGATTCACCCACAGGAGTGGAAATCCTGTATTGACTGTTGCCTTTATCCACCTTGAGGTTGGCTTTATCCACTTTCCTCAGGCTTGTCTCAGGCATTGCCTAACAACCTAGACTGTAAGCCTTCTGGTATGTTAGGGAGACATTATTGCCTTTCTGCAAAAGTGTCCAGTGTGGTGAGGCTGCTGTGTGCTGTCATAACATGAATAAAGCACTAAGAGTTTACTGTAACTGCAAGGAAATATAAAGCAAATGGATACTGGGCTGTTGAGCACACAGGTAGATGGAGATGTGTGTGTCTGTGTATCTTCCTAGCTCAAACACCATTCCAAGGAGCTGACAGACCTTCTGGAAGCTGGTGGCCAGGCTGCAACCCCAGTGAGTCAGGCTGGCAAGCAGATAATGTTGTTTCAGGGAAAGCAGGAGAGGTGTATCTCGTAGGACTGGCATGGAATTCACAGTCTGTGAATATTCTCTCCCTCTTGAGTCCCCCACAATCATCTTTAAGGCTTTGCCACAGAATTGTTAGTGGTAATGACCTATTCTCGGTTTTACGAGTCAAAGGCTTTTGATTCCCTCTGGCCTCTGGGTTGCACGTAAGTTATCCCACAGCATGTGCAGTAACTGATGAAACCTCGGGGAAATACCCGACCTCAAGAGAAAATTTGGTTTTTAACTACTTTCAAATGCCAAAAAACAAATGTCCTTCTGATGAACTCCTCTGAGGATTGGAAACAACAGGAAAGAGAAAGTTACCAAGAATGATCTCAAAAACCTGAACTGCAGTCAGCACTTCCTCTTGCCTAGGGCCATTGGAAGACTCTGTCTGGAGCTGCTTTTTTCTCACTTTTGTCTGTACTAGAGTCTTTCAGGAACATCCCTCTGGGCTCAGATATTGCTCAGGCAGATATCTTAAAGCACTTTTGGGATGGGAGTGGAAGGAGGGCTCCAGGAGGGAGGGAGGGATTTCAAACCTCTCAGCCATGACTATGTCATACAATCATAGAATATGCTGAGTTGGAAATGACCCATCAGGATCATTGGGTCCAACTCCTGGTCCTACACAGGACACCTCAAGAATCACACCATGTGACTTAGAGTGTTGTCCAAATGATTCTAGATGCTTAGCTCCAGGCAAGCTCCACTGTGTATATAGTGCAGAGAGGGTGCCATTGGCTCTGAATTACTTCAGTAGCCTGTGTTAGGGTTGTGCAGCTGCTCTTTTGAAAATGCTGGTGTTACATCTACGACCATAATGTCTTCCTTATGCTGACCCAGCAAAACTATGAAAGTTATTACTGACTCCCTTAGAAACAGCATTATCAGCCAGAAGGGAAATGGCAGTTTTAGAGGAAGGTGCCAAAGCACAGATTATTCTTTATTTAGGCGGTTAGGACCCTTTTATTTTCTGTACCATTTCACAGTTTTTCTGTGACACATTTTACAGTTTATTTTGTCATGGCATTCAGTACACTTACGACTTTGGTCGTCAAAAATACAGCATCTTGTTTAGTATTGGCATACAGGTTGCCTCTCTAAACATTTCCAGGGGTGGGTCAAACACTGGAGCAGGCTTCCTAGAGAGAAAGCCCCAAGCCTGTCAGAGTTTAAAGAGAGATTTGGAAAATGCGCTTAATAAAATGCTTTAACTTTTTGTCAGCCTTGAATTGGGCAGGCAGTGGGATGAGATGATCATTGTGGGTCACTTCCAACTGGACTATCTTATCCTATGCTGTCCTATCCTATCATGTGCATTTTAGAAAATGCCAAATTTCCCTATGACATAGCCTGTCCCTTGTTGACTTGGAAGGGAGTTCAGAGCTCTGGGTATGGGATGCATGGAGTATTATGGAGGAGAGGGCCAAGGAGGGGACTGGAATATATTTTTAGGGTTCATTGCAAACAGAATTAGGGTCTAGGATTGGGAGGATGACCAGGGAGCAGGGCCCCGCCTCCTTTGTTGGCTTCTAGCCATGTCCCCTCTGCTGTCAGGGCACTGGCCTTGAAGTGCATCTGGGACAGAGTCACAGCTGTGGGATGTAGCGGGTAAGAAAGAGTGGGAGTATTGGAGCTCCTGGGCAGCAGAGCTAATGGCCACCTCTCTCTCCCTGCCCAGCCGAGGAGACCCTCTGCACCCTGCGCCCACCCAGCTTCCGCCGGGTCCCAGAGACGGAGATGCGAGGGGCAGAGGAGGTGGCAGCCGGCACCGTCCTGCAGCGCCTGATCCAGGAGCGGCTGAGGTATGGCAACCCCAGCGAGAACATGAACCTGCTGGCCATACAGCACCAGGCGACGGGCAGCGCCGGCCCCTCCAACAGCACTGCCAGCACTCTCTCCTCTGCAGAAAACCTTGCTCCCGAAGACCTGCCAATGGTCCAGCCGTCAGGGCGGCAGGAACCACAGGGGCAGGAGCACCAGGGGGACGGTGCTGCGATGGAGAAGCAGCCTCGGGCCCCGCAGCCCCCGCACGGCACTGAGGAGCTCCCCACTTATGAGGAGGCCAAGGCCCAGTCTCAGTTTTTCCGTGGCCAGCCCCCGCAGCCGGCCACCACTGCCGCCCCAGCTTTTTATGGCTCCTCCAGCCAGAAGTCCAGGACGGAGGGGAGGCCGACAGTGAACCGGGCCAACAGCGGGCAGGCTCATAAGGATGAGGCACTGAAGGAGCTGAAGCAGGGCCACGTCCGCTCGCTGAGCGAAAGGATCATGCAGCTCTCGCTGGAGAGGAATGGGGCCAAGCAGCACCCTCCAGCCCCGGGAGGCGGGAAGGGCTTCAAGGCAGCCCCACCACCTGGCAAGGCTACAGACCCACGGGGCCCACCGCCCGAGTACCCCTACAAAGGCAAGGCAGCAGCCCCGGGCAGCAAGGCACAGGAGCACGGGCTCTTCTATGGCGAGCAGGCGACACAGGACGTCCTCAAGGCCGCCTACACCGCCCCACAGCCTGCCCGGGCAGAGCTGGCCCTGGTCCGCTACCAGCCGCCCCCAGAGTACGGGGTCAGCAGGTAATGCCCATCGGTGGGGGGGTCTGCAGGGGCGACTGGTCCTGCTCTTGCTGGAGGAGCCAGCATTCTGTGGGTCCTGAGCCTTGTGTAAACACAGCCATGGTGGGGACCGTGTCGTGTGGACATCACACCCTGTGGTGGGGACATAACATCCCACGGCCAAGCTGGCAGGGCTGGCTGGTGGAGGCACCTGCATCTCCCAGAGGGCTCTATAAAGCTTATACACCACTTACACCCTACTTAAATCTTCCCACAGAGCTCACGTGGGGCTTTCACACTACTGGGCCCCTCATGCCAGGCCTCCCCGTGAGCACGGGTTTATTCCAAGCGCATTAAAAATAATCCAGAGTGTTTGCTGGCTGTGCGCTGATCCCTGCAAGCGGTGCAGGTCCTGCCTTCAAAGGCAAGCCCATGAATTGAGGGCTCCTTTTCCTTGCAGTACCTGAAAGCAAGTGTTCCTCTGTCTCATCACTGTCTCTTTGACCTCCTGGACAGTTACTTTGCTGGATTTGGAAGGTTGGAGTTGTGTGGTGTGAATGTGAGTGGTTTTCATGTTGCAAACTGCCTCACTGGGTCTTTCTGAGCCCAGAATCTCCAAAGCTTTTGTTGACATTACCTTAAGCTGCACACACTAAGTTTATCATAGCACAGATGCAGAGAAAAAGTGGTGCAGCTGACTTGGCTCTTCCTTTCCAAAATGCGTAAGGCATGAAATGCAGGAGGGAATGCTCTGCCTTTCCATGTTTGCAGTAGTGGCAGGCTTTGTGTCAAGACAGGGAGGAACTCCGAGCATGGCTTTGGTGACTGCTGCAAGGTGGCTGTAACAAGTGGAGGGACTGCGCTGAGCATCACTGGTCTTCCTTCAACTACACGTGTGTTTTGATTCCAAAATCAAACATGTGCAAAGTTTATGCAACTTTTTAAGAGCAAGATAGTACTTTTAAGACCTCAGCAAAAATGTCTGTTTGTGCAAAGAAAAAGCTATACAAATGTGAGGGCAACAGGGGCCATACTTTCCTGCAGCTGTTTGTGGTGCCAACAAACATCTCCAGCACCAAACAGATTCATCCCCACAGAAAAGGGGCTTGTTTGAGTTTTTTTTATCACTCTTGGAAATTGCTAGTTCAGTACTCACAGAGTCTGTTCTGCTGAGGCCATGTAAGTGAGCAGACCCAGGTGCTACATACACTGCTTCAGGTAACTTGGAATGGCAGTGGTGTCAAGTGGGAAACCCTTTGGGACCACTTCCAGAGCCTTTTCCAGGTGCCTGGTCAGCAAGGTTAATGCTGAGAAAACCCTTGATTTCAGTGCTGATTTCCATGCCAGTCCTCAGCTTTTGCCAAAGCACTGTAGAATCGCCCCAGGAGCTGTGAGGGTGATGGTTGTCACGGCTCATTCTCGATAAGGCAGCACAGTTTAACCACCACTGCAGAGAGGATGCCTGCTCCCCCTTGTGTGCTGTTTTCTTTGCATGATGGTGGAGAAATATCCCTCCAGTCAGGTGCAGGGGCACCAGTGGGGGTATGCTATTGCAACAGGGATATGCTGTGCAGCAGAGGACTGGCAGCATGGCAGAACAGAGCTGCTGAGTTCTGCAGACTTATTAAAACAATCTTCAGTGGTGTCTTTTTTGCAACTCAGCAGGGCCCTTAATGCCTCTCGGTCTGCATTTATCCCGTGCTGGCTACTCCGGCATGCTTTTGCAGTTGTAGGTTAGGAGATTGGCATGATGGGGGTTGTTTCACCAAACCTAGGTTTGCTCTAAACTGTATGGTCTCTTATGTGCTTTTTTTAAGGCAGTTTGGGTCTTAATATGCAGATGGGTTTTTCGGGCCCCTCTTGGCTCCTTTCTCGTGGTGCCTGGATTTTGGGGAACGTTTCCTGCATACATGTTCCTGCTGCCTGCCTGCAGGCGCAAGCAGGACCTTTGCTGGTTTGCAGACTGTATCTTGAGCTCTTGCTTTGCATAGTGTCAGTGACTGGGGGGAAATTTGGCTGTGCAGATGTCAGACAGCAAGCCTCTGTGTCTCAGCCAAGTGGTGGTCTTCATCCTTATCTCAGGCTTCTTTCTATATTTTATGACACAGGGATGACAACCTTTCCCATTGCTTGGTGCACTGCAGTATTCGTTGCTGACATTACCTGGACTTGTTTGCAATTAATATGAACTGGTTTGTTTTCTTCTGTGCTTATCCGAGTTTATAACTGGCCCGATGGTCTGCAGGATTCCTGTTGTGGTCCTGTTACCCAGGAAAATTTGGCTGACAAAAGCTTTTAGGAAGCGATTGTAATCCCTGTTTACCATTCGTCACTTGTCATTTCTCCATCTGCCGCGGCTGTGCTCCAGTGCATCCCTCTGTGCACCTCAGGCTCTGTCACAGGATGGGCTTACCCAGGTCTAGGATGGTTAAAATGCAATTTCACAAAGTGATCTCTGCTCCAAATATTCCTCTTTGAAGAGGATAAAGACAAGTTAACCTTGGGGGGCATCCAAGGATGTCAGTCTCTGCTAGAGCACTTGTCTGGGCAGCAGCCTCTGAGCACTTGCTGGAGAAGGGACGGGGGTTGTGTTGTACTGCTGGTTTGCTCCCTAACACAAACCTTCCTGTGGCTCTGCCCTTGCTCACTGCTTCCCCCCTTACTTGTGCTCTGGGGAGGCTCACTACCAGCCACCTGGCTGGGATGGAAAACCTTGATAGAAGATGTTGAGGTAGGGGACTACCTGGTTTCCTAATGTTAACGGAAGGGGTGGAGTTTGTTTTTTCTGTTAGAGGGCAAGCAAGGTGAGAAATTCCAGCTTTCAACTCATCAAGGGGGCCTGGGAAAGAAGCTAATGGAAACAGCTTGCCCATGGCCAGATGGGAATCTCATGTATCCCAACATCTCCATTCCTCTGTCTTGATCTTAGCAGTTCCCCAGCCCATCCATCCTGGCATCCTCTGGACAGGGACCATGCAAAAGGCTTCTGCCTTCCAGAAAAGAGAGGAGAGAAGCACAGAGCTGCATTGATCCAGAAGAAGCACTCACAGATACACAGATCACAGGGATGGAAAAGACCTATAGGGTCACAGAGAACCCCCAGTCCTTCTTTGACAAGGGAAACGTGGCTGAAAATGGACAAACACTGGCAGGGAGCTGTCAAGGGAGATAGGATAACTGTAGCTGCTGCTTAATTTCCTTTTTTGGTTTGGTTTTGGTTTTTTTTGCACATGACTGGTTTTAAAGGAAACATTGCCTTTATAATTATCAGGATGAAATCTTGAAATTTATTGTAATTCGTGTTTTCCTAAAGAACTCTCAAAATCATATGATGCTGCAATAATCTCAGCATTTATATAAATTATATTTAGTGACTTCTGTTTTATGGACATCACAATTGCCGAGCAGAGCTTGAACCTTGGAGCTCAAAAGACAAGATAGCCAGAAGGCAAATAAAAACGAACCAATATTTTTTCCTTTCAAAATATTAGTATCTTTAAGCCAGTTGCTTGATGCTTGGAGCCTTGAGTCACAACTTCTGAATGCTTTAAGCTGGCCAAGTGTAATAATCTTTAGAAAACATTTCCTTTCCTAGATGTTCAGCTATTCCTTAATAGTGTCTTTGCGAAGTGTCCTTAGGTGCATGTTCAGAAAGTTACAGCTTGTTAGGTAAAAGCGCTTGGAACTAATCTAAGTTAGTCTTTTGCACAATGCTGTGAATTAATTCCAGTTTGTGAAACATTCAGTCCTGGTGGTTATAACTCTCTGTGTCTGGAGAATCCATCACTGCCTTTACAGACTTGTTCCACTAGCTAATTGCCATCTCTGGCATAGATCTGCATCTTAGTTTCCGTCTGTATTTTCTGGTTACCAGGAATTTTGCAATATCTTTGTCAGATACACCAAGGAGCCCTGTGCTGTCAGTAGTTTCATATATTTAACAGATGGAGCCTGGAGTCCTGTACTTATTTCACTGTTGTCAAAACCCCATTTTTCACTGTGGAAAGCTGACCTGAACACTGTTTCAGTACCAGCTGGACCAGAGGCTAATCAGATGTAATAACACCTCTGCGATGCGACTCAATGTTCCTTGTTTATGTAGCTCATTAACACTTGCTGTTGGCACCCCAGGATCTCCCCATATAGCTTGTTATCTGGTCAGGCATGTGAGGGTTGTCACAGCCCAGGATAGAATTTCCCACCCTTTTACTGTAGCTTGCTGTATTTTTTCCTGGGTGGATGAACTTGGACCTGCTTAAGTCCATATTGTTTCTCCGTGTCCTGCTTAAGCAGTGATCCAGATCACTTGGTGCAATGAATCCTCTTCGTTGATCCCAGTGGCCCTTGTCAAATCCTGGTGTCTTTTATCCTGAATGATTTCTTTCTCTGCACTGATTATTAAAAAGTGTGTATAATGCAAATGAAGCCTTGGACTGGAAACACCGCTGCTTACTGAGGGAGCTTCATTTGTGGCTACATGCAGAAGACAATCATGCAGGCAGCTTTTAATTCTGATTTAATCCGTGTGTTTTAAAAGACAGCATGCAGAATTAATGAAAAGAATAAATCTGTGCTGTTTTTAAATACATCCCATTTCTTTATGTTCCTCATAAAATTTCACCCTACCAGGATGTAGAAGCCTATTTTTAACTGCTGGAATAGTCTGCGGCTTCTCTGGTTATTTATATATTTACCCCACACACACATACTCCCGCTGTTTTCAGACAACCTGTTGATATTTACTGATTCAACCACATGTCTGTGGCTGCTGACAGGACTACAAGGAGCTCCCTTTCTTCCCTGAGACACCCCAGGCAGGCGGATGAGCTGGCAGCGTGGCCGAGCCGAGGGATGTCACACCCAAGCTGACTTGTGCTGGCATTTCTCTGCGAGGATAGCCCAAGCATGAGCATGGGTTGGAGTCGCACTTCCAGCTGACGTGGATGCTGGCAGCCCTGCAGAAGAGCTTTGCTTTTTGTCCTCTCCTGGTCTAATATGCCTTACATTAAAATAAATAGAAGAGAAATGAAGCTGTTCCCACAGCCTGGGTGATGCCCATGTTGTTCCTCCTTACCCTTCTCTGTTATTATCCCAGTTGTTTTCTCTAGTTGTGCAGAGCATTTCTTTTGCTGAAAATCAGCTGAGTTTAGAAAGAGGATCTGTTCTGGGTGTGAGTCTCTGTGAGGAAATACAATATCCTGTTCTTCTCTTAACTACGGAGGATGTGTTTAATGCAGTGTCTTTTCAGATGATGATTTTGCCCTGCACACCTTTATGTAATCGCCTCAGAGAAGCCAGGCCAAATCTTTCCAGCACTAACAAATGTCGCTAACAAAACAGTGAATTCAGGAGATGTGAATCCCAGTCCGCAAAATGGCTTTTGAAATAAACTTTTGTGTTTACAAGGTGCTGCAACTATTGCTGATTCCAGAAGCCAGAGAATATACTATGGGGGCCATGTCTGAGCTATGGAAAATGTTATGGCTGTAGCAGCATTTAATGATGGGTCTGTAATTGTGTTTCCTTGTGCCATCACCATCAGACTGGGCTTATTGACGTTCCCAGGATCTTGTCTTTTTCCTGCATGGTGATAACACTGTTTCCTCTATGTCATTCTCAGTGAGAAAGAATAGCATTTGAAATCTGCTTTATGACTGCAGAAGTCATAGTGAAGTCAGGCGGACACCTGGGTCTGAAGTTTGTATACAGACTGAATGCTCCCAGTCAATGGGCAGGAATAACTATCTTTCACACACTTTTTTACTCTCATTGTAAGGTAAAAGCCTAAGGCAGTTTCAGAAAACTGCACCCCAGAAATACCTCTTTCTCTTCGCTGATTCAGCCAGATCATCCCCAGTAGATGCAGGTTGGGAGATAAATTTCCCTGGGAGAGTGAGAGATGGAATAGGTCCGTCTGCCCTAGAGTCAAAGGAAGGCAGAGCATTCAGAGAAAGATGAACTAAATAGGTTAGAGGAGGGCATTTTAATTAGGAATGTAAATGCTGTGGTATGTTGGAAACAAAGTCCTTTCTCCACTGACCCCTCTCCCTCCCTTCATAGAGGAGAGCTTCATTGTACCTGTAGCAGGGCAGAGGTGGAATTTCCTTTCCAGAGCATTTACAGGCATTTTCATTTTATTCCTAATACTGCCTGGCTTTATTGAACAACAGCTCTTCTGTGTTTATGATTTCCTGACCATTAGCAGCAAGTGGACTTTATAATTAGTTTTTCTTTTGGGGTTTCTTATTCCTACATACAGCTACAAATTCCCCCCGAATTCTTCTGTGTTGGGTCATTCTTGCTCCCAGGTTTTCCAGTATAAGAGGTGTATTAAGATATCCAAAACTCATAATGTTCTACAGTTTTGTGCTTTTAAGAAGGATGATTTTTGATGAGACTGTGTTTGGCTGAAAGATTCTAACGTATTGTAATGCCAAATGAGATCAACATTTAAAATACAGCGGAAGCATTTTGAGAATGTCATTCTTTGCTAAGCCTGAAGGAGCTCAGGATAATCCTGATTGCTCTGTTTCTTTGGAGCTTTACATGAAAAGTTGGATGGGAACTAAGCTGATGTTATAACACTGCTATTTTTACAAATG
The DNA here is from genome assembly GCF_003031625.1 of Empidonax traillii. Taxonomy (NCBI): domain Eukaryota; kingdom Metazoa; phylum Chordata; class Aves; order Passeriformes; family Tyrannidae; genus Empidonax; species Empidonax traillii. The sequence continues at coordinate 241,607 of NW_020955316.1, forward strand.
TTGATTTGTTAATGTGAACCACTGTGTTGATTTTATTACATATATACTCAGAGATTTTGCAGTTGGCTAAGTCAGAACTAAATTGAGACAGATTAAACAAGTAAAAGGAAAGTAAGAAACATGTTAATTATGTTGAACAGCCATGCTTCAAAATTAATAAAGTTGATTGTACCCGTTAAGTTTCCCAGCTGGAGAACACTTCAGAGAATCCCTCCTGTGGCTGTGGCTGCGGCTGCTGAGACTTTGGTGGCTGGCTGCTGCTACAGGGTGTAAATCTTTAGTTACTCAAGAAGTCATTTTCAGTTCAAGAAAATGGAGATCTCTGGGATCTTTCCTTCCTCTGTAGTGTAAAACTAGACAGACTAAAGTGATGAGAAAATGTTAAACCGATGGAAGGTTGAGATTTCCCAAAAGTGCAGTGTGAAGAGCTCCTGCAAGGATCTAAAGGGTGTATCGATGAACAAAGATTGCTCTGCTTCATAATGACAAAGAAAAATTGGTATCTCCACTGCTTTAGATTCAGAGTTCAATTCAATTCTTTTGCTCTACACTATTCCTATAAAGAAGAGAGAAAATATTTACCTGCAGCAAATCTGTGTCTTAGTAGGGCGTAACTGTGTCCAGACAGCCAAGCTTTTTCTTGCTTAAAATCCTGTCCTTTTTTTTCAGTAAAGACAAACAGACTTGCACTGAGCTGGATTAATTGCTGTGGTAAAACAAGTGAGCACAGACTGGCTGTCAGCAGCGTTGAGGAGGTGCTGTGTGCTTGGCTGCATTCACATGTGCTTGTGGAGCATCTGTGGCATTGTGAGTGACATCCCTCACTCATGATGTCATTTTTCTTCAGATATTTGAGCAAAAAAATATAGAGAAGTCCCACGACAAGCATGATGTCCCTTGACATGTTTCATGTGCTGGAGCACCAGAAGGGAAGAGGTACTGTGGGGATGGTGTGAGAGCTATGGTGGGCTGTCCTGGTGATTTGCAGAGAAGGTTGGCACAAGGCTGCCTGGGCTTACTGGCTCGCATGGCCTCAGGTCACCAGGCACTGCCAGGAGACATGATTTTGGTCTAAGGAAGGTAAAACAGGCCTTCCAGGCCTGTGTGACCCCCAGGGCATCCTGCTGCAAGGTCTCAGCAGCAGGCAGAAGTGATGAGGCTGGAGAGGCAGTAAACTCCAAAAGGAGAGGAGCAGGGAGCAGTATCTTAATCCACTGCTGGTGTTTGGGAGCTCTGGGGCTACCTTGGGGCTACGGCCTTGAAGGGGAAGGCCTTTTGCAGCCGGTTGAATTGCTAGAGGGAAGAGATGCCATCCAGAGGGACCAGGAGAGGCTTCAGAAGTGGGCCTGTGCGACCCTCATGAAGTTCAACAAGGTGAAGTGCAGGAAACTCCATCTGGGGCAGAGAAAACCCAGCATCAGTAGACTAGGGAATGAGGGGATTAAGAGCAACCCTGCTGAGGACTTGGGGATGAAAAATTAGACAAGGAGCCAACAATGTGCACTTGCAGCCCAGAAGGCCAGTTGTATCATTGTATGGCTAGCAACTGGAAGGAGACGACTCTCCCCCTCTACTCTGTTCTTGTGGGACTACGCATGGAGTGCTGAGTCCAGCTCTGGAGTTCCCAGTCCCAAGATGGACCTGTAGGAGCAAGTCCGGAGGAGGCCACGAGATGATCAAAAGGCTGGAGCACCTCTCTTCTGAAGACAGACTGAAAGTTGAGGTTGTTCAGCCTGGAGAAGAAAAGGCTCCAGGGAGATCTTACTGCGGCCCTCCAATACTTAAAGGGGACTTATAAGAAAGCTGGAAAGAGACTTTCTACCAAGGCCTATAGTGACAGGACAAAGGGCCATGGTTCTAAACTGAAAAGGGCAGATTTGCATTAGATATAATGATGAAATTTTTTATACTGAGGGTAATGAGGCACAGCAACAGGTTGCCCAGAGAAGTTGTGGATGCCCCATCATGGGAAGTGTCAAATGCCAGGTTGGATGGGGCTTAGAACAACCTGTTCTAGTGGAAGGTGCCCCAACCCATGGGCGGAGTGTTGGACTAGACAATTTTTAAAGATGCCTTCCAACCCAAACCATTTTGTGATTCTGTGAATTTCTGTGTATTTTGTTGTGATGTGTCATACAGCACCTCCTTGACTTCCTGTCTTTGTGAAAGTTTTATCCACTTTTAGTAGACATATAGCTCCTTAGTTATTAGCCTGCACCTCTGCCAGAGAACTGCCATTCCTGGGGCTGATAGCAAATCCTTCTGGCCCTGGGAACTGCCCAGGGGGAATGACCCCTCCTGTGCTCTTGAGCTGCCTCCATGGATACCTGGAGAGACACAGCCTTAGGGGATGTCCATGCTGTGCAGCTAAAAGCAATCCCAAGGCCAGAGCAAGCTCAGCACAGGCTTCCTTAATGCTGACTGCATGAAACTTGGCTGGAATCTTTTTCCTGAGGACATTGGTCTGTGCTTCTGGGCAGGTTAGTAGTGTGCACAGGTTCGGTCTTTACTCCATTTCAGTATCTTTTGGTGCCACAGGTGATGCGTTGGGCAAAGCTAGGATGGAAGCATGGGGCTGTGTGTGTTGTGTCTGGGGGTCTGCAGAGCCCCATTTGCTTTCACTCTAGTTTGGACAGAAGATAAGACTGAATTGTTGGCTTTCTTTGCCATTGTGTGGCTTGGTGGTGACAAGTTTGTTAGAGCAGTGCTATTCACTTTTAGGGCAGGACTTTTAAATTGCCTTCACTTTTCAGCTTGTTCTGCTGCAGTTGAAGGTAGTGGTGGGTTACTGAGAGCTTTTGAAAACCCTGTTTAGAGAAGCTGTGTAGGTGCTGAAGACAACAAGTAACCATAATTACTGTGTATTAATATAGCACAACATTGTCTGTCTAAGAAATAGCATTTTTGGATCTTTGAGGCCAAGTGGGGTGAATACATCTCTTCAGTGTGTCTTGTGCCTTGTGTAGGGTACAGAAGTAGTGGTAATGATATCTACAGCCTAATAGCTTGTGACAGTTAAGCTAAAATACAAGTTCTAGAACATGCTTGACTGCAGACTTCAGGTGGGGTCAAGCAGCCAGCTTATTTTCTAGCCAAACTGGGCTCTGACACCAATGGTCTGGGTTGAATCTCTTGGGTTGAATCTCTTAAACCAGCGCAGTGTAGAAATTTCACATCTTTGGCCTCTGGGTTGAGGACTGGCTCAGCTGTGCAGGGTGAGGTTCTGTGTAGGGCCGCTTGCCCTGGCCTAGGCTCTGAGACTGCCTGTGCAATGGATGAAGATGTCTGCTCAAGCAGACAAGCTTTGAGCTATGCCCTGCCTAAATTTTCTTCTTTTGAAAGAGGGGTCTTCTACCTTCTTGAGCTTACACGGGTGGAATGTGGGACAGAAGGGAAGGACTTCCATTCCACCTGGCCACCACCTGCAGGGTTACCCTCACTGCTAAGAGATCCTCCTAGGTTATGCCCCAGCCATTGCAAATCTTGACTCTGGTGGATTAAAGAGCCCTGCCCCATCAGCAATCCTTGGTCACAAGCAGATCTGCCACCACATCACTTCTTGTTCTTCCCTGATATGAGCCTAGTGAGTGATGGATGCTCTTAGTCGGGGAGTGACACAGTGAGGTCTCCCACTGGAAGATGGGTTTTGTGGCTCACCGTGATTGACTGAGGCTGTGCCTACAGCAGCTCCCCAGCAGCCCTTCCCTTTGCCACTTACTAAAGCCACTCAGGGACACTGCTTCACTCACATCACTTCCTTTTGCCTCCCAGCTCGGCTGATCAGTTGGTCTTGCTCTGGGCAGGGAGTGGTGTTCGAAGGGTGAGTAATACATCCCTTGCGTTTCCTTCAAGCCTGCCGGCTTACGCTTCTCAGCAGTGGCATTTGTGGCAAGGGGATGCAGGGAGAGGCTGGCTGCTGCTGAAGTATTAGCTGTGCACCTAGGCAAAAATGCTGTTTTTGAGTCAGTGCTTCCTTTATCTGTTCGTGCCAGATGTGTACGTCACTGTCAAGGGCAGGTGAGGAGACAATTTACCCAGTCCCTGCTGTGATTGTTGGTATTTAGGAGTGACTGAAGACCATAATCATGACCACACAGTTACAACACTATTAATAAACCGTGCAGTCATTAGGTGAAACTCCTGCACGCATTTCGAGGGCGCGCGGCTCTAACGCCTCCTCCGTGTGTGCTTTCCCGCAGCCGACAATGCCAGCCACCCTTTCCACCACCGCCAGCCCAGCAGCACAGCCCCATGTCCTCGCAGGCCACCGCAGGCCCTCTGCTCCCAGGCTCCTTGCCCCCGCTGCCGGCCCCTGCTGCCGCCCAGACTCCGACACTGCCGGGCCAGCAGCTGACGCCCGACGCCTTTGCCATCGTGGAGCGGGCACAGCAGATGGTAGAGATGCTCTCCGAGGAGAACCACGTGCTGCGTCAGGAGCTTGAGGGGTACTATGAGAAGGCAGACAAGCTGCAGAAGGTATGTGGAGAGGTGGGGATGGGGCCTGGGCAGGACAACCATCTGGATGTCTTTGGGTCCCCTGAGCTGTTCTTCATAGTTGTGTCGCTGCAATGGGGATGCACCAGTGGCCATCTCTAACCATTGCCCCTCCAGGGTGGTCTCCCAGAACTGTAATCCTGTGTCTTGTGAGCTCCCCTGGCTTTAGGGCAAAACAGGGCAGGCCATCAGATATCTCTCAAGTGGATATTTTCCCATTCCATCCTTCCATGCTGGTCTCACTGAAGCTTTTCCTGGAAGTGTCCCACAGGCAGAGTCTGCTCCTGCTGCAGCTGAGTTGTGCACCATCTGCACAGGTGTTAGAGCTGCAAGAGAGGACCATTTAAAGAGCACATCCACATCTGTCCCAGGCAGTCTTGTTCACCACAATAAGTTTGTGTGGTCCTCCACATTCTTTGGAAGTGCAAGAGCCATCGGTGGGCTTGCCCGTTATTTGGAAATATATTAACTTCGTTGTCTTAGAGCCTTTCACTGACTGTTCTGAGGGTCTTTAAGAACTGATGTTAGACATCCATCTTTGAACACACTGGTTTTAAAAGCACTGCCCCCTTACCTGAAAGACTGTTTGGTAATGATTTTACTCAAAACCCCCTTTTTAAGAGATCCTGCACCCTCTTTTCTGTATGCATGCAGGTTTTTTCAGTGCAGAAGGACAATGTCTTGAGCACTGCCTGGGGTGAGAAGATGAAGAGTGAAATCGAAAAAGTAGAAGTTGCTTAAAACTGAGACTCACTAAATGCAAAGCAGAGATGCTCCCCAGGTCTGCTGGCTTTGGGTCCCAAGGGCTCAGACCAAATAATTTATTTAGGATCCTACACTGCTACTTTATTTCTGTCTTCCCACCACTTATACACCAAGAGCTTAGACTGCAGGTCTTTTCTCACCGAATTTAGGAGTCTAAATAGGAGCTCAATTTTTTTCTATGGTGTGCAGATCAGGGTGTTCTTGGAGACACCCTTCATAGGAGAAGAGGCAACTCTGAAAGACCATGTCCCAGCCTCAGCTTGGGGAAAAATCTGTGACAATCTGGTCAAATAGGTTAGAGAAAAATACCATTTGTTTTGTAGCTGCTGTCTTCTCTGTCTTTTTCTCTGCAACAAGATAAGTTGAGTTTATTCACAGACTTTCCTAAACTTAGTTGAAAAATTTTTGCAGCAACATTAACTGTTTGTGAAGACATCTGCAAAGACTTTAATGCTAACTTCCCTGTGGACTTTGCGGGCAAAAAGAAATATTCCAGCTATTAATTTTACAAAAGCTGCATTGTTCAGTAAAAGGTATTTGAGTGCAGTGCCCTATAAATATTCCAATTTTCTTTTTCACTCTTGGAAATTACTCTCTCTTTATCTTGGATGCCCTGCAAGGCGATTGCATCAGACACCAACAGAAAGGTATTCAAGCATGGGCTGAAGTCTCACTTCAATCAACAGAGCATGGACTCGAGTCCCATTGACTCTGGGGGAATGTAAACGGAGTATTAAAGTGAAACACATACTCAAGTGCATTCTTTCTTCAGGAGACCAAATCCTTAACACATGGTATCCCTCCCATGCTGTTTTTTTCTGCTGTTTTAACACAAGGACAAGGCAGGCCTTCCTCTGTTCCCACAGTTTCAGCTGAACATCACCTCTGAAAATGTGATTGAGTTAAATTACATACTTTGGGTGTGAAAACTCTTCCCTCTTGTTAGAAGTGGAATGGTCAGGAGGAGTACTTCTTGTTTATTTGTGCATAACAGTTTTATTCTAGGTAGAACCACCATCCCATCACTTTTATTCATTACAGAATAGAAGAAATTAGAGAAAATCAACTTGACTAGTAGGGCTTCCTGGGCATTTGGACAAGCAGATCAGCCCTGAGGCTTGTCATATTCTCAGTCGTGTGTGAACAGACTTTTTTGCAGAGAGATACAAGGTGGTGGTTGATCCTTGTGCTATTTAAAAAGTTGCCTGGTTTTCTTACCTAAAAGGAGTTGGAAGAGGAGTCGTGCACATTTCATTTTGAGCTTTTTTTTTTTTTTTTTCAAAAGCAAAGTATTTACTTTCCCTTTTCTGTGCGGTGTTATCTTGCTGAAGTTTAATTGCTAGGCTGGGCTGACTCTTCCCCATGCCATGTGTGTGTGGGTTGCTTGAGTGGGTCAGCTCCAGGAGCTACCAGGCAGAGAAGAAACTGAACTGGTTTTTTATCTCCATAAAAGAAGGAGAAGGAAATCCCAGAGCTCTTGAGAAACACCGACACAATTTGTGGCTGTTGTTCTGCTCTCCTTTAATTTTATTCAGTGCTGATGGAGGTTCTTTCTTTTTATACAGTAAGTTTTTGCTTTCAGGGCTGAAGGAGACTTGCATGGTGATGTGTTTTGGGAAATAACAGAGGGCCAAGCAGAGCCCTTGTGGTAACCAGCAGTGTTGGGCCATACTGCTGGGCTGTGGAAACCCACTGCGGTGCTGGCAAGTCTGCTTTGCTGTGGTAGGAGCTCTCTGGAGCAGGCATCTTTTCCTCCACAGAGTGGCTCACCTTGGAGAGGGGAAACATGGGAACAGGGTGTCAGGGCACCCAACTGAGCATGATGTCTGATTGGGATCATGTAGTTAGTGATTCAGGAAAGTGCTTTGATTCTGGAAGATTCACATGAAATAGGCTTTTGATTGTAGGTCATAGTCACAGACTAGAATAGACTTTCAGTTGGAAGGAACCTACAGTGGTCATCTAGTCCAACTGCCTGACCAAATCAGGGCAAGCCAAGTTAAAGCATGTTGTTAAGGGCACTGTTCAAATGCCTTGTAAACTCTGGCGGGCTTGGGGCATCAAATATCTCTCTAGGAAGCTTGTTCCAGAGTTTGACCACCCTCTCGATAAAGAAATGGTTCCTCATGTCCGGTTTGAACTTTCCCACTTGTTTCAGCTTCTGTGCTTGTGAGTGAGCTGAAAGCAGAAATTGGGGAAGATAACCTGGTTTCCCCATCATGGCTCTGCCAGACTCTCCTTGGTGTGTGGTTTGGAGGTGCTGCCTACCCATGGGCTGTATCAAGACAGGGTGGTCCCAGTGTCATGTGAAGTGCAGGTCCAGGCTTCTGGAGCCTGGCTGCAGGTTCCTATGCAGATGGTGGGGTGGCAGCTGCAGCGTCCCTGGCAAATCACACCTGAAGCTTAATGAGGGACTTAACTCCACAGCAAGTGGAGGTGAGCTCGCACCCTGGCTTCAGAAATCACGAATCTGTACCACCCATGATTCAAGAGGCCAAAAAAGTTCCAGATTTAGAAAGGTATGTGGGAGGCTATATATATCTTGTGGTTTTCCAGCCCTTGCACATTATCAAGCTTTTCTTCACAAACACAAGGGCCAGGCATGCAGGAGCAGATTCCCACATCAGTGTTGATCATTCCTACAGCAAGGATTTTACCAAAGATGTACCACTTAACATGACAGGGCATTTGCAGGGGTCCCTACTGCAGGAGCCTCCAGCATCGTTGGGGCTTCACACCATCCTCTGCCAGGAGAATGGGTCATTTGTAGAGTTGCTGCCTGGTGTGACACATGGCGTGAGCATCTCCCTTACCCCCATGTCTCACTGAAACGCACTGGATAAACCTTGGGGCGAGGCACGTTCCTGCAGGGCTTCAACAGGAGCTCTCTCTCCTTGCAGTTTGAAATAGAGATTCAGAGGATTTCAGAAGCTTACGAGGGCTTGGTCAAGACCACCACTAAGAGGGAGTCTCTGGACAAAGCAATGAGAAACAAACTTGAAGGAGAAATTAGGAGACTTCACGACTTCAACAGGGACCTCCGTGGTATGTTACAGTTGCTTGTGTGTTTTTTTCCCTCTGTTTGACAAAGTGTTTCACTTATAAGCTCCAGAGCAGCAGGCTTTGGAAAAGTGGTTTCACACACTATTTAGATAAATGTTGTTAGAAATAAGGCCCTGCCCCTTGGCGTAAGACAAAACTGCTGTCACCCCCCCCAGTGGCAAAAAAACCTGGCTAAGTATGAGAGTCACTTCCTGATGGTGCCTTTGTGTTCAGCACTTGCAAATACGGATTTGTGACAGCAAGGCCACCAGTCACAGTGTCGTGTCCAAAACTAATGAGCTGAAGAGCAAATTGCAATGTAGTGCAATGCTGTGCTACCATAAATCTCCAAGTTCAGTGCCTTCCCTTCCCAGACCAGTAGCGAGTACCAAAGGCCATCTCTTTTTTGTATTAATAACATAAAATTGAGGGTGTATCTTTTTGAGGAAGGAAGTGGAGCATATATTGGATAGCAGTTGCCCATCCAGGTTCCTGATGGGGTGCTTTTGTTCCTGCTCATGCAGTGAGATGCCTTCTGCAAACTGACTTACCCTTTTTGCAATGGTGCAAGGTGGGTCACATGGTCATTTTGGAGGAGGGAAGAATCTGAAGGCATGATCTTTCTTGGAAACTTCCCAGGAAACTATCCCTGGCTGCAAAACACTTCTCCTTTCCTGTGGGCATTCCCAAGAGTTGGCATCAATGGGGTAGGGGCTGCCTTCCCTCGGGAGGCACCAGGGGCAGCTCTTCACTGCAGGAAAGTACCCATCCCATTGCAAAGCTGGTTAATTCAGATTGCAGATGCCTCATTGCATTTTGGACAGTGTGAGAGATGAACTGCCTGGACATGTCAGCTGTGAATGGCAGAGGCCTTTCCCCCAGTTTTTGTAAATCTGAACGGCACAGCTTCATGGAAGAGGTCAAAGGCTTCATCTTTTATGTATGTATCAGCCTACATTTTAATGTCCTCCTTCAGAGAGTCTATTTATACTGCTCTGCTGGCATGCATCTTATTTTCTTGGTTGGTCTGCAATTTTATATACATATATTTATGCTTAAAGTATTTCCTGTTTTTTGCAGAACGACTGGAGACGGCCAATAGGCAGCTAGCCAGCAGAGACTTCGATGGGCACGAGGATAAGGCAACAGAGGGCCTTTATGCCACTCAGAGTGAGTACTGTGCCTATCTGTTTGGAAAGTGCATGTATGTATGGGTGTGTGTATATAAGCACACACGTGGTGGAGGTAAATGCTCAGCAATTAATTGTTATTGCGCTTGTGGCTTGGTTTTACTCAGCTAATTCATCACATACTCTTATTTCAGCTGCAGACTGGATTAGTTAGGGTAGGTTGCTTTTTTTTTTTTTTCTCACTGAGCATCAGAACCAAGCAGTGTGAGTTAATGGTAACACAGCTTATTTTTGAGAAATACGTATCTGAAATTGTGAAGTGTTGCTTGCAGGGTCATCTCTAGAGATGCATGCTTCTAAGAGAAGCCGAAGTCTTCTCTTGGCTGGGAAAAGCCCAGAGCAGCCTCTGCTGAGTAGTTATCAGTGCCATGGTTTGGCTAGCAGGAGAAAGAGCAGAGCTGGACCTTACCTTTCACTCAAGGACACAAGGGACAAAGATTTTACAACTTCTGCTATGAAAGCATCTGTTCCTAACAAATTTTAGGCTTCCATAATGACTGGGCACAGTGCTGCAGATTTCCTTGCCATGCACTGATGTGTGTGAGTTCATCCAACCCAAAACCCGAGCAGCTGGATGCTGTGTGACAGTGTGTTACTTCTTTTGTATCCTGACCATCTTTAGCACACATCCAGAAGGTCTTGATCACCTGAGAGCTGTGCAGTATCTTGTAAGGTTAAATCCTGTTGAAGCTCAGTGCTGCGTACAACTGAATCTTCCGTTTTATTTATCACACCAAGAGCTTCCTTGGAAGATGAGCCGCAACTGCAGTGCAGAACATCCACCTCCATTAGCAGTGCAGCATTTGATACTAGTCAAAACGCTTCACCACCAGCCTTGCAACATCCACCATCTGCTCTAAGTGTTGGAGAGCCTTCTCCTGGCTCCCACCAGCAGCAGTGATGCCAGCACAGCTGATCATTTGGTGCATGTGTGCACAAAACAGAAGAGAATCTGGTGATCTTTTCCATGACATGTTAGCTTTGCCGTATTAGCAGATGGCATAAGGATGTGTAGATACTGCTGTGAATGCAAGGGAATGATCTGTTAAGGAAGTAGAATTGCTGTGTAAGTCTTGTCATCCTTGGGAAGAGTTCAAACAGATAAGCTGCACAGTGGAAATTGGAGACTGGGATCTTCTCTCTTCGTATAGAAACCGCCTGGTAATGTTGCTATATATTGTTGGCTACAAGGGGGAGTTAAATCCCCCAAGATGGACTCAATTTGAGTTACTTTCCAGTACATAAACATGCTCTGTGCTTCTGCTGATAAATAAATAGCAGTGAAACTTTGTGCTGTGCACTCAGCATATTACTGCAATCAATTCACAGCTTACAAACAAATATAGCTCTCCATATCCTATCTCGTAAGACAGTCTGGATGCTTGGAGTGCCTCCTGGCTAGGCCAGAGAGCTAAATGTTAGTAATGCAATGTGGAGTGCTTCCGAGAATAGAAAAATGGGCATGTGTAGAGCAGGTTCTCTTCAGTCATGTTCTTTGGGCTGCTGGGACACTCACAGAAATGACCTTCATATCAGGGTGTCTGCCTAAAACACCCTTCTGAGAGTCCATAAAAGGTTTTGCTTCGAAGTCCTCTGTTGCTGGCTGCATTTATATGCTGATGGTTGTGAGTCTTCCCCAGGGGCAGACCATGACCGGAGTTGGGTTGCATCTCACTGCCAAGATGAGGATTTTCACAAGCATCGCCTCATATCTTTTAGTGGGATGCAGAGGCAGAAAACTCAGAGTTGGAAAACTGAGTTTCATCTGCCATGTTTACACTTGTCTACTGAGATTAAAATAGCCATTTTTAGAAGAAGAGAAAAACATTTGTCATGAAACTAATTTTTTGTTTTTTTTCCCTAAGGATCACACCTTATTAAGACAGATATGTACATGCAAATCTTAATTTTCATTAGGAAAGGAAAAGCAGATTCCTATCCCTATGTTTGTCTAAAACATTCTGGAAACGTGACCCTTAGCATCCCCAATCCAAGTTATATAAGAAGACTCCAACAAGTTCCTAAAAGTTATCTTTTAAGCCACTCTCATGATGAGTTGAAGAAGGAAAGATAAAATTCTTGAGGATGGTAATGCTGCAAACAAAGTTTCGTGTGGTAAAACTCCAGTAATAGGAAAAAAATCCCTGAAGAACAAGTCTGGCAAAGCAGGATGTGCAAGGATAATTTCTCAGTTTCTCACAGAGCTCTCCATTAGCAATGCAACAGTGCAGAGCAGTTGTGAGCTCCGAGATGGAGACTGAAGGTGGCAAAAAAATCTTATTCTTCGTAATAATAATAGGTGAAGCCAGGCCACATGCCTGGAAGTATTCAGTGCTAGGCATTTTTACCTAAGAGAAATGGGTACTTAAAGAGGTACTAAGGGTACTTAAAGAGAACTTAAAGTATGTTCAACCAAGTTCCTTCTTCACTAAAAATTAATGCAAGTAACGCATTTATAAAATGTACCCCTAGCATTTTGCAGGCTGAAGCTGACATGGAGAAGTGCTGGGAGCTGTTCAGGGAATTTTTCTCACCAACTTTCTAGTGGTGGTTATTTTGTGTACAGCATAATTTTCCTCCTTTGGGGGCATAGAAAGCATAATGCAGCAGGGCAGGCTGAGTGCTTTAAGTTCCCTGAAAGGAAGCTGAAAGTGAAGATCCCAAATCCTGTTTTGCTAGGTGTTATCCCCATATGAAATATGAGTTTCAGATCTGGAGGAGAGCATGTGTGGTCCCAGCACAATATGGTGAAGTGCCCTAGGGCTGAAACAGCATTTATCTTCCGGCTTCCTCACCCTCTAATGACATTAGCTCCTGGATAATTTGCCGACACGTACACTTTTGTACAGCAGATAATAATGTTCCTTCTGGTCAATCTCATTGAAGTAAATGAATTTGCATTGAAGGAAGAGGTCTGCATGTCCAATACAAAATTCTTTGCCAAAAAAGGAAGATTAGGACCACATCTTACCAACACAGCTCGTGGTGGCAGTCATTGGTGTGGTGTGCACTGGGCTTTGCTTGTGGACTCTGCAGTAACCAGCGTGCTGGTGTTGCTGCCAGGGTTTCTTGTTATGAGCCATGGAAAGATGGCTGGGTGGCTTTGGGCTCATGTCATCCACTTTTGCCTTGTTCCGCAGGGCTCAGCTTACATACACCTCCCGTTGCTACAGACACCTACTGATGATGTGAAAATTAAATCTGTTCTCATCCCACCTGACATTAAGGAAGAACATGGCCTTGCTGGGGATAGTTCAGGTCTGAAATTGACTGGCTTTGGCCATGTGAAATTTCAGACCCTGCCTGGGGCTTCCAGCTTGAGTGGTCCAATTTGGGTGGGATGAGCTAGATATTTAGGGCAAATTTTCCACATTTCAGTGTTTTTGGAGAAACTTTTCACTTCAGTTAAAAAATAATAAATTCTGTAATACTGTGTTTTAAAAGTCAAAAATCAAAACAATGTTTAATTGATGCCAAATTAATTTTTGGAGGAAATTTTCCTTCCTGAAGGCTTTCCAAGTGCTCTATTTTTGTTGTCATTAAGAATGAAGGCCAGATTTTGAAATCTCATATTTCACTGAATGAAACCTCGATCCCCTGCTTGCTCCAATCATTAACTGCTTGCATTCTGACATGGGGGATCCAGTGATTGGCCCGTGACACTCGTGTTCCCTGAAATGGCTTCTCAGCACTGACAGGGCAGAAGCAGATGGAGCAAAGCATTTCCCCAGGCAGCTTGCCAGTGAAGTCATTTGTGGACCTGCAGTTTGTTGCTGAAGAAAAAGATGTGAGCGAAGCTGACTGAATTTAGCCAGTTGTGGTTTTTCAATATAGTTTTAAATCTTACCCAAGAATGGCATAATTTTTCAGCACAGAGGTTTAGTCTTGCTTGTGATGTGTTAAGGTGTTTAGCAGGAGAAGAGCACTGATTGCTGGATCCTTAGGTCATGCAGGTCTGGAAAGTTACCCCAGGCCCCTGTGGAGCTGATGTATGTACCACAGCCTCCATTTCTCTGCATGCCTAGAGAAAGCCTGTACAGACGCCTTCTATTTTACTCTTCCTTATTGCTTTCCCCTCTTTACATTTTCAGGCCATCCAGCACAGATTGGTGTTTATTATTTTGACATTTTCTGTATGTCATGATCTCTGTCTTTGCAAATAAAAAGGACCAGACACAGCAAAACACACATCCATGTGTCTGAGATTTCTTGCCCATTGCAGAAGGGCAGCAGCATCCAAACTAGCAGCTACAAGCAACCCTCAGGCAGGGCTTGGGTGTTGTACGGGAAAGGAGTAGTTGGTGCAAGCCAAAATTTTCCTGGGCAGCGTGCTAGCAGTTCAGCAGAATGGAAAGCTGTGAGGCAGTGCTCATGTCCACAAGCTCTGCTATTGCAGATGCAGCCCAAGCTGCCACTCGTCTCTGCTGCTGGTTGTCATGTAGGGCTGGGCACTGAGGGGCTGAGCCCTGGCAGTAGAAGCTCCTTGCCTGCTGTGTCTCAGCTCCGTGTTGTAATGGCCCTACTTGCTGCTGCTTCACATAGTTTTTGCTTTTCTAGAAAGGTGGCAGCTCACATCTGGTGTGTGATCTTGGGCCTGTGAGCTGTCCTCATGGAGTGGCTCTTGTTCTTGTCTTTCTTTCAGACAAAGAGCACTTGAAGGAGAAGGAAAAGTTGGAGATGGAGCTGGCAGCTGTGCGTTCTTCCAATGAGGACCAGCGGAGGCACATTGAAATCCTTGACCAGGCCCTAAACAATGCGCAAGCCAAGGTCATCAAACTGGAAGAGGAGGTGAGGCATGGACAACATTTCTGTGCTCTGAGGATAGATGTGGCTTACAGTTAGGCCTTTCTCCATCCAAGTCCTGATTCTCTTCTAGCCACAGTGTGGAAGATCTTCCTGTTTCGCTTGAACTGGTGCTCTTATAGAGAATATGTGTACTTATACAATCCTGAGACAAGAAAGCAAAGGAGACCACAACCATAGATGTTTCCAGAGCAGAATTTTCAACATGTAACCAGGAGCAAGACCAAGCTCAACTAGTTAGTTGGTGGCTGAGGTAATGGTACAGCTTAACAGAAAAATCTAATTTTAAAACTGGCCTGGGACTGTGATACAGACATATCATGTTGGTGCATCCCATTTCTCTCCAAAGAATACCAGGAGGCTTTTGAGATGTGCACAGCAACACAGCAGTGCAAGGCTTGGTAACTTTACATCTTAAAAGATCTGGCTGGAAGCAGACTGATGGGGATTTAGGGGTACAGAGAGCTAGAGGTTTTATTTGAGAGCTGAAGAGAACCTGTCATACCATGTCTCAATTTACTGTATTCCTTAAGGACCTTCCATCAGGAGGTGTGGATTTAGTAACTAGTTCAAAGTCTATGCATTCTGGCATACCAGGTAAGACTGACAAAACAGGCCTTTTTGGCTCTAAAATCTCTGTCAATGGGACCAACAAAGAGGGATAATGTTTTATGGGAAGTAAAAGAAACAGTCTTTACCATCTGAGTGGGCAGGTCATTGATGACAGAAAGGCCATTGGTGAACCTCTACCCTTGCGGATTCAGTAGGGTTTCAGGACTTGGCACAAACTGTTGGCACGATCTTGGGCAGGTCTGTTCCCCTTCAGAGCCTCATTTTCCACCTACACCCTCCCCAGGGTTGGCCAGAGGGGGATTCCACAGGACCCTGCTGGGTGTATGGATGCAAGGGGTCTTGTGAGGAGCCAGGAAAGCTCTTCTCAAACACCTGCAAGTAACTTAGATGCTGTTCATTGTCTTGGAAAGATAAAGGGTGAATTGACCTCAGTGATATTTGAATGTTTCCTATCAGGATATCCAGCAGACAGACCCCCTATTAGGCTAATTAATGGTTAATTTGAGTCTTTAAGATTTCTGGAACTATATGTAAGTGCTGAAGACATTGCTGTTTTGTACCTGATAATTAGACCATTCTGACTTCCTATTTAGAAACACTTTAAAAACTCCCATTTCCTCCAGTGGATACACTCAGCAGCAAGAAGAGGATCACATTAAGTTTAACTGCTCCTTTGTTAGTAAGATTAAAGCCTGCTCATTGCCCTGGTGTATTTGGGGCAGTCCCTTTGGTGTAGCTGCAGGAGCCAGCATACCTTTAATCTGGACATAATTCACTTGACACTGTTTGGCTTAAAGGCAACCTGAGGTTTTTTATTTGCATTTCATTACAAAGTGGCTGAATAAGGGAATGTTTTAGGTGGCAGCACATGCTCCTACAGTCATGACATCATGCAGAGGGTGGGAAGAAATACATTTAGCTCCTGTCTGCTTCACAGACTGTCAGTGTGGTGTTGGCAGGTAACACTGACTTGCTGAGTACACACTAGTGAAGGCAGAAGCATAATGCCAATGCCCAGGCAGGTGGTGCAAGAAGTTACCTCGTGCCTGCTGGGTTTTAGTAAATATGTTTGCAGCCTTATGCCTCTGTCTCTATGAGCTTGGCAGTAGCCAGGTTTTAGTCTAGTCATACAGCATAAATGTACCCCTGCTGGATCCTGGATTGTGGACTGGTGGAGCTGAAGAAGGGTTAAAGCTTCCCCTCTAGAGAGCTCCTAACCTCCTTCTTGGGCATGGCAGATGTTATGGAGGTGGTAACTTCCTGCCTGGGGCACTGTAGGTGTTACAGAGGTGGTAACCTCCTGCCCGGGGCATGGTAGGTCTCAGAGGTGACTTATATGAAAGTGATGCAACTGAATTTGCCAGAGTCTGTCTGACAGCCCTCAGCCTGGACAAACCCATGTTGACCTAGTAGTTTTTAACTGCTTTTTTCATTCTAGGGGGAGTCCAAATGAATTTTAGCCCAGCTGCTGTGTTTTAATTGTTCAAGGCAGTATCAGGCAGCTCGGGTGAAGTGCAGTTAATCTGAGGCTTCTGGCATGTGCCCAAGCGCCTGTGCTCCCTTTCCCTTGTTTTAGTCCTGTTTCATAGCTAAATCAGAGCACCTTTTCAACAGTCTCCAGTGTTTCTGGGTCATAATTTGAAACATGCAGCAGATACAACTGTAATGTTAAACCTTCGTGTTAAACCAGGGATTTTTACTGTAATTGGGAATATATTGAAGGAAACAGAAAATCACTCAAATCAAAATGACTTACTGTTAACAGAGCTCTAGCTCATGTGCTGCTCAGTAAATCCACACAGATTTCTTCTGTCACCAGAATGTAATTAAGTTTAAGAGCTTTTTAAATCAAGCCTTGAGAAATAAGCAGTAGCTACTAAGTTGAATTAAGATAAGATAGTGTACTATGTAAATCTGCATTATCCTGAGTGCCTGCTAGTAGAAGGATTTAATTCAAAAATATGTAGGTGGCATTAAGGCCACATGTCATTTAGGAGACTGCTGGTGGAATTGTGTTGTCTCATCCATGCTTTGGATAGCTGCTTTCCAGCAGGTCAGTCCCCAGCCTGTACTGGTGCTTGGGGTTATTCTTCCCCAGAAGCAGGACCCTGCATTTGCCTTTGTAGTATTTCAGAGCATTCTTCTGTGCCCATACCTCCAACCTGTCGAGTTCCTTCTGAAGGGCTGCAGAGACCTCTGGGGTATTGGCCACTCCTCCCAGCTTTGTGTTGTCAGTGAACTTACTGAGGAGGCATCAGCCCCTTCATCCAAGTCACTGATGAATAAGTTAAACAGTGCTGGGCCCCTGGAGAACACCACTACTGACAGGTCTCCAAATAGACATTGTGCCACTAATTATGACTGTCTGGGATCTGCCTTTTAGCCAGTTCTCAATCCACCTCACTGCCCACTCATCCAGTCCACACTTCCTGAGTTTACCTCTGAGGATATTGTGAGAGACAGTGTCAAAGGCCTTGCTGAAGTCAAGGCAGACAATATCCACTGCTCTCCCTCCATCCAGCCAGGGATGGATGAAGAAGGGATTGCTCTCAGACAGATTAAACTTTGCTATTTAACAACATAAGAAGAAATGATGAGATCAGTATTTGGGGGCTGAAGCTGAGCAAATCAGGCTGGAAATAAAGAGTTAGGGTAATGAACACTGAAACTACCTACTTAGGTGATAGTGGGCTCTCCATCTCTCCATCTCCATCATGTCTTTCACTCAAATCTCATATCTCTAGAATTCTGTTGCTCAAACTGGAGTCACATTTCTAGTGCAGATATTTTTCCAAGACCTACTCATCTTTACTCAGATTTATTTGCTTGGATCACCCCTTTTTAGCCTCAGCTCTTCTTTGTTTTGATTTTTCTAATCCCCGGGACAAGGGCAGTGTTCAGGCAAGTTTGCTGATCTTGTAAATAAGAGAATTGTTTAATTAAATGCTTCTTGCTCTAGCAGATCACAGTTTGGAAACAGAACAAGAAGTAATTTGCTTAAATTGCATAAGAGAAATCCAGATTAGGCATTAGGGTAAAATTTTTCTGGCAGTAAAGGAAATTAAGCCATGAAGTAGTTTGCAGGGATAGGTTGTGGAGTCCTCACCCTCAGGGGGTTTTGTAAACTGATTATACAGACATGTGCCAAGTTTTAGGTAGTTGATCCTACCTTGCAGCAGGAAGATGGACTGGTACTTCTCCGGGTGCCATTCAGCTTTTTTTTTATTAGAATCTGTGTGTCTGTGAGGTGTTAGAGCTTACTATCACCTATCTCTGATTGTAGTCCCTCCTTCCTTATGGATACACACTTCACTGACAACCCATTAATTCAAATTAAAGCGTTTTGTACCTAATTTTTTTAATGTATGGGTGATTTTTTTTGCTTATGAATCTACACGCAGGATCGAAAAGTCAAGAATTGGCTCAAAAATCACCCTATAAATTTATGAATGTGAGATCTGTCTTGTTGCAGATCTCCTACTATATTGTTTTCAAAAGCAGAGGACATGTGAGAATCGCTTCACCGACATGGGCAGAGGTGCACTCATGTGCGAGTGTGTGAACCCTTTGGGCTCAGAGGGGCTGCTCCAAAGCCAGATTGTGGCTGTTGTGACACAGATGGACCCTGCAGCATCTGGCAGGACATGGGAGAGCAGATGAGGGACCCTGAGGAGCTCCCTACCCCCCTCCAATCCCTGCTGGTGCGGCGGGGAGGTGACACAAACACCTTCCTACTGCCAAAATTGCACATTCAGCAAGAAGCCACTGCTGTGTCTGTCTTGCCAAGTCGTGAGCTCCTGAGGAATGCAGTCTTCGTGCTGCTGCCAGAGACTAGTGGGGATTATAATCTCATTAATTTTCATGGAAAGCCCAGGGAGCTGTAAGCATTAGCCTGGATTGCAACAGAGCTAGAGTGGTCACACTGCCAGTTGTTGGCTCTGCCTGGGGAGGTTTGTTTAGGCCAAGCTTTGCTTTTGCTGTGAACAAGCCTGTATTTCACTTCACCTGTGACATGGATGGATTTAGGGTGGCAGAAGAGGAATTCATACCCCTTTTGGGGTATGCTTCTTGAGCAATCTCTGGCTGTAAAACCATGTATTGGAAATTCCTTGTCTCATGTTTACCCCTTCAGTAATTGCATTATATGTGTAGCAAAGGCCCAGCTTCAGCTGCCAGGACATCTACAGATCGTCATAGACAAGACTGTGAGCAGGGCAGAGCAGGTGGAGCACTTCTGGCTGCTGGCACTCTGTTTCACATGTGTTGAACAAATATGCAGAACTGAAAAAAAAACCCCTCTCTGTTTGGGCGCAAGTGTCACCAGTCAGTAAAACCCACCGAGATTTCTCTTAACTGGGTCCAACCTCTGTGTTTGCCCAAAGAGTATCCACCAGTGTGATGTCTCTGGCTCAGAAATGGCCAGAGAAGTTCATGGTTAGCAGATCCCCGGTGGTTGGAAGGTCTGGGCAGCATTCCCTCCTAAAGGGGTAGCACTGCCCCAGCAATGCCTGCTGTGCACGTTCCCAGTCCATCAGAGAGGCACCATCCTTCCCCTAGGGAAGCTCTCAGAAGTGAATGGCTTGAGGGCACAGGGGTCCAGCAGCCCAGGGTGGGGGTGCAGGGCCCTCCAGCACTGCTGATCCCCTGTTCCCCACAGCTGCGCAGGAAACAGGCCTATGTGGAGAAGGTGGAAAAGCTGCAGCAGGCACTGACACAGCTGCAGGCTGCCTGCGAGAAGAGGGAGCAGATGGAGCGGCGGCTGCGCACACGCCTGGAGCGGGAGCTGGACTCACTGAGGATGCAGCAGGTGAGGATGGGGCCTTTGGTGTTGATTTTAAAGAGAGGTGGTCACTTGCAGGCCTGCCAGCTGCCACCTTGCCTTTGGGTTCAGGTTGTTGTGCTTTCCTCCCAAACCATTCCTTTGGGTGGGGCTGTGGATCAAGTGTTCAAGGTCGTGTTACATGGGGCTTTGAGACTTTTGATCTCATGATGTTTTCCCTGCCCATGATGAAGGGAATGAATTTAGAAGATCTATGAAGGTCCCTTCCAACCCCAACCACTCTATGATTCTTACTTCAGATCTCCAGCAGAGGATGGGGCAGCTCTGCTGTGGGGCTGCTGGACGCAGCCGAGTCTGCCCGCTGCAGGGCTGGGAGGTCCTGGTTCCCCTGCCCAAGGGCAAGCAGGGCTCTACCCTTGCGTGTTCCCCCAGACCTACAAGGGGAGAACATCCTTCCAGGTTTCTCTCCAGCAATGACAGATTGTGCAAAATCAGCTCCATGCAGAAGGAGAGGAAGGGTGCGGTACACATGGGTGTGAGATTTAGCCCACAGATTTTGGTCTGTCTTTCATTGAAAAAGCAAGGTGGGATGATGTGGGATTGGTAGGAGCCACATTTGTTCTGTGCACAGCTTGATGTATGTGGTTCACAGTAACCTCAGTCCATGACAGACCTGGAGGCAAATGGTATAATATTCAGACAATAACTTATTTATTTATCGGTCCAGTCTGCAATGGGCTATAAACGTAGATTTGCATTTCTCTGTGTGTCCCCTTGGTTTTTGGCAGCCCTGTGTCCTTAGAGGGGTAGTGTTATGCTTGTATTTTATGCACAGTCATTCCTTTGTTATAACTCCTCCACCCTTAAGTCCCAAATTCCAGTCATCTGTGAAAAGGAAAATAAAAAAAAAGCATGAGGAGGTTGCAGGAAGAATTCTCAGGCTGCAGCCCGCACTGAGTGCCAAATACATGGGCATTGGCTCTGGAGGAGAGCGAGCAGATGTGTTAAATGTATCAAACTACAGCTTGGGGAAGAACCAGCAACATAAGCAAAGCATGATGCTCTTGCAGTTCTTGAAGGGCTCACTCATATCTGTCATCGCAGGCATCTGCTACTATAACCTTTCCTTATTTATAAGGCATTAGTGGAAACCAAAGCAGCTGTTACACAGAACTTGTGCTGCCAGAAAGCAGAGGGGCTGATCCTGCCCACAGGATGGGATTGGGAAATAGCACTACAGTCAGTGTCAGTGGTTTGCAGAGTCATCAGGTGGCCAGACCTGAGAGCATCCCCTTCTTGCCAGCAGCCCCAGGGCAGGGCAGATCCCCCTTGAACCCTTCCACTCTCACTGCTGGTCCCTGAAGACCCTTCTCATTCATCTCAACTCCTCCTTGCAGCCATCTAAGTGTGTTAAGTCTTCCTTGCCCTGTCTACCATGGGCTTGCTGTTCAAGTCCTGTTCCAGTGGCTCTTCTCAGTTCCCCCTTAGCCAGCTTTCCTCCAGTTTAACAAAGGAATTACTTGGGGTATGACGTGCTAATGCTGGTGTAGATGAAAGAACACTTGGGAAACATACAATTAAAATTCAAATGAAGATAAAACTAGAACTAAGAAAGGCTGTAATACAGGGACAAGTTGATATATAGAGTAACTGGGATGGACTGTTGCTGAAGTCCTTGTCTTGGAAGTTCAGGCTTTATATGTTGTTATATATTTTGGCAGAAAATTCCTCTGTAACTTACAGATTACTTAATTTTTAAATTTTTTTGGCACTGTAACTAGCATTTGGATTTTGGGTTGACACAGTTCTCAAATGCCTGCACCCATTCTGTCTAGTAAGTTTGAAGAGGGAAGTTACTCTAACTTCTTGTCTCACCTGTCAGCTTTGAGAGGAGACTTTGGTTTTTTTTTTGTTTGTTTGTTTGTTTTTTGTTTGTTTTGTTTTGTTTTTGTTTTTTTTTTTTACTATTGTTATTTATACTTTTGGTTTATGAGCCACAATGCTGCAATGAATCATATGGCATCAAAATACTCCAGGTTTTTGCTTCAGAGCTGTCTTCTCTGAGTTATCAAAATTATAGCTACTGAAACATCTTCTAATTGCAGGAAAAAAAAGGACATTTTTTTTCTCTTTTTTACTGGATTCAGCAGAAGAGATGCAAGGAGACAGTGAGCCAGCATATATTCTACCCCTGGCTTGCTGGTAGCTGAGTCCAAATGGCAAATCTTCATTATCGCTGATGAATGAGTTGGGCCCAAAAAACAATCCTTTTGAGTTAGCATTGCAGGCTGAGCACACAGGGCTGGCAGTGCTTTTGACTCAGAAGATGACAAGAATCCATGATGTTCCAAGTTGCCATTTGTAGACCAGGACCATGCCTCCAAAATATTACCTTCCTGCCAGAGATTTGACAATATTTTTTCAGGAGCAGAGTCGCAGCCATTGCTCCCAAGGGCCACTCCATATTGCATTTCCAGAAAGCAGCTTCCAAACGCATTGTTACTGCACCAGAGACAAAGGCTGCAGCCTTTCCCTGGTGTCTCTAGTTTTTCATAAGCAGGAGATAAGTGTTTAGAAGAAAGAAATGTTTGGAAAATGGAAATGGTTGCTGCAGCCCTCACTGCAGTGTGATGGTACAGCTTTGCCAGTGCACATTCATGGTGTAGCATGGATGAGAAGCCAGTGCTCCTGAGGCACCATTTCCCCTTTAGCACAGTACTGTGCACCATGCAGTGCAACAAATCTCTTGTATTTTTTATTTAAAAATTCATTTATTTCAACTGAGTTCTCCAGAGCTTCACACCTTTCCTCTTGACGTGCTCATCCCTCTGCTGAGCTGAGGACTCAATCTCCATCTGCTTGCACTCTCTCTCTGCAGTGAGAGAAGCTCAGGGTAGGTATCCATGCTGCTTAGGTGACTTAATTAAGTGCTGTAACTGGATGGGATAAATCCTGCCTGGGTAAGCACTTTTCTTTCAGCGTAGATGCAAAGAGTTACTCACCCATTGCTACTTGTCAGCATCCCGTGGGAGCCACCCCACAGTGCCTCTGATCAGAAAGTTAGCTTCTACACAACAGAAGGCATCTCTTGAGGGCACATGAGAACTAATGTGCCAGAAGAGGCCAGAGTAAATGTGTGTCTGGGGTATTTTCCCAGCTGCTGTTTTCAATGGGTTACATGTTGCTTTTCTTTCAGCTTTTGTGTATAGGTAGTAACTGCCTATCCATCCTGAGCACTGCTCAGCCATGGGATGAAGTCACAGCAAGAAAAACATCTTTCAAAGCTTCATTGCTTCTTTTTCTGACCAGCTTTTTTTCCCATTTTTTCCTTGGGATATTTGGGATATTCCATAAGATCCCTGCAGATCCAGGGAGCAGCCTGTCAGCATGGTCTGGGGAAGCATATGCTGGGGTTGCACATATGGTCGACTTTCCTGTTCTCCTTCAGGCTAAGGGGTTTAGCCTGGAGTTTCCACCTGCCCCTGTCAAAAGACATGGGGATGTCTTTGCATACTCCAGGGAATTGGGGAAAAAATATCAGCAACTCCCATGCTTGACAGGGGATGAATGTCTGTTGCTCTTTCCAACGGCAGAGGCAGGGCAGCTACCAGGCAAGCAGCCTCCCGGAGCACAATGCCCCAGCCCTGATGGAGCTGGTGCGGGAGAAGGAGGAGAGGATCCTGGCCCTGGAAGCTGACATGACCAAGTGGGAGCAGAAGTACCTGGAGGAAAGTACAATCCGGCACTTTGCCATGAATGCTGCAGCCACAGCTGCAACGGAGAGGTAAGATGACCTTGCTGTAAGCAGGCAGCTCTCTTCACCATGGAAAGCATGGGAAACAATACAAAATGGGTATTTTCTTAAGGCTGGGTATTTGATTGCCTTTCCCTGCTGAGTTGTGCCACCAGGGTTAATGCACCTCTCTGTGGTACCATGCCAGTGAGATACAATATTTGGTTAAGACAGGATTTATTCTTCTGACTAGGTCCAAAAGTTTATCAAACCTAAGCACCTTATTCAAGCAATAGCCTCAATAGCAAAGTCTCAGGGTGCCAAATTACACAGGACAGGTAAGGCAGCTCCTCACAACACATCAGTGGAGTGCAAAGGGACTGTTGATATATGGCTCTATCCAGGCAAAACTTTGCCTGTTTTTCAGCTGGCAAAGTGTAGAGCTTTGTTACTGGTTTGCAACGTAGTCTTGCTGACTTGGGACCCAGTGAGTGAGTCCCTCCAATGTCTGACCCTGTCCTTCAGGATGGTTGTTACCCCTGCATGGGCCACCCATGATTTCAACATGCTCTTTGTTCCTTCAACCCAGTTAAGTTAATGGCTTTAATGACCAAACCCAAGCTGAGAGTAGCCTGCAGCAGGATGACCCAATGCCAGATAGCCCTCAACTTGACAGGCAACCATCGCTAGCTTGCTCTTCGAACGTGGGGTTGGGGTTTTCTTTGCAAGTGCCAATCTCACTTGCAAAAGCCACCCTCACAGTCTCGGGAGCCTGACTCACTGTGGTGACCCTCTTTGCCAGGGATACCTCAGCCCCAAGCCACTCACGCAATGGCAGCTACGGCGAGACGGCACTGGAGGTGCGGGGCTGGCAGGAGGAGGAGGAGATCGTGCAAGCCAACCGGCGCTGCCAGGACATGGAGTACACGTAAGGGGACCTCGTGCCATACCTGCTTGTTGTAGTGTTTGGGCTGGGTTCAGATAAACCAGGATGCCCTTCTGTTTCTTCCTGCATGCCTGGAAAGGATGGGCTTAGCTTTACGTTGACTTAGTTTTGCTCTGCAGCATTAAAATAGGGATTAAAGGCTTGTTGTCGTTATATAACTTCCTTCCTACCTTCCTGTGACAAAACTGACATTCTCACCAAACAGAGGGTGTTCTACAGTTAAAAGTAGGTTGGCATGCAAGGAAGCTGAGTGTTCATTTAATCTCTGTGAAAATCCCCCTCTGGAAACAGGAGCATCTGGCCATAAAAGCTGAAGTTGTAATCTCACTCCTACATAATCAGCAACGTGAGGGCATTCCTTTGCCTTGCTCTTCGCTCCTTGCCTGCTTATTGTTCTTTCTAGATTATGCTCAGTTTTCCGCATTCAGGTTGTTTCTTCTTCCCCACAAAAACACAAGTCTGCAGAAACTTTCATAAAAAAGGTGTATTTGTTGCTTGTGGAAAATATCAGTGATTGTTTTTACTGGGTTTGGTTTTTGTTTTCCATTCACAGATGTAAGCTAATCCTGCTTCTAGGGAAGTCATGGAGTTTTGCCATTGACTTAATTAAAGATAGATTAGCATCTTGTGTTTTCATTGCAAATGAGGCATCTGATTATGAAAACTAATACCAACATGAAGTTACTATCTCCTTTGTATATATAGGTGTTCCAAATGTGGCATTTTAGCTTTCACTGCTTCAGAAAATGCAGCTGCATTGTACTATATATTGTACAGCAAAGTCAAGCTGTAATCATCTGACTGTCATAGTGTACAGGGTTTTTTTTAAATATAGTTTTGTAGTCTTTGAGTATGATGTGGTGCTAATCGTTCCCAGAGAAGAATCTCAGATAATCCTGTTCTTGAGTGATTTGAGTCTTCAGGGTCTGTATGAGAGAAGTGGTGAGCTTTGCTTGGCTCTGCACACCATGTGCTGATTGTTTCTGCAGCAGTGAGGGAGAAGCAAGAGCCCAGCCCAGCTGTTAGGTAAACAAAAGAGAACCTTCCCCCTCGCTTCAGGAGGTCTTTACTCCAGCTGACAACAACTGTGAAGGTAGCAACCTGCAGCCCAGTCAGGATACTGCCCTAATTGCTCCTGCTGGTTTGAGAAAGCGAGAGCATAGATGGGTTCAGTTAACCTTGCAGAAAAGTTTTGCCTTAATAGCTAGAAATACTGTCTGTTTTGAAGCACATGGTTATCCTTGGAGGAACTGCTGGGAGCTGCCTTGTCTAAGTAGCTCAAAACCAGATGGGACAGAGCAGCAGGGGATGTACCTTGGGACCTCCCTGCTGCCCCAGGGTGTGGAGCCTTGCTCATATAAATGCTTTTTCCATTCCTGTTCATATTGTGGCAGAATAAAGAATCTCCATGCCAAAATAATTGAGAAGGATGCCATGATCAAGGTCCTTCAGCAACGGTCACGGAAAGATCCAGGGAAAGCTGACAGTGCCAGTCTGCGACCAGCTCGGTCAGTCCCCTCCATCGCTGCTGCTACGGGGGTGCATTCACGCCAGACCTCGCTCACCAGCAACCAGATGGCTGAGGAGAGGAAGGAAGAGAAGCTCTGGAAGGGAAGCATAGGTGAGATCAGCTTTTGTTTTGGCTCATCTTGATCCTTCTGCTTGAGCTTAGCAAAAGTGCCTCAGCACACATTGCCCTGACAGCTCATTTCCAGAATACTTTCCAAGGTTAGAACGTGTGTACTTTTGCTTAAGTAGAAAATTAGTCATTTTTAAACCTTGCATTGTATCTTAATTATACTTTTAATCATCTTAAATAATTCTGCATTGATTATAGAAAGCCATAGTTGAAAGAAGTACTCCCAGATACAAGAACATAATGTTTACAACTTTTTGGGAGTAAATAACAAATCTGGGCTCAGAAAAAAAGCCTGGTTAAAGTGAATCAAGAAGGTGAGCATCTCTGTGTGTAGAACTGCACGATGTGGCAGCTAAATGGGAAAATGAGTGTAGGACTGCCTGTGGTTTGGGGCTGCATAGGATCAGTGGGTGTGTGGAGGTGTGCAAAGATGTGCCAAGGAGTAAGTGCCACCGGGATGAGTGTGCAGAAGGGAACACAGGAAGGGGAACCTGCTTTCCAAAAGCTATTTGTAGGGAAGTACTACTTGTATGTTAGAAAAAGAGCTACAGGTAACATCAAGGGGAAAACCTAATCCAAGCTAAGGGTCTGGAGACATACCCAGACCAGCACCTTGTAGCTGAGGGGTGGGACGGAGGGACAGCACTTGCATTTGAGCCAGCACATGACCAACCTCTGTTTGTTTTCAGGGCTGCTCTTGGGGAAGGAGCACCATGACCACCCACCAGGCCCCTCGCTGCCTCCTCCTCTGCCCTCCTTGTCGTGCATGCCAGTGCCAGCAGCCTCCCACGCGAAGACAGGCAGCAAAGACAGCAGCACCCAGACGGACAAAGCTGCCGAGCTCTTCTGGCCCGGCACCGCCTCCTTCCCTGGCCGGGGACGGCTGGGTACCACCCCGTCACACAGCCCGGCCCCACGGCCTCCGGGGACACGAGGGGCCAGCGAGAAGCTGGGTGAGCTCTGCCAGATCCCCACGTCAGGGCAACATGTCAGCACTCTCAGGGCTGTCAGCACATCCCCAGAGACACCCCAATATAGATGGTGGAAGGAGATGTGTATGTGTGTGTGATGCTATCACAGTTTGTAAGGCAGAGTGGAGGTTTCTCCAGGGAAACTAAAATTGTATAGAAAGAACTTTCCAAGGCTGCCCAGTCTGGCTTTGCAGAGCTTCATGCTCGACAGCTTCTGTAAAGCTCCACTCACCTGTGGCGATCAGTTTGCAGCAAATGCAGTTATTCATGCTGCCAGATATAAAATTGCTGAGTTTCAAGCCTTGAAAACACTCCACACCTGCTCACATTCTCAGACTCTTCTCTTTTTTTTCAACTGAATCTGTGGTTAGTTAGTGAAAGTACAATTTTCTCCCTAATTTTTAAAGGGAAGCTGGAGGGAATAGTGTGGAGAATGTGGAGATCTTGTTTTAGGAGGAATAAAGAAATACAATTTTAATTATTTTTGAAAGATGGAAACAGCTGCTTTGCAGCCCTAACTCAGGAGATACCTCTTTTGTGCCCTTTATTTTGAAAATACCCATTTCCTACGTATTCATCTCCTCTGAAAAGCAAGCTTTCACTCTAAAAGCATGCCATATATCATTAAAGGGCTGACTATCACTGAACTAGACGATCTTCAAGGTCCCTTCCAACCCAGACCATTCTATGATTTTAATTAAAGAGGTATTTTGGTCTGTATCTCTTAAATACCATCTTTGTGCTGCCCTTGAGGTCTGCGTACCTGCTCTCACTGTGCAGGGAATTAAGCATTACATGTTCTCAGTGTCCTGAACAAATTTGGGTTTCAGGATGTAGGATGTACAGTTAGGACATGCCCCACTTTTGCTTCCCCAAAAATGGGTTGATACTTGCTTTGAACAACCTGGTATTGAATTTGAGCTGAAGACCAACTTTCCCTTCTTTACATTTCAGAGAGCTCCAGCCACTCGAAGCTGCCTGACAGCAAAGGCAGAGTGAGCAGCTTGCTCCACAAGCATGAGTTTCCAGATCAAGACATGATGGAAGTCCTCATCTGAGCAGAGGACAGCGTCTCCGGGGTCTCATGTGTGTACAGCCAGGTCCAAGATGGTCCTCAGTGTGCCAGCTTTGAAAACTAACCTGAACAGTTTGAAGGAAGAGAAAGTTTGTTCCCAAAATGAGGCTTGAGTCTGTTATGCGTAGACTTTGGACCAGGTGAGAAGTCAAGAGCGCTGAAGAGGAGCGATGAAATGAATGTCTGGGGTTTTCTAAACAGAGAGGGGCATTGAAAATGGAAGATGGTGTGAGAAGGGGATCATTGAGGAAAAAAGAAACTGAGTTTTCTGGCATAAAGAGAAGGTAGTGAAGTTACAGACTGGTTGCACACTGCCACTCTGTTTTCCTGCCTCTCTGCAGCCAGGACAGGGAGCGAAATCCTGTCTCCTTTGAGGCCAGAAGGAGTTTCTGAGTAACCCAGGAAAAACTTCGATCTTCCTCAGTATCAGTGCATTTCTGAAAAGTTTCAAAGTCTCAAAAATTTCACTGCTTAGTTTTTGTGAATAATTGGTCTGTAGGTGTACACGGCAGGTTCTTGTAAGTATTTGTTTGAAGTGGCGTGGTGAATGTTTTTCCTGGGCAGGCAAGTCAGGTGCCTCTTTCCTGGCTGGGCAAGAGTTGCTCTTGTAGCTGGATTTACAGTGCAAATATTCGTGTCTTGCAACCTCAGAGCTTGCTGAGACTTCTTTTTTTGGTAGGAGCAGTTGTTGGCTGGAATTCTCATGGAGGATAAATGTGGTGGGGGGAGGGGGACCCTGCTGAAGCAGTCCCTGTTGTAGCCATAGGAAGGTTTCTGGAGGGAACAGAGTTCCTTCAGAGGGGGCTGCATGGGTGTGTTTTCAGAGGTGGGAAGCTAGGTTTGCGTGTGAGATCAGAAGATGCCTCTTAAAGTGTGCTGGTTCGTAGCATTAGAAGAATCAGTGTGCTTGTGGTAAGAACAAGATTTTTCCTTATTTTCAATGCCTACAGCCAAATCCTACTTTCCTTGAGCATACAAACCTACTGTTCAAGCTGATGTGGGACTGGGCATTAAGGGGTGTTGAATCATGCCGGGAGGGCTTTAACTGCAAAGCGATACGTAAGCATCATGTATTTTCTGTGGTGAGCTCCGGTTTCTTGTCACCTTATTTTACCCAGGATGGAACATTTCTCATTTTCGGCTTTGTCTCTGAATTTAGTAAGAAGTGGCGACTGACTGTAAGGCAGCCAACTCACCAGCTCTGTTAATCGTGGCGTACCATTCTCTTTGTGCATTGCACATGCTGATAGGGAAATTTTCCTCTGTGAGGTATTTTTGTATTGGCTTTGCAGTTCCTGAACCTTGTGGTGCACCGTAATGACTTTAAGAAGAACTTGGGTTTGGGAAAAAGGGTGATGGGATTTAACGTGAAGCTGCCTGGAGTGGAAGAGTGATGGGTGCTAGAAGTAATCGTGTGTTTAGGGCTGGCTCAAGGTCACCCCTTCCTGTAGGTATCCAATCAGAGCCCTTGACCATGAGAACACCAGGCATTTTAAATTCTGCTTTCACTGAAAACTGAAGTCCTTGCGAACTCAAAGCCTTCACGGGCAAGAGCCTTGTGGTCAATACTGTCTGGCTGATACCTTCCTTTTTTTAAAGAAAAAAACTGCTATGTTAAAGCTATGCACTTATTTTTGTGTGCACATAGAATTAGACATATGTTGTTGTCACCCTCTTTCTGATTTTTGCACTTGTTAAATGGCAGTAGTGGTAGGTAGGTTGTATGGGCAAGCGAACTGTGTGTTTTAAGTATTAGCAGCTTTGCATTGTGAAACCAAATGTGTAAAAACCCTTGGAAGATGTTACGCAGCTTAATATATGCCTTGTAAGATAATTTTATTTTTTTCCTTAAAGTTAATTTAAACGTTGTAATTGTTTGCATCAAAGCCAGGCCTGCACGTGACATCACTGCTGTCCCACCTCCGTGTCCCTTCCTCAAGTGTCTGCGGTAGGACTGGGGTGGGAGGAAGACAAAGCAAGGGAATACAAGTAAAGTGTTGGTGAATATTTCATTTCATCATTTTTTATCCAAGAAATAAGGATACCCAGGTGCTTGTAAGTCCCTAAGCATTTTATTGCCAGCTGTATTATTTCTTTTGATGAAACTGTTCAATAAGTTGTGTGCAGGTGGAGAGGGAGGCATCCAGCAGAAACACTGTTGGATCAGCATGCATGATAAGGCTTTCAGTTATGTGTGGTAGTGGTTCTTCTCAGCTTCTCCAAGTCAGCTAGAGTACAGCATTCCTCCTTCTCCTCGTGGAGACCACAATACTTCCAGTTTCCAAAGCTGTGTTTACAGTTGATGCTGCCCCAGAGTCATGGTCACATATAGGAAACTGTTAGATACTATGGTGTAGGCGACAGCTCAAATAAACTCAAAGGTTCATTCTCCTCACTTGTGTTGAACTCGAGAGATGTCGGTTTTCCTGGAGGGAAGGTCTGGAGGACCAGCAGGTTACCCCCAGCCTGAGCACTAGCAGGACTTGTGTGGAGTACTACTGCCATCGATCAGCTCCTCTCAGCAGAGCGGCACAGCTCCGTTTGTGCTGGTTTTCCCAGCTCTTTGAACTGTTTTGTGTTTTTGGGAAACTGTGCTGTAGCCATTCCAGGTAATGCTGGCAATTAGTTGTAAAATACTGTCATTTTTATTGTTGTTGGTTGTATAGAGAAGTTTGTGTACAGTGTTGTACAGCTGGAGGGTTATTTGTACATAAGGGGGGAAATAAAGAATGTTATGTGTCACCCCCAGCAAATGTTGATATTGTTGGTCAGCCAAAGATTTCTTATTCTTTGCTGTTTAAACTTGTGCCTTACTATTGTATATAATAAATGTATAAACATGTTTATTTTCTCACCTTTCCAGTGTGAATATATTCAGACCACAAGAAGAAAGGACTTTTAAAACTAATGTCTAAGCTTTGCACACAGTGTGCTAAGCCTCAGAGAGGATACCGCGGGGACTTTGGGGTTGCATCTACTGTTTTTCACCGTTGTTAATGAAAGGCCCCATGGCAAGTGCCACCAGTGGGTGTATGTGGGCATGAATTCAGTGGGTCTCCAAAGCAGAATATCAAACTGGGAGCTTGGCCAAGCAAAAAAAGCAGCATTTTGTTGAGATTATCTTCACCTGAAGGAATTGAGGGTGGAAAGTTAATGAGACAGTTTGGTGAAGATCTGAATATGCTTTAGCTCTACATTCACGCTAAGCATAGAACTTCCACTGGATTTTTTAGTTTGTTCTTGAGGGTCTGGGGCTTCTTTTTTTGACAGGTGTTGGGTCAGTGTGAGTGAGGTACCTGAACGCCTTGTAGATCTAGGTATTCTTGAATTATATAACTATAATGCCTTCAGTAAGAAATAAAGGTCAGATCTCATTTGAAGTTGTTGTGCGGGCAAAGGAAATGCTCCAGCCTGGTGGAAATATTGTTCATATGTTTGTTTATGCAACTGATATAAATGGGGGGGAGGGGTGAAAAAGTTCCCCAAGTGTCTGGCTTTGAGTAAGGGAGGTTTGCTCAGCAGGCTCTCACATGCACTTGAAAGTATCTGTTTGAAAATTCCTGAATCAGGTCCCGGGGAGCTGCAGGCACGAAAGGCATGAATGCCACTAAGGGCATCTCTCTCATATGAGTTCTCCTCTGCCTGTCCCAACCTCCTCTACCCAAATCCTTGCACATGTTGTCAGCAAAGGTCCAGGGGAGTTGCAGAAACTTGAGCAGCAGTTTTGCTTCACCCACATCCCAGTACCTCATATTCCCCATGTGAGCACAGGTCAGCCTGACCCACCTGATCACTCCATCTTCAAGACACGGCAGCTGAAAGTATTTGTCATGCTCTGGCTCTTTACCGACAAGAACAAAAATTTGGTGATTATTGAGATTTGACAGTAAAATTTGGGGCTTATCTTGTTTTTGTGAAGGTCATGGGAGAAAAGAAACTAACAGAGGGCAAACCAGTAGGGTGGGAAAAGTCTCATGGCCATCTGCGTTCAGGTATGACAAAGAGGGGGCTTATTCCATTTTTGGGTTGTGTCTTCACCACAGATGCTCCAACCAAAAATAGAGAGAATGTCAGTGTAACACGGTCTGCAGGTTAAGTACGTTTTGCATATTAACCTCAGGCATAAACATGCAAAGAAGCAAATTCCAGAGTCAGTTTATTCAAACATTAAAATCCCAATCCCAAAAGTAAGTAAAGGACAGAGATCTCCTTACTTGCCACATAGAGGGAGAGAGAGCTCAGAAGAGCCAAAAACGTTAACAAAATTGCCATTTAGAAGCATTCAAAAATCAAG
This sequence comes from Empidonax traillii, assembly GCF_003031625.1. Lineage (NCBI taxonomy): Eukaryota > Metazoa > Chordata > Aves > Passeriformes > Tyrannidae > Empidonax > Empidonax traillii. Next base: position 273,912 of record NW_020955316.1, read on the forward strand.
CCCCATCCAAAATGACGAGACCTTTCCGGTATTCACTTGGATTCAGTGCACTGTGCAGCTGCGAGGTCTTTTCTGCCCTGTTTTGTTACCATGTTCAGGACTTTCTCCTCCCTAAGTTTTAGAGGAGCAAATAGACAATCAGCAGTGAGGTACATTCTTGGGGAAAAGATTGCTCATGTCACTAAATGCCTCTTGGGGTAGGACTTAGGGTATGCTGAAGTGAAACATGCACAAGTGCAGACACAGTCTCCAGCAGGAAGGATGCTGCCAGGTGTCTGCTTGTCATCAGAATCCCCAGTCTGGGGTCTAGATGCAACCTGACAATCCGGGCTGGGCCTGAGCACTGCGTTGTGTTCCTGGACCACCATTAGTTAGGTTTTTGGATACCCTGTGAGCTGCTCACCCAGAAACAGGGCAGCATCGGTGTGGGAGAGCCACAGTGGATGGGTGGTAACCTGCTGGTGTTGGTGCTAGGCTGCCTCTCCCGATCATCAGCCTGCAGTGATGGGGGCTTGGGAGGCCAACTGCACATGAACCCCAAAACCCTCTTCTTACAGATCTGTAGCTCTTACTATACAGAGATCGTGGAAATTTGAGAAACACTCCTCCTCCTCCCCACAGTGCAAGAGTGTTGTTCAAACAGCAGCCTGGCAGGAAAGCAAAGTACAGGGAAGTGCCTGAGGCTGGTGCCAAGCCAGTACTTGGCCCTGCGTCAACATACTGGTCATGGGCCCACCCCTTGAATGCTACTGCTGAAACTGGTGATTGCCGTGGCCCCACAAGCCTGAAGGTAGTAACCCCCCTTTCTGCTGACCAAAGCAAGTGGGTAAAACAGGGCACAATGTGCAAAGTGTGATACCCCCTGAGAGACGGGTAAAGCACAAGCAGCTGTCATCGTCCCACTGTGATTGATGTTCATCTAGACCTTAAGCCGCGGTTTCGCAGCCTTGTAAAACCACCCTCCAGTGCCCAGCATTCCTGAGCTATAAAAGGCCCAGGAATTCATTGACTCAAGGTATGAAGACCACAAGCTATTTTCTTTCATACCGACCACTTCAGCTTTAGATGAATAAAATATCAGTGCGCATATTTTCCAGAGTAACCCTGCGTGGCCCTGCTGTAGCCCAGACCTCAGTCCTATTCCAGTGACCTCCACTTTGACACAAAGCAGGGCAGAAATAAGAGATGAGACCCCCCGCTCCCCCATCTTGTGAGGGGCTGAGGACCTGTTGCAAAGCTCAGTGCTGGATGGGGACTTGTTTTCCCAGGTACCACACAATGAGGCAGTAATGGAGCTCTCAGGAGATCATATCCACAACTGACCAGTGGCTTTCCTGGCTGCTTGGTGGAGTCTTTGTCTCCCCGTTTATAGCTCCCCTAGTTCCTGCATGCCATAGGAGTGCCCTCGGGCCCCTGCAGAAGCAGGGTGGGCAGCTAGTGACCCTCCAGGCATGCGAAGCTTCCTGCAGGACAGCTGGGCTTAGAATGAGGACGAGAGACTGTGATGGCATCTGACATCTGTCTGCCAGTCCCTGGTTTGAGACTCGATTAACACAAGTAGGAAAACCTGCTGGGAGGAAGCTCCAGGAGGGAGAAGGGTGTCATAAGATGTGAGGAGAGGAAGGTCCTCTCCCTTGGCAGGTTATTCAGAGCATTTTTAAGACCACCCTTTCTGGTAGTCTTGCTCTTAAAATCACACTGCAATTTGGTGCCCAAAAAAATTGCTGCTTGTGTGAATTCCACCTGAATTCATGGCACACCCAGAAATGACCAGGCCGAGTACCAAATCCAGTGGTTTTCTGCATTTACTGGAGAATTGGTGGCCACCATGTCTTTACTGTGATGCTAAATCCCAAGCCCATCAAAGTTGGGACCTGGTAACCCCATGGAGCACCCAAATGACTTGCCTCAGGACTGTTGAAGGAGCAGAATTAGCCCATCATTCAGGTTCAGGCATACCCTGTCATGGGGAAGCCCCTCCCTTCCTTGCTGCTGGGTGAAGCAGGATACAGGGGTGGGGCAGCCTGTGGGTCCAGCCACCTTTCACAGGGGCTGGAGAGGGGTCCATTTATAGGGCATGATCACCACAGCCCCACAGGGAACTTATGTTGTGTGAGTTTAGTCCCAGTAAGAAGCAAGTTAGAGAACTGAAGCACCAGCTGCACAAACCCATGTCTGGGGTGGGCATGATGCCAGAGGCAGCAGTAACCTGTCTGCTCCCTCAGCGGGGAAGAGTGAATGAACAGAGTGGGCTGTCCCCATCTGTGCTCCTCCACAGGGACACATCATCATCCATGCCTTGTTCTTCTGCAGGGAAACACCCTCAGCCACGACCTGTTTCCTTGCAGGGATACATCCTTATCTGTGCCTTGTTTCCTTGTAGGGATGCGTTCCCACCCCTTGCCTTGATCACCCATGCTGCACAGCTGGCAGAATCATAGAATGGTTTGGGTTGGAAGACACCTTAAAAATCACCTAGTTCCAACCTTCCCTGCCATGACCAGGGACACCTTCCACTAGACCAGGCCTTGAACATTGCCAGGGATGGGGCATCCACAGCATTGCTGTGCAACCTGTTCCAGTGCCTCAACACCCTCACAGTAAAGCATTTCTTCCTTATACTTAACCTAAACCAACCCTCTTTCGGTTTAAAGCCACTCCCCCTTGCCCTATCTCTACACACCCTTGTAAAAAGTCCCTCTCTGACTTTCTTGTAGCATCCCTCTTGTAGCTCTTGCTTTTATCTTCACAGCACGCATCCCACTCTGAGTTTCTACTGTCCCCCTCTCACACTTCTGCCTCCCACATCTTTTTCCTACTCAACCTTGCCAGAAACAGGCAGGGAAAGCTCAGGAAAATCAGATTCTCATGTGCTACCAGTTCCCCATGTTTCATAGTTAAGTTTTAAGGTTGAACAGCTGGTAGGAAAGGGGTGCCCTTATCTAGGTATTTGTACAGTGCCTTGCAAAGGGAGGCCATGTGTAGTGGCCCCAAATCCTTGTCTCAAGGTGTAAATAATTATATTTGTTGCTGATTATTATGATTATTATTATGTTCCCACCAGCTCGGTGCACCTTTGCTTTTAAAATGAAATCATTGTACAAGTTCCCTGAGCCTAAATCCAATGCACGAGTCAGGGCCCTTTCACTTAGGTGTTAAATAATGCCTTACCCCCATGACAGGGCTTTTTTTAGATGGATGAGCCATGAGTGCCTTATTGTGTTACCCAGATGGCTGTGTGTGCTGGCTCTGGGCAAATCCAAGCTGGCAGCAAGGTGCCTGCCTCTGCGCTGGAATGCTGCCCTGTCCTGCCTGCTCTTCCATGGCACTTAAACTAGAACAGCTCTAAGGTGGGGGTCACGGACATCGTGTGTTCGTGCAGCATGCAGCACAGATGGATTTTGTTCTGAAGGGTGACTCCAGCCTGTAATTATGATGCTAATACCAATAGTGTTATAGTAACTATAGCAACAGCAATAGTAGAGGAAGAGATGGAGCAAGAGGAATAAGACTAAGACCAGGAGGAACCTGATCTAGTTGATGTCCCCCACCGTTACATGGGAGTTGGAGTAGGTGAACTTCAAAGGTCCACTGGAACGCAAACTATTCTATTATACTATGATAAAAATATAAATAAGAGTAAGAATAGGAATGGGAACAAGAAAATAGGAAAACAAAAAAGAATAGGATTAGGAAAAAGCATAATAAAAAATACAATTAATCATGGGGAACCAGAAAATTAGGAAGAGAAGAAGAAGAGGAGGAAGAAAAAGGAGAAAAAGAAATTTTTATGTGGCAAAAGAGAGGTTTGAGTGTGAAGAATTTGATTATACAGCGAACTACACATTCACTCTAGAAGAAAATTGTCTGTTCACAGTGGCCAGGCCAGTTCAAATATAGGCCTCTCCAGGTAAAAAGCTCCATCTTAGCACAGGTCTTTGAGTTTTCGTGGAGGAAATGGAATTGTGTGCTTGTGGGAACTGGGCTGCACTTGAAAACTCTTTATTACATAGCCTCTGGGTTTAAAAGTCCTCCTTGCATCATCATCCAGTTGAATTCTTCAGACCCAAAACAGCTATCACAGACCAGGTTCATTTTGGTTTTAGAGAGGAATTTCATACACCTCTCAAGAGCAAACATTTCCCAGCACTTGACAGCCTTCGCCCAGAACATGTCGGCTTTCTCTTTGGATCTTTCACCAGTAGCAAGATTTTTCCCATGTGAAAAATGTGCTTGAAGTCCCAAGTAAAAGAGACTTTTTTTTTAAACACAGCAACTCACACCCAGCTTACAGGAGAGGAGAACAGTTTTGAGGCTTCCCTCGGGAGCAGTTCCAGAGTTGCACTGCCCTGGACATTTGTTGGTGGGACATTGCAAGATCTGCTTGGCCACTGACCAGCAGCTGGGAGTCCTTTTGGCAATCTCCTCCTCACCCCACCAGCTCCATGTATCCCCGGTGGGGGACCATCAGGGAAGAACTGTAGAGTCTCTACCCATCACCAAAGGCATTTGCATGGATTATCCTGCTGGATGCTCTATGTGTCAAAGGGTTCCCTTAGCAGACCATTACAAAAAGAGGGAAAATAAGAAGGAACACGTATGACTGTGAGCTGTCTGTTGGGCAGCATGGGACATTCCTGGGGGGAGCACATTCCCCCTTGTGCTGGTGAAACATCAACCCTTCCAGTCTTTTCTAAACCTTTCTTTCCAGACCTGTGAAGCAAATTGTTTTAAGTCATATTGATACTTGTTTGGGCTTCAAGTTAGCAGTGTGTGCCTTAGCTGTAAAGAGAGCCACGTGTTTGGGAAAAGGGATTGGGGAGTCAGCCCTGCAGTGGTGGAGGCAAAGCACATTCCTGTAGATTTCAAGACATGGGACAGAGATGATCTATGGACCTGATCTTATCTCCAGAAAGCCCACAGAGGAGAAGGATACTGGGTATTTGGCCAGTACTAAAGCAACATACGGAAGAGAGGATGGAATGGTTCAGGATACTTCTGTCATTTATACAGCTTTGAAAACCACTGGAAAGAAGTGGATGGCATGTAGGGTTCTCCTAAACTGCCAACAGATACTAACTCATTGCAGCAGTAGAGTAGTTATCCGACATCCTGTTTGTGCCTGGGTCCCAAAGACTTGAACCTTTCAAGACCCACAAGCCTGAAAGCTCGTGAAGCCTGCCTGGACAAGGGGATCAAGCACACTCTCAGTCAGTTTGCAGACAACACCAAGGTGGGTGGGAGTGTTGATCTGCTAGAGAGTAGGAAGACTCTGCAGAGGGATCTGGACAGGCTGGGTTGATGGGCCAAGGCCAGTTGCATGAGGTTCAACAAGGCCAAGTGCCAGGGTGTGCACTTGGGTCACAACAACCCCAGGCAGTGCTACAGGCTGGGGGAAGAGTGGCCGGAAGCTGCCTGGTGGAAAAGGACCTGTGGTGCTGGTCCACAGTGGTTGAACATGAGCCAGCAATGTGCCCAAGGCCAGTGGCATCCTGGCCTGTATCAGCAATAGTGTGGCCAGCAGGACCAGGGCAGTGATTGTCCCCCCTGTACTTGGCACTGGTGAGGCTGCACCTGGAGCCCTGTGTTTGGTTTTGGGCCCCTCACTACAAGAAAGACATTGGGATGCTTTAGCATACCCAGATAAAGGCAATGAAGCTGGGGAAGGATCAAGGATCTGGAGCACGAGTCTTATGAGGAGCAGAAGAGGGAGCAGGGAGTGTTTAGCCTGGAGAAAAGGAACCTTATCACTCTCTACAGCAACCTGAAAGAAGGGTGTAGCCAGGTGGGTGACAATCTCTTCTCCCAGGTAGCAAGAGGCAGGATGAGAGGAAGTGGACTGAAGTTGCACCAAGGGAGGTTTAGACTGGATATTAGGGAAAATATCTTCACAGAAAGAGTTCCAGTTCAGAAAGAACAGTTATAAAGCACTGGAAAAGGCTTCCTAGGGAATCACCGTGCCTGGAAGTGCTACAAAAACCTGTGGATATGACATTTGAGGACATGACAAATGTTTATTGGTGAATGTAATGATGCTGAGTTGACAGTCAGGCTTGATGATCTTAAAGCTCTTTTCAAACCTATGATCTTTAAGGTCCTTTGCCAACCCAAACCATTCTTTTATTCTATGATCATTAAGGTCAGATGTGGGTGTAGACAGGGATTTCTGTGTTGTCATAGAGTTGAAACTGTCAAGCACGTCTTTAATGAAGACCTTAACTTCTCATCACACTGGTAGTAATGATGAGATGTGGCTACTCCTGGACAAAACAATCTGGTTTCTTTGGTGAAGTGTGATTAATCCAACAGGAGGGAAGACTTTTTTACTTGGCTTTGATAAGAACTAAGGACATTATAAAGGAATTTATCATAGAAAATATCTTGGATTTAATGCCTCCATGGTATTTCAATTTAAATTAAAAATGAGTTGTTAGCTTGCTGCTAACTTTTTCAGAGGTGGAATTTTGAGAAATTCAGGGAATTAATCAGGGATATCAACTAACTTAAAACAATCTGGAGTCCAATCACAGGCAAGAAGAAGAGACCTCTCAGGGGAAAAGCTAAATCCTTAAATGGATGAATTACCACAAAAAAAACCACCCCCTCCAAAAAAAAAAAAAATTAGGAATAACCGCAAGCCTGTAATGGACGGAAAAAGAGATTAACCAGCCAAGAGAGTTTTATGTTAAAGTTCAGGCAGTGCAGGGGTAACATGAGAATTGCCAAAGTCAAGCTGTGTTAGATCTTCCCAAGGAAATTAAAACAAATAGCAAAATGTTCCTGAATCATAAACCAAGAAAGAAACGTGGCTTCTGCATGCCCAGGGTGTGGCTGAAGATACTAAATCCCTCCTAACTACTACATCCCTCAAACGAGGTGGCTGTTTGTTGTCAGGCTTTGGGAAGAATGAGAAAGCTGAATCTCAGGCCAAACTGAAGATGGATGGATATCGGAATATGGAAACAACCACATCTAAAGGGGAAAGAAAACTCAAAGAGCTCGGTGCATGCAATTTGGAGGAAACTGGACTAGCTCCACCCCAGAGTTGGAGAAGAAATGGCCATGAAATTGCAAATCCAGCAGCAAGTATTTGGAATTAATCTACAATGGTTTAGAAGCAGTGCTGGAAAATAGTAATTTAAGGAAGGCAAGAAAGATGCCCTGGGAAACTGCAGCTCTCCCTGTCTGCAGCAGGCCTGCCGAATGGAATCCTTGCTAGGGAATTCTTCAAGCTTTCCTGAATAAATGATTTTTCTAGGCAAGGACAAGACATTCAGTTACATTTTTCTGGACTTTAGTACCTTTTTCTACAGTGTCTTCTGTGAAATGGTTACTTAAAATGGAGAAGACAATACCTGGTGTGAAGAAACTGTGAAATGGGTAGCAAAGGAATTAAGGGAGATACCAGTGCTCTGTCTCACTAAGAGTTTACTCAGGCTGCACAGAGATAACTCCTGATGATCCTCAAAGGTCAGGTTTAACCATTTAGTATTTCTGGCAGTACCAGAGTCACAAAAAATAGTGTGCTGATGAATTTGTGATAACATAAATATGTAACAGTTTTCACCAGAAACAAACAAAAAAAAAGAAAAAAAATTATATGTCACTTTGGAGGAACTGAACAAACTTATGGAGTGAAATAATAGAAATAGGATGAAGTGTAACAGGACAAAAAGCCTGAATTTATGGATAATGGTAATGTCTCCTAGCAGATAGGCAAATATATATATATATATATATATATATCTTTGTTTCAAATGCTGAAGGGAGATGATGATACTGAACCACTGACACAGTGGTGTCCTGGAAAATCCAAGTACCCTCACAAGAGTATCAAGCATTTAAGAGCAGCCTCCTGCTTTTGCAGGAGACAGCCATGAAGAGAAGGGAACACAGTCCATCCATGTTTGAGAGAAAATAAGTCTAAACCTGGACAGGTTGCAGGCTGAGTGAAGTGATTCAGAGCACACTAAAAGTGGCAGCTTGGCATTTCCAGCTTGCAGGATTGATGCTCTTGCCTTCTACCAAGGAAGGTGGGAGAGACACTTAACTACCAGACTGCCCTTGGGATGGGGGCTTGGAAGCTGTGGTATCCTTTCCTCTGACACCCCATTTCCCAACCCAGCCCCCTCCAGAAGGGTTGGAAGTAATCTCCTTCAGGGATGGATCTGTCCTCCTGTGTAGAACTTCTGTGTGTCCCTCAGTTTATTTGGTCATATATGTGTTAAATAGCAGCAACTAAAGTCCAGAGATGCTGAACTAAGTGAAATTTGAGGCTGCAAGGGCTTGAAGCATTCCCCCAGCTACCACCTTGTGTCGTGGATCCCGAGGTATCTGCTGAGCCTCTCGCGTGGCTGAGCTGCCCAAGCTGCTGCAGCGGCCCTGGGGGATGCACCATGCTTGGACCACTTGGGGCTCTGTAAAGCCCTAGGTAGTCCTGGTGACAGGAGCTGCTTCCCTGCCACTGCTCTCTCCAACAGAGAACTGTCAGGAGCATCCACTGCTGAAGCCAGCAGGATTTCATTTAAGCATCTCTACCTTGTTTCTGGTAGGAAGGATCAGGAGAAACCTCTGGGATTTGTTTCTCTTAGAGGAAACACCACGGGAGCACATTTTCTGCCAGTATTTTCAGCTGTAAATACCCTGTCTCCCTCCTGGGACCATCCTGGCCAGGATGTCCCCGGGGTCTGGAGGGGACCTGCCAGTAAATAACCAAGCATGGATCCAAAGTGGGGTGCCTGCTAGGTGATGTTGTTTTGGATTGCCCACCTCTGCATTCCTAACCAAAAACGGTTGCTGCAAGGCCCCCAAAGCTATAAGTAATACTGGTAGTAATAATAGTAATAGCAATATTAATAGTAATAACAGTAATAATAATAATAATAATAATGGTAATAATATCATCCATTCTTACATATCCACAGGAAAACTGATTAGTTTGTCACAGGTTGCTTATTTTCAACCAGAAGATGTTGCCATGGGCAACATGATAATGCAATATGCTGTCTGGAGGAGCAAAATTGAAAAGGGAGCTGAAATGTGTCATTATATCTAATATTTTCACAGCAGAAATCCACATTTCCCCACAGCAAAGGGACCTTGCCCTGCACCTCCCTGAAGAGGCAGATCCCTGCCATCCCCAGGGAGCAAGGTGATCAGAGCCAGATCCTGAAATCCATGCTGTTCCCCTGGAGATGCAAAATTGGTCCTGGCTCCTGCTAGCACACCTACACACATCAGAGCAGCCAGCAAGGCTGGAAACAAGCCCACCACTTCAGTGGATTTACTTGCTCTCCTTGAGACTGGCCCAAAGCCCCAGTGGAGATCAGCCCATCAGCTTGTCTGAGGCTGTGCATAAATCACAAACCTTTCATTTTTCATCCAGAAAGTCATAAAAATATTCCATGCAGAGGAGCTGGAAGGTCCTGGAGAGGTTCCAGGGTTGGGATCCTCCTTTTTGCTCTCAGCCACATCCCCCTTTGGTGTCCCCCCACTACCACATACCCAGGGCAGCCTGGGGGACCTCCTCACCCAGGATGCAGGAGGTACATCAGCACTAAAGGAGCAGGCACTTAATCAACCACCAGCTGGCTGCAAACACTAAAACAGCCCCACCTGGCATGTTACACCCCCCAAAAAAAAAGTGGTTGAGGACGTTAGCTCAGACTCTGGACTTTCAGTTCTCCACAGCACAAAATTATTTGCCTGTTGGCCCTCCGTGGAGCAGTGAGATCCTGCCAGCTCTGCAGGGGAATCTCTGCTCTGGCGCCTGGATCACCTCCTCCCCCTCCTTCTTCACTGACCTTGGTGTCTACAGGAATGTTTCTCTCACTTATTCTCCCTCTTCTCTTCTCTGGCTGCAATTGCCTCTGCACAATAAATTTTTTTCCTTCTTAAATATGTTATCCCAGAGTTGCTACCACTGTTGCTGATGGGCTCAGCCTTGGCGAGCAGCAAGTCTGTCTTGGAGCTGGCTGGCATTCATTCTGTCAGATGTGTTGGAAGCTTCTAGCAGCTTCTCACAGAAGCCACCCTTGCAGCCTCCCAATACCAAACAAGTTTGCCACACAAACCCACACCCATGTATGCTTGTGACCCCACCACCCAGACACCTATCCCCTCTGTCTATCTGCTGGGAAAACCCCAACCCAGCCAGCTAAGGCACAACCCTCACTTTATGGTGGAAACTTCATAAAATAAAAAAACCCCTCACCGATCAAACTACTGATAATGCCCGTGAGCCCCAGCAGTGCTGTAGGGGAGAGCTGGCCTGAGCACTGAGTCGTGGGGACACGGCTTTACAGAAGAGAGCAACCCTGGGAGCTGGGGCATCCATAGCACCTGCCCCCCTCCTGCTTGGCCTTTAACCAGTGTCCCAGGCACACACCTTCACCTGGCCCAGTCCCTGAAGATGAGTGAGGTTCTGCTAAGCTGGGCTGGAAGGTCAATCCATCCCATAGCACTCACTCAGCCATACCATCTTGGGCAGGAAATACGGTGAGAAGCAGATGCTGAACATGACCTGGGAGATACGTGCTCATGACACATCTCCCCAAATCCAGGAGCACCAGCACATGTTGGCATTTGACTGAGCTATTAAAATGATCCAACAAAGTGAAGGAGATGAGGATTGCAGCAGGACCAGTGGAAAGCAACAGGCTGTGGGAGCTGTGGGAGCTGTGGGAGACTAAGGGAGATAGGAGCTTTGGAAGAAGCCAAGACCCCAGCCCACACAGGGGACACCAGAGGAGCAGGAGGAGGAAGATAGAGGAGGAACAGCACTGTGGAACCTTTGCTTAATGGTGGCAAGCCGTTATTTAAGCATCTCGTAAGCATGACAGGGATTTCTTGCTCACTGGCTGACATGACACTTGTGATGAACTTTCACTGAACATCTTTCAGTGCTATAAATGCACAAGGTGATTCTGGAAATGCAGTGCCAAAAATAGGGGTGGTGGAGGCTCCTGAAGTCTGAAGACTGAAGCAAGGTCTTTAGAGTTGGACCCCTAGGCGGAGTATGGCCACTGCTATGTGGGAGGAAGACTGTGCCTTCCCAGTGGGGATGCTGAGCCAGAGCATCCCAGCACAGGGGAGGAGGCCACAGGGCTGGGATGGAGCCATCTCCTATGAGCAAGGAAGGACTGTGGTGTGGGATGGAGTCTGAGGGGGCAGACAGTTGCCTCTGGCAGATGTGGTGGTACTTGGGTGAGAGGCCAGGGCTGCCAGCTCTGAAAATGGCTCATCATTTCCAATAGTCAACAGGGTAAATCTTCCTTCCAGTTAGCTGGTATTTTTCCTTCCATTTAGCTGGTATGGGGTGGGATGCTTGGTTCCACAGTGTGATCAAAGGGAAGCAGGAAGAGGAAATGAGTTGGAAAAAGAACATTTCTTCGGTCTGTGGAGGTAAAAGGAAGGTTTAGCACTGAGCATGGGTTAATGCAATGGGGTAATGGTTGCCCTGCTTGTTGCCCCCCTAGCCCTCAGCCACCCTGCATTTGAGTACTTGAATGGGTCAGTCTTACATAAATAACAGCTTTTGCACTTTTCTTTTGGTTTTCCAAAGAAAGACTGTTCTATTCCTGGAAAAGATACAGAATTAATAGACATGACCTTCAAATAAGACATGACTTCTGTGTAATCAGAGATTATTATAAATATTATTAAAATATTAGTCTGTGTTACCATGAACCGTTTGTTTTTTTTTTTTAATAAATGCCAGCCAGCAGTTTCAGCAGAAGCTGAAAGCTCAATTCTTTTTGTCTTCTGGAGATGGGTTTTCTTTGACCCTTCTGAATCAGTGAGTTGAAATGCTTTACTTGGGTCAATGTTTTATTTTTCCTCGAACTTTTAAAATACTTGGAGGCATGTGGAAAGGGGGAAGGGTGCTGCAACTTTTGTCATTTGCTCAATCATTTTAAAGGGAAAACACAAGCAAAAATACAATTTAAACAAGGCACAGAAGAATCTGATGCTGCCCTTTGTTGCCAAGGAGAGCTGTCCCCTGCCAAATAAACACTAGTTGCCAGAGAGGAGTCAGAAATGCAGAGTGTAAATTGAGCATGGACAAGGAAACGAGTAGTTTATATTAAAGGAGATTGTTTTCATTTCTTTCTCTTGGGATCTCTTGGCCTTGCCTTGACCCGTCGCGAGGTGTCTCACAGCCTGCAATGTGGAAGAGTTCCCTGGTCTGGAACAACAAAGAGGCTGTTGCAAGAGATATCACTGATAGACAAGTGAGGTTGTTTTGTCTTCACTGTGATCTCCACGTCATCCTGGGGTAGCATTAATGCATTGCAAAGGTGCAGCCGAGTGAGGTCAAGGCTTGGCTTTGGGATCTGAATACTTCAAAGCAAGGAAAAAAAATGGTGGGTGTTTTCATGAGCATTGGGCTCCTTCCATGTGCCTGGTATTGAGGAGAAGGGCTTTCACGTGGGCTTTCTCTCTCCCAGCTGCTCCTTGGTGAGTCCCACTCATTGGTGGGAGCCTTGTGGGGACCAGGTTTTCGCTAATGGACATCCAATGGGTAGCCCTGGGTGAAAACACTTGGAGAAGAAATAAGGTGTTGGCATAATAGAGAACAAACACATGGACTTGGGGGAATTTCAAACACAGCAGCTCCAAAGTTGTTAAAATGTCATGGAATGAGTTCTCCTAGTGTGTGGGGAGGCAAGGTCTACAGACCTGGTTGCAGTGTGCTGGGTTTCCCCATCACCACTCTACCCATGCTGAAGAGCTTTGGCGTTATGTCCCCAGGGAATGGTGTCCCCTATGGCACAGGGTGTCCTGGAAAGTGACTTGATCAGCCTCTCCTCTGGATGATGATGACTCAAAGCTCTTCACTTGGTGAAGGTCTCTGGGGTGAGAAGCACAGCTGCACTTTCTCTTCTCCTTCAACATCCCCCTTTTTCAGTGTTGCCTTCAGATCTCCAGCCCTATGAGAGCTGCTCCCCCAAAAGAAACTCCTCAAAAGAAGCAGAGGAGAGCATAGGTGGCATGTCTGAGGAGGGGCTGTCCTCCTTCCTCAGAGATGCAGTATATTAAACTCTCATTCTGCACCCAAATCACAACTGCTGCCCCTTTTGCTGCCTTCCAGAAAAAGTATAGAGAAGTTTTTCAGAGCTGTGCCTGCTTTCCAGCACTCTGTATTATCGCCACACTGGTAGGCAGGGAGAGAGAGTGAAAGCAACTCATGCCAACTGCAGAGCCACACCAGCTGACAGCAGCTCCCTGTCCAGAGTGCTCCAGTGCCTGCACACCACTTATCACGAGGTCTAAATGTTTGACCTGACTCAATCAACAGCACTGCAGTCAAACCATACCCATTTTACAGCCTTACTGGCACTGAGTAAGCCAGCTGCCATTGGCACCCTCACTTGCTCCTCAGGCAGAGAACGTAACCACCAACCAGCAGCATCCCTTCCTGCTCTACCAGATGATTCCTTCGAAACAACAGCCATCACACAGTCCTTGTATTTGAGGGCAACTGAGAAGTTTTATAATTAGCCTGAACCATCTCTTTTTTCAGAGATGGGAGGAGAGGATTTCTGTTTCCAGTTCATTTACCTTTCTCTTGGAACTGGATTTGAATGCTGCATTAAGGTAAATCTCCAAGGAGGTGTGAAGCCAGCAGTGCTGCCCTACCAAAGCCGATGGGTGTCCCAGCACTTCCCAGAGACTCTACTAGGACCAGACCCACACTGTATGGATACTCCTACACCTGAGGCATAAGATTGCATGGTAATGCAGCTGCCTTGTTCCGCCTGATGCTCACCCGTGTGCCAGCGGTGCACTCACGCTCCCTGGGGAGCTACAGAGGTCCTGGTGAGGGACACATCTTCGGCTCCATTTCTGAGCTTCCCCAGGGTGGAAAGTAGAGTACACTTGTGAAATTCCACATTGCATTCACTGGGATGAGTGAGGGAGTGCTTACAAGTGTTTTAGAGGACTGGATTAAATTTCAGCTTAATCCTGGTAAATAAGAAAGTCCTGTCCACCCCAGTAAACTTGAAAACTGCCTTAAGAAACAACTACAGTGTTGAAGAGGTCCATCAAAGGCAGAAACTCCATCAAGGAACAGGCAGTCCACAATCAAGCTGTTGTTTACCTCGCAGCCTGGAATAGCAGCAACCAAACTGCAATGCAAGACGGCAACCATTGCTCCAAGTCGCATCCAAGATGCACTCCCCTGCCACACCAGTGCTCTGCTTGGCAGTGACTCCATGGAGAAGCTTATAACCTCAAAATTAGGAGTGTCACATTTCCTCCTCATTTTCCCCTACAACTGTGCCTGTACAAATACCAGCTTCTGGAAACACCAGAAGCCAAGGATATGGGAGATGATGGGTATGAGCTGGAACAGCCATTCCTGCTGCATCTGTTGTGTTGGGTTCATTTGCATTAGTTGTCACAGCAGTTGTTCTAGCCTTGGTGTCCAGTGCCAATTCACATTGTCTCCCACAAGGCAACACCTGTAGATATCAACCTTTTCCCAGTTCCCAGATCACAATAAAAAGGAAGAGAAAGTCTGGGAGCATCTTCATACTTTCTGATTCCCCTGGATATTACTTTAAAAAAATCAGCTATACTCTGTCCCACTGAATGCTGAATTTAAAAAAAAAACGAAAAGAAACCAAAAAAACCAGCAAGCCCTGGACTCACTGCCCTGCTGCAGAAATTGGCTTAGCTGAAGATCCAGTGCTGGTCCCACCGCATCCTTCACGCCCCCACTCTACCGTCCCCATGCCTCCTCTCTTTCTGCTGCATCAGCAAAGAAAACTTGCAGGGAGTTTTCAGCTTGCTGACAAATCTCTTTCCTTAGGAAGAGCAGCTGCTGGCTTGGTCCATAATGATGCTCTTCGGCAGCAACTCACCCCTCCTAAGCTCAGCTTGTTGCCTCTGATTTGCAGCTGGTACTCTCAGACACTCGGTTATTCACTGTCCCTGTGGCTGGTGGGGGCAGCTCATCCCACCAGACTCCCTGCACTTGGCAGGATAAGACTCTTAGGATGTCCAGGATACTCAAAAAAAGTCTTCAGTTTTTTGTCATTTCCACTTTGAAAACACACTTCACTAAAAAAGGAATTTCAAGTATTTAGAAACATCTTGGTCTTGCTCTCACATTTACTGCAGCAAGGACCAAGAATAACTCCACCACAGCCAATGGTGTAACACTGGGATAAAACTAGAACCATGCCAGTCACAGGATTAATGTCTCACAGCACTGGATTTTGAGCATTCTGGGATAGAAATTAGAGCTTCAAAAGCTTCCAGCTCCCTTTCAGATGCCTCTTAACTGACCACAATCTCAGACATTGCTCAGCATTTTCTCGAAGACACTGAGTGCTTTGGAAAACCTGTTGACAGGTCCCTGAACTAGTTGTCAGAAAAGCAACAATCTGTGCTGAGGCTCTGAAACTCATCCTTTGGGGCAGCTGAAGCAACTGCTGCTGAGCTGTCGAGAGCAGACAAAGGAGCCCATCTGGTCCCACTTAGTGAGTTATCACCTCTGCAGCTAAGCCTCCTTGCAGGAGTGGGAAGAGCTTCTTTCTGCCTACCTTTCTCTGTTCATCTTTCCTGCTCATCCATCACACTCCTTCTGATCTCCTTATCTGTTTCCTTAATTTAATCATTTTATTATTTTTTCTTTAACTTTCTGCATCTAGTTCTACACTGCATCCACCCCCAGTTGAGTGCGATCCAAGCACCCTCCAGGTCTTCTGTCAAGTCTCTCCTCACATTCCCTTGCACCAAGGCACCTCGTGGCATCTCTCCATTTCCTTGCAACACGCTTGCTCCAGTTCTCAGATTTGATATTCTTGGCAAGGATAATATCATGGAAAAAAATGGATGAAATCAGATAACAAACCCACTCCAAACCAACAAATGCTGAAGAGGAGCCAGCCAGGCTGCAGCAGCATGCAAAGGAAAGGCTTTATCCATAAATGCTCCCATCTGCAACCAGCAGTTGCTAGTAGCTTTCTATTAAAAGGAAGAGTAAAATTAAAAATATGTTTCTGAGACAGATCACTGCTAATTGACCAAAAATGTTGCCTTAGACAATGTGTAATTTTAATAAAATCTTAATGCCTTTGGCATTCTCAGCCTAAATCTAGACACGTTCTTATGCTCTGCAGCTGTGGCTGAGCTAACAGGCATCTCAGCGGAAAAAGGCATGTCCCAAGCTCCATCCTCCTGCAGGAGTCTGACCTGGAAAGTGTGAACTTACCCAAGGGACCAATGCTGAGCAATATGAACTCAGAACTCTTGCATCTCTCTTGTGACCACCTTATGCTCTAAGGTGGGTCCTTGCCTTGTTCCCCATGGTCCAGCACTGCAGGGGTAAAGAAAGGTAGGTACACCCACTTCCACCAGGAACAGAGCTGGGAAGAGCTGGGATGCCAGCACCCTGCTCTCTGCTCAGATCCAGGGTTGGGACTAGAAGGGTTTACATGCCTGATCCACTCCTGAGAGTTCACACAAACTGAAGCAGAGACAAAACCTGAACCCTGCTTTCCTCCCATCTCAGAGCAGGGCTGAAATCATTGCTTTGCCCCTTAGCTTCACACCTGACCCCACAAATATAACAAGTTCTGCAGCAGAAGTCCATCAAAGGGAATAAAATCCAGGCCACCATCCTAGGTTAGTGGCTGGAAATAGACTCCAGAGTCCTGATTACAGTCCCTGCTCTAACGCCTACATAGCACCATCTTGCTTTTATTCTTTACTGGAACAAATGGCAGAAAGGGGTATTACATAAAGAAGGACTTTAATTTGCTTTTTTATTTTTTAATTATTTGGCTCTGGAATTTTCTAAAATTATTCCTTCTCTGTCTGCATTGAGAGAACATACATTTTTTAAAAGCTGGTGTTTGAAAATCAAGCATAAATTAAAAGAGGAGGTGGGCATAAAACAGCTGTAGATTTCCACATCTATGAATAACTTCTAAAGCTCTCAGAAAACATGATTTATTGTCATTACCATCAGCTTATCTATGCCTCCAACTGAAATGAATCCAGTCCTAAAAACTTTAAACCAGAAAGGAGTTCCAGTGAAGTCCCATCTTCCAAAATAAATCACAATGCTGCACTGACCAAAACAAGTCTTGCGGTAAGAAATGCCATGAATCCGTGTATTGCTAGCAGGAGTAGGTTTTAATGGGGGAAGCTGGTTTAACAGTCCTTCCAGAGGTGCAAGGGACAGTTCACCAGAAGAAAGAAACCCAACAGGACCCAAACCTCTTCCACTCTCTGTCTGGTGTTGACAAGCCCCAGCTGCAGCCTCCAGCTGTGGAACCTCTTCAGAGCACGGGAGGAGACCAAGACTACCACACACTAAGCTTGAGGGCTGGCAAACAGCACACAGGACTATCAGCCTTTGCAAACCAGGTCGTGAAACAGGCGACAACTAATTTTGTTCAAGATCATAGTTGTCCTCAGAGGGACAATGACATTTTTGTGATGTTGGTCTGCATCAGATGGACAAATTCAGCAAGAACATTCACAAGAACTCTGAATCTGTTTCCATAAATAACAGATCCCCATTGCGATCTTTAAAATGATACCCTAGTACAATTTAGAAATCATCTTTCCTCTCCAGATGATGCTGATTTCAACAGAGAGCAATCAGATTTCTCTGTTGCATTTTTCCACCTCCTGTACAGTTCTGCTTCCCTCTACTTCAGAAGGTCTTTCTTAGGGTTGGTGGCAAACTGGGATTTGGATTAGGAGACATAATTTGTTTAGATTTAGATGACTCTTTCTTCTCATTAGAGCTGCATTTGCACCCACAGGCAATTTTGTGCTTGGTTAGTTTAGTTTTTTATTATCATTATTTTTTAAATCACCAAAGCTGCAGTTTCCCACTTGAAATGACAAATTTTGGTAAGATTGGTGATATCAAGCTTCTGCTCCTGAACTGCTGTTTAGATGCTGCAAAGCAGAAAGAAAAACATTCTGCACAGACATTTTTATCACATCCCTTTGGTATATTCCAACTCTCTGAACTAAAGCAATTTAAAAATCAGACAGAGTCACTATTTCATCTTCAATTTTATTTCCCCAGCAGGCACGATACCGTGGTCATTCTTGAATTACATCCCATGATATGCCCACTTATGCCAAGAAAAGTCTGAAACTCATAAAGGCCAAACCTGTATTGCCTCAGTCAAAGAAGGAAAGCAGCACAATGGCAAAATGTATCTATGACTGAACAACAGAAGAATTCAGTGTGTTTGGTTTCTGTGGGGTTTTTGAAATTTGTTTCAAATGAGTGATTTGAACACCCCTGGAAACATTACTTTTCTTTCTGCCTATCCCCAGTTCAAAAAGAGCTCAAAGAAGCCTTTCTTAGGAAACACGACTTTCACAAGTGTGCCTATTTATGCTCTTCTTGCTCTGTGTTTCAGGGGACATAAAGTGTGGTAGCAAGGCTGAAATTGCTTTTATTGGTAAATATGATGTGTCATTCTGCCTTCCCAGGGAAGGTGTAGCTGAATTTGCACCAAAACATAGGCTTTATTTCGCTGGAAAAAGCATCCCAAAATTTTTCTCCCAAACGATCATGACAAAATTAGACAGGAAGTTTTGTTCTTGACTAAAAACTAACTAAACTTCATTCCAAAAGTTGACAGGAGATGGAATGAGGACTTGCACAGATGGAAACATTCCTGTGGGCATTTTCTTTCCCTCCCCCTGAATCCGTATCCCAGAGCACTAATAAACGAGAAAGACATAAAATCAGAGAAGCCCCTACATGTGATTCTGACTTTCCTTAAAAAAATTAAGGCTTCAGGCTCCAACTAGCCCTGGCTGCAGATATGAATAAACACTTTAATCTGAAGCACCTTCTGAGCATCATAGCATCCCTTCAAGGCTTGAATCCCAGGGAACTTCTTTCAAGTGAAGCACTTGAAGGCAACATCGATTTGATGGTTTGACCTTGTGCTCAGATCTCTCCTCCAGCATAAAAGACTTTCAGGTATTTGTAGTAGTAGAGAGAAGTTTCAGCAGCTCAGTGGGAACTGACACCTGCACAGCTGAAAGGAGACACCAGGCAGGCATCAGCTGGGCTGCCCAAGAGGCACTCAAAGGCAAACAAAGCAAGTACGAGATCACTCCTGCCCTGGGATTTTACTTCAGACAAAATGAGTGAACAGAGGAACTGGAACTCACCAAAAAGGCTTTTTTTTTTTTTTTTCTTTCTTAAGTAAAACCCCCAAAACTCTCCTTTCCAGGCATTCACAGCATGCCTACATGGTACCTTTAACGATGTGGAATCCTGAAAAATGTAGGTAATAATTCTGCTGGTTGCAACGTGCAGCCTGTAATATTCAGCCATCCGCTTGAGGAAGACAAATAAGAGCTAAACATTTCAGAACCCTGTATACACACAGCACAATCATTTCCAGCTGCAAGACTACCATTAACCTTTATTCCTCACATTATTAATCCCTGCAGAATTTGAAAACATATTCCAAGAAAAGTTTTCAAAGACAAGGCTTTTTAAAAAACCTCAGAAGTTAAGCTGCTAGTCCCTATGGAAAACAGATCCTGGTTTTCAGTTGCACTGCTACTGCAAAGATAGCCATAAACAACGGGAAAACTGTTTATAAACCAAGTGGCTTTGTTTCAAGCTGCCAGTTATAGTGAGTCCAGGTGTTGCTTACAAAAACACAGGATTAAACAATCCTGACCATTAAGAGCTGCAAAATATTGCCTTCCTTGAAATGCTGAACCGTAACTTTCGTTCACTTCATCTTCTGAAACAAGCTGCCTTTGCCAGGTCCACTGTCCTTGCTGAAAACTATTTGTCATACGGAACAGGGGTTCCTGGAAAAAAACCAAACCTCTGCTGGGAGCGGAGGTGTAGAATATCAGTCTAATTTTTTTCTAGGAACTCACAGTCACACTGCAGTTTTACAAAAACAAATGATCTGCTTCGTTTTTTCCCAGATCAGTACAAGAAACACAGTAGAAAATTAAACATCAATACAGCATCCATACTGAAAGCAGTTCCCCAACAAAAAGCACCGAGCGCTTTAGATTTTCCAGTACTGGTGAAGAAAACTCAGCAGTTAATGATGCAAAACCCACCAAGAGATAAGGCTTGAGATTCCTTAATTATCATATTGTGTTGGGGTATTGCTGAGTCCTCAGATTGTGGGTCAGCTTACACTGCAGGAGGCTAAAATACAAAAGCTTTGAGGGGGGAGGTCAGAGATAGGATCTGCAAATTCTGTGGTGGAGCTGAAGAACAATGCGGACAAAAAACCGCAAACGAAGCTGCAGCCCGGAGCTACACGGTCCCTGTGGCCCTTTCATCAGAACCAAGGAAGGGAGAGAGCGCTACTGGGAAAAGTGACGGAGCACACCTACGCATTATAAAGAAGTTTAAGAAAGGGATGTTCCTGCAGGTGTGGAGAAAACTGCCTGCATGCCTGAGGAAGATCTCATCCAACCCCAGCCACCCGACTTCTTTGAAGTACTACTTTCGCCAAGAAAAGTTGCGTTACTTCAGGAACACAAATGACGCATCATGCACTTAAGATTTCCATGAGGGCATTGAGCTGGCGTTTCAGCTATGTCTCCCCCCTCCAATAAAACTGTACGCTCGCTCGCTCCCTTGGCACAGCAATTAAATCTTGGAATACTGCGAGACCGATGTATTTTTTTTTGCTGTTGCCATGACAACTGTGCTGTTAGGTCAGACCTAAAGCAGCAGCTGGCTGCTCCACTGCCAGACCCTGATAAGTATCGCTCTTAACTTCAACACCCCCCTGCTCCCTCTTCTAAGTATGTTGCCTATATACCAAGATTTTAGTAGCTTTAATTTAAAGAGAGTGAATTACAAACTACACTCATTTTTCTTCTTCCCAAGAATCATGTCTATCATGAGGCAGGGAGCAGAAGTAACACAAACACATATTCCTCCGGTAGCTGTGGGAGCTCACATGACCTTAAGCATGTTGAAAATCTCGTTTCCAAGTAAATATGGGTATTAGCTGTTGGCATTAGTAAGCTATGCATAGCTCAATGAAAGGGTGGCAAATACAGATAAAACTAAGGAAAGCTTTTACAGGATACCAGAGTCATGCCCAACAAAAATCTGAAACGTTGTGCTTTACATTTACTCTCTTCAAAAAGAAAATCAGATATGTTTTCAAATTAAGAGCTTAAAAGTGATGCTAAACCACAATGTCTGTAAGAATGAACTCAACTGAGCATAACATAGGCAAGGAAAAGG
Source organism: Empidonax traillii (assembly GCF_003031625.1). Taxonomy (NCBI): domain Eukaryota; kingdom Metazoa; phylum Chordata; class Aves; order Passeriformes; family Tyrannidae; genus Empidonax; species Empidonax traillii. Next base: position 295,153 of record NW_020955316.1, read on the forward strand.
GCTGGAATTTTCCATAAACACACTCAAGTTCTGCCACTGTAACCTTCTAGGCAGAGAGGTAACTACTACAGTTTGAAAAAGTTCTGTTCATACCCAGTGCATCACTTGGCCAAGATTTCAAATGCAACTGAAGGTGACAGAAGAGTAGAAAAAAATAAATCCCTTTGCAATTGAGATTTTTTTTGCAGTCATTCATATTTTATACTGTCCAATTAAGTGTTAAAATGGACATTTAAGGCATAAAGTGTACTATGGTATCTTGAGATCACTTGTTTGATAAGAACACAGGCAAGTTTCTGTCAGCGCTGTTATTTCCACAGAAGGGCACACACAGGCTGAACCTTGTGGCCACGTGGTTGTGGCTGAGGGATTGAGCACAGCAGTCGTTTATTAAGGAGGGAAAAACCCTCATGATTCCACAGAGCATTCCCCGCTCAAGGCTCCCCTTGGCATTACACAGCATGGCTCCAGATGTGCTGAGACAAGAGAGCCCAGAAAGCAGGAAAGCTGCTAAGAACTTGGAGCTATCCTGCCAAATCTTAACTTGCTTGTCTGTAGGAAGAAACAAAACCAAAGACTAAGTTTCTAACTAGCTATTTAGAGGAAGTCCAGTTTGCTAAAGCAAGGATAGCTCTTTTCAGTTCACACTGCTAACCATACTCGGCTCTTCCCCATCTTTGATAATACTGACATTTATCTACATTGTGCAAGTTACGACACACCATCACTACAAATACAGGGCATTTTGGAAAGCAGTTTAAAGGATCAGCAGTGTTTATTGCAAACCAGTTTCTCTCTTCTACAGTTTACAAGGTGGCCAATAAAAGTAAGCACACGTGAACAGAAAAACATTCATGAAACACAAACTGGTTTAATTAAAACTGAAAAGGAAAACACATAATGCAGGAATAAAAACTCCAGGTACATAGCAATTATTGTGAAGCTGCTGATGGTCTTGGAAAAGCATTTGGGAATCCATGACCAAATATTCAGACTTAAATTCTGAGGGAAAGGGAGGAAACGACCATGACCTTCCAAGTCCTTCCGCACCACTCCACATAAAACTGTACTACTTGATATATTTTTCCATGAACTTTTTGTGAAATTCTGATCGCAGAGTATCATTCACGAATCTTTTGTCCTTTTTTGTTTCGTCTATCCCCTTGGCACAATTCTTGAAGACAACATCATCATCCCACCTGAAAATAAAAGTGTTTAACTTCAGTAAGCTTGTATGAAAATTAAGTGCAATTTACAAAAAACATATAAAAGGAGTTTGATGCTCCTATTTAAAGAACAACTAGTCATTAGGACTAGGTTTGAGTCTTTCAGAAAAGAAGATCTATTTTTCTATTCTAAGGCATCTCCTACATACTCATGAGTTAGAAGCAAGGTGAGTATCAGCAGATTAAAAGTTATCTTCACAGAAATGAATGACAATTTGAACAGAGCAGAAAAAAACCCCTTTAATCTGATGGGCCTAATTTTTGATAAACACAACAGTAACTGGAATACCTGCAAACAAGAACTGTGTTGAGAAAAAGGTTTGTATTTATTAATTTTAATAGGCACAAGACAATCACTACACACATCACTATCCCAATCCTACATTACACTGCTTGTGATGAGATCTGAGGAAGGAAACAAAAACCAGAAGCAGTGATAACATTTTCTGACTGAATAGCAAGAGGGAGTAAGGAGATGGGTATCAGGAAACAAACTGCACAGTACCTCCTCTTCACTTTGAAGTTTGCCTGAGGCTGTGCTGGGCCGGTTAGGTTCAGCAGTGGGTTACCGCTCAGAATGTTCTCCATCCGAATTCTTTCTTCTTCAGCCTTTTGCTCTTGTTCCTGAGAATCAGAAGAGGATATATTACTTTTCTAGGCCACTTTTCTACTCTTGTTGGTAGAGATAAACATTATTTAGTTGTGAACACTCGCACAGATGGAGCTTTAATTTCTAGCTCAGACTTTTCAGAGTGTTTGGCACTTGCTTATGAGGATAGAAGCAGAGATACTCTAAAGAGCTTAACTTTGCTAATAAACAGTCAAACTAGAAACACTGATATCTGCTCTACTTAGCTGTGATGCTCCATCAAATATTCATTTAAATTCTAGCTTTACCATTTACATATTTATTATATTAAAAATTGTATACAGATTAAAAGACTTTCTTTATCCTCATGAGAGAAGAGAGTACATCATACAATATTCACTAGGTAGAAGAAACCTTACAGCATGTTGAAACTTCTCTGTTTTCAGCAGCTGTTTGGGTTTTACAACTAAAACTTCCCTAGGGACCAATTAAAAAGAATATTGAGAATTCCTCAGTGAAACTGAACAAAAGATGCCATAAGACTATTTAAGAGTTCCAATATTAAGGAGCAGAAAAATTTTCTTCTCCTTGTACTGTCAAATGCATGTAACTCAAGCCTAAGTGAAGCAATGCACTACAAGCAACACAAAGTAATTTCACTGCCCACGCTTCCAAGATCTATTAACATATCTAGTGACTTAAATGTTCACAGACTTCAAAATGGATGTGTAATATTCATTTTATGTCACCGTATTTTTCCACAACCTTTCACAAATATTGCTGGGAGTGATCTGTGATGAAAGAACCAGAAGGAAGAAGAAAAATTTAAATTTGGATGACTAACCAGGTCTGAAGACATTCTAGTTAAAAAATGAAGTTTCATTAGCACTGCAGGAAAATCAAAACAGGGCTTTTAAAAATTATATAAACTAAAGGCAAAGAGATCACAAGGTTTGTGGGTTTTTTTCCCCCCGAACTGCAGAAAATTCATGCCTGAGGACTTTTACAGGATCCTCAAAGAGGAAGCCATATCCTTGATGCAAGTGTTTATCAGGTTTAAGTGCTAAACTTGATGCTGATGCTAGCCAGAGCTCTCTAGCTTTAAATATTTCATCAATACTAAGTGATTTATTACTAACTACAAATTACAATATTTTTCAATGAAATTGATCAGGTATGTGAAATCTTGGACGGATGACCCATCCCTGGAAGTGTTCAAGGCCAGGCTGGATGGAGCTGTAAGCAACCTGGTCTAGTGGAAGGTATCCTTGCCCATGGCAGGGGGGTTGGAACTAGATGATCTTTAAGGTCCCTTACAACTCAAACCAGTTCATGATTCTATGAAATTGTCTTCTAAAATACCTCAACTCTCCTAAGAACAATACAGATTTCACAAAGAAAACCATATGATTACCTTCCAAAATCTACTACTAGTTTTAGTTATGAAAAAACACCCACCATTACGCTGCTTCTCACAAATAAAATGTAGAACCAGCAGCAATTAACTGCCAGTGCGATGAGAAAAGCTCCCCAAAAGGGCATATTGCTTAAAAACATGGCACAACTTCAGGACGAGCGCTGTAATGCCCTTATTAAAACATATGCATAGGCAAAACTTGCCCTTGCTGCTGTATCCATGGAGCTTTAACACAAACCACAGCAGTTAAGAGTTATTAACATAAATCAACTAAACTTTTGCATTTTCAAACATAGCTCTAAATCCAACATTTACATTCCAACTTCAGTTATTATCACCACAATAAATAAGGAAACACAGAGAGCAAAACTATTTGATATGGAACAAGAATTTCTCCCCGTATTTGAAATATAAACTCAAATTATACTTTTCTCTGTGGATAAGGGACAAGACGTGTATGCAGCTCCTCTGCACAGCATGTCAAGCTTTGATTTACCATCTTCTTTCCCTGTAACATGGAGGAGCCAACAGCAGTGAAATACATTTTACTGCAGTCTGTGTCATGTCTTTCCACCAGAAGTCCAGCAGCCCTCAGACTACTGTACAGCACATGCATGCAAAGCACTTATTCAAAACCAAGCAAAATCTAGGATACTGGTACGAGTGAAAAAAACCCCAGCACTGATGTTCAGGTGCCTCCTGGGAGGTGACCACATTTTCTTTAAGACCATTAAGCAAATTTACAACAGGATGCAAGCATATGAAGTGTCTCTGTGTTGTCCAAAGTGAGGTGGGCTCTGCATCATTAACTTTAATCTTCAATGTTCCATTAAAAGTGAGCCTTCGAAAACAGGAAGCCTGGGACAAACCTTGAAAGCAAATAAGAAAGCTGCATACCAAAAATTCATACTCAAGAGAAGGTAGCACTAATAAGACCATTGTAAGAAAATAATAGTCCTCTGTTGAAAAATGCTTCTGTGGAAAGAACTTCTTCCAAGTCCTATATATGCAAACAGGCACGGCAGTTTTCCATTTCAGAGCTGAACTCTAGGTGAACTCTTCTGAAGGTGGCATGTAGAGCACAGCACAGCCTTGCCCTCAAACTTCCAAGACAGTAACCTCAGCCATGACCCAAAGCTACTAAACCTGTGCATCACACACTACTTTATCTGACGCAGACATTACTATCTTACGCTGGGTTTTTATGATGCATGAAAATTCATCCACATACCACTGACAAATACAGAACTACAATACCCTCCACACACAGTGTTTTTTTAAATGATCAAAGGTCAACTGGAGTCAGCCAGCACCTTTTGGTAGAAATTACAGTTTTTCTTCCCTCTCTTCCTCCATTTAAGGTTTAATCTCAACAGCTCCTACAAAGCTGGGAGTTCCAGCACTCTCTACCCTACATGAAAAGAAGTGAAAGGCACTCAGTCATTTGAATTGTAAACACTCAGAATCACTAGGGAATTATAAAGCCAATATTAAGAATCATAACAAATATGCCTACAGTACTCCAGTGTTCTTATTTCATAAAGATGTACATTCAAATTTTCGATAATAAGACTTTTAAAAGGCATGTTACACTTCATTCTAACTTCTATCTGCTTGACATAACCCATGTAATATCCTTCAGCCTCAATTAGCCTCACATAGCTCGCTTCCTGATAACAAAGAAAAGCATTACGAGACTGAAGTGATAAAATGTGGTGATAGAAAAAAAAACCCCCAAAACTGAAACAACACTTTTAAGAAGTGTTACACTACAAGCAATTGTATAAAACCAAAACAGGGATTGAGGTCTAGGTTAAGACACAGCTAGACATGGGCCCCTAGGCACCTGAGCTCACATCTCAGCACAGATCAAGAGGATACAACACGGAGTCAAGATGGTCCTTTTGCTCACACTAAACTACTCACACAGGAGATCAATCACACTCCAGGCTCTACTGACTGCATTTTCATGGCACCACTGTGGAGGATGGGATACATAACCTGTACAGTAGCCCCAACAACTTGGCCTTTCACACTCAACTGAATTCTGTCTAAAGCTGATTATTGCTAAAAAAATATTGCATTGACTTAAGTCAACTACAATTGCAGAAGACTGGAGGGTGGTAAAAACTGCATTATAATTAAAAGAAGTGGTAGGGGCAATCTTGGGAATTTAATACGATTACATTTTACTTTTGCACCTATTAAATAAATAAAACCAATAATGAGCATAACATTAATAGAAACTGTCAAATGTCCTTTTATAGTGACAAGAATACAGAAAAAAATTCAGAAAATACAAAACCCCCCATGTTTACTGTATTTGCAGTAGGAGGCACTGCAGAGCCCATGGGCACTACGTGTGGCCCTTCACTGTTTCTCAAATCTGTTCACAAACACAGCTCTGCTGTCCTTTAGATCTGCAGAGGCAGAACAACTAAAGTACTAAAAACTGCACAGGTTTATCTTTGTCATTAAAAATCAACAGATTTAGAGTGTGAAAGCAAAGAAGTATTAGGAATAAATAGGTGTTCTTGCAAAGTTTGTAGTGTGGTTGCATTTGGTGGTGGGAAGTGACAAGTTACTGGCTGTTCAGTTGTCAGTCCCAGAAAGATGCAGTTTGCCCAGAAACAAGGGGATCTAGCAGCAGCAAAGGATCAGGAACCTCAGTTTTGAAAATGCTGGGGACCTCACCCCTAATGACAATGGAACGGGGAACACACTGTAGGCGTGTCAGGAAGCCTGTAATGTGGGAGTACCTCAGCCAGTGGGGAAAGGGGGAGGGACACGGGTTTCAGGCAAGGGGATAAAAGAGGCTGTGACCTCTATCAAGTGGAGAGACCTCACTGGGGATTGTCTAGTGTACTCTCTCTTTTATTAGAATAAAAGTTTTAATTAGCTCCTCTGTCTCTGAGATATTTTTGAGGCTCATAATACCAGAAACAGATATATTTTCCAGAACAGAAGAAAGCAGATCTGTTGACTAAGGCATCGCCACTTTTAGTCACTTTACAAAGAAGACCCAGCACACATGGTAATTTATTTATGGAGTTCAGTTGTTCAAAGCTCTTCTAGGTTGGATGACATTTCAATATATTTGCTATGATTTTCAGGAATCAGGCTAATTCTAAAGGCTGATCTCAAAGATTTATTTTTTTTTTGCATTATTTAGCTTCACTAAAAGCTCCCAAAGAAAGTATTCAAGAAAAAAAAAAAAAAAAGAAGATAATTTACTAAGTTTTGTATCTAAGAGATATGACATGAAGAAAATACTAGGTGTAATTCACAGCGTTGTAAAGTTGACATTTACACTTAAGCTAAGTGATACATTTTGGCCAGAGATACAGAATCCCTCATTTCCAGCCAAAAGAGGTTTTCATTATTTTTCATATTTTTCCACATAAATCTTCCACTGCCCACTCCTCCACCGAAAGCTGGGATGCTGCAGGCGCTGGAGCATGGGTTGTATCAAATCAAACAGACCAGACATAACCTTCATAGCTGTCTGAGCTTCACACCTCTGAGGCACAATCAAGCACAGCTGTTCACAAAATAAGCGGCTCCCAGTGCCTCCCTTGTTCTTGTGTGTGGTGGAACAAAGCCTTATTAAGCTACAGCACTACACATGCAACAAACCCACAACAGAAGAAAAGCCTAAGGGGGAAAACAATATATCTGTATTCACCCTTTCTAAAATAATGCCTCGTTGCCTGCCTTTCTGTTTCGCAACACGAGGTGGTTTATAACGCTTTTCCTAAGCCATTTTAGCAAAAGAACACACTAGGGATTATTCCCTCACTGCAGCCAGCAGCGCTGTGCTGTTCAGAGGCAGAGTGCTGCACCAGCTCTCTGCAGAGATCAATCAGACTTCTGCCACGTAGCAACCACCGTATTAGGGGCAGAGGCAACAATACAAGAATATTGTGGGGTGGGGAATACAACGGGACTGACAGAGGGAGCCGCATACCCCGAGCAAGCAGATAGACATGCTGCTATGTAAATTGGATCTCACAGCAAGCCTTCGCTGCGCGGCTGCACTCACCACGCAGCATCACAGCTGGGGGGAAGAAAGCGGACAGAACTATATTAACCTTAACTAAACAATTATTCCTTATCTTGCTGTAAGATTTAGCAGTCCCTGGGCATACTTGTTTCTGACAGCAAAGGAAAGAAAAACAGTATTGTTACCATGGTTATTTTTTTTTTAGAATAGTTCCTACCCTTAGCACAGAGCAAGATTACTTTTACAGAAAGTGCTGAAATTCTTGAAACACTTCCACTGTATTAAAGTCAGTTACCCTACTTTGTTTCATAGATGTTGAGTAGCTAAAAGGAAACCTGAAATACCCACATTCACAGAATTCTGAAAAAAAAGTAAAAAAAAAAAAAAAATCACATAACCTGATTTGAATGCTAATTTTTGAGTGACACACTGTGACAGCCCTTGCCCTTAGCAGCAGGGAACTAAACTCAATAATGCAGAGATCCACCCCAGTTATTTGATCCTGTGCAAATTACTAACTGTGCAACACAGCGATTCAAATAACTGACTGAAACTGCTTTTGCCTCTTTAGTGAAATTCTTTCTTATATCACCAATTTGATATTTTAGTTTTAGTCAGATCCTTAAGATTTAAGGGGAAAGGTTAGTATTTACCAAGACTTATTTTCTGATGTTTTATTTGAATGCCTGTGACATGGCTAAAACACAGGGCAGAGCTAAGATCTACTGTGACCACTGGTAAAGTAATATATTCAGTTACAGAGAAACATTTGGTGAAATAAAACCGCTAAGAAAACATATCAAAAACTTTAAGTCTGCTCTCAACTAAGTAAAAAATGAATGGATGTTCCAACAGCTTTGCTGAAACTGCACATGTACATTCAGCTGCTCACTGATTTGAAGTTTGTTTTTAATTATTTAAATTCACCTTTTGGGGAAGCACTTGAAAATTGAAAATCAAGAGCACTGTAAAGCTGAATTTAGAACAATGAAATGCTTCCACGAAACCTATCCACAGATAACAACATAGACAAGGGACCTAGTGTTTGTACAGTTTTATAAAGATCTAAAATTATTCCACAGAAAAAGCCTTCAAAACTAGACTTTCCTGGTCAGTTTAGTGCCTACTAGAAACAACCTGAGATTACAATTGTGGATGGAGTGAAAAAAGTCAGGAGGACTCCTACGCTCAGTTTTTAAAAAACGTGTAGTATTTGTTTAATGATTCTACGTAATTCAAGAGAATTTAAGTATTTTGAGAAGTTAACGAGCTTTGAGAGGAATTGCTTATTTGGCTGACAAACTATTACAACCTCTTAAAACTAATATTGTCAAAATTAGATTTAGAGGATTTTTACGGAAATTGGTATTATCACACAAGGGAAGTTAACAGGGAATACAATGACCCAAAAAAAGCAGATTCTCAAATTTTCTTTTTAACTGCTGTCTCACCAGATATGCATTTTGAAAGGAGCAGTCCTCCTTCCATGGCAATGCAAGTCACAGACACCAAAGTGACGAGTGAAAACAATCAACAAAAATACAGTTTACTTTAACTGAAGTCTCAGGAATAACTGGACTAGGATTTTAATAAATCAAAATAACTAAACTATCCAGGGAAAATTACATATTGCACAGGTTTGGGATACATTACTTACTTTACCCACTTAATCTTATTAAGACCCTGGGACGTTCCAAGAAGATGACAAGAAAAGACACATTAATGTGTCCAGATAACAAAAAGATTCAAGAATGACCTGCACAGTGGAGAGAGAACAGGCATTCACTCTGCAGTTTCCCTTTGCTTGGACACTGTTTTACCCACACTGCCTGCCATGGACAGCAGCATTTCAGCACATAAAGCATTCCTGGACATGGATTAGGATTAACAGCAACTACACAATTAAGACTTTACATGAGATGTTATCCTGAAGTCAGCTGAATGATTAATACAAGGTTACTCACAAAATTATGTTTAAATTACGGTTTGCAATACATAGCTATATGACATCCCCCATATCGGAAGGGAAAAGGAATTCACATAAAATTACTATAAAATCCTCTGCCAGTTACACCTTATTTCAATGCCATGGAAAACAAGGCATAATCTAAAGAGACTGCATCACTTAGAGCCAACACACATACGCAGTCTTTCTGAAGGAGACACTTACTTACCCTAGAAGACTCTTTCCAAGACTGCGCCCCACTCTGGTTTTTACTTTTTTCATCAACACAGAGTTTCTTACTCTCAAAAAACCCCAAGAAAATAAAATTCTAAGAATCTGTAGAGCACCCTCTATTTACTGAAGATGCCAGTTTTAAAGAGAGCCTACCTGCCGCCAACCAGTCAAAGGATGAACAGTGTAGGTCTAGACAGTGAGTGTGCAATACTGGGCACTACTGCAAATAAATAACATACTTAATTTTTAGGAAGACACAAACATTCATTTCATGTAATCATGAAAATATTGAGTATGCACATAGCATTGGACATTATAAACTCTGCTTCTGGGGGAAGGAAAATGTCCATGACGGTAAAACATAATACCTGTTAAGAAAGCAAAATCAAACAAGTGCTATCCTAAACACTTCATAGCTTTTAGCACCCTCTAGTGATAAAATTAGAATTTCATGGAGATTCCTATTTGCCACACACGAAAAGAGAAGCACGCACTTGGCTGTCTGAGCTGCAATTTACTACCATTATTTTTCTAATGCAAGTTCTCTAGACTGAAATGTAACAAGTTATGCTCTTTAATCTAGATGTATAATTTCAACTATCAGGCAAAATGAAAAATCCATGTGGACCTAAGCTTTCATTTTAAGCACTGTGCAAAGACAGCTGAAGCCAAAGTCTTTCCTACACATGGCTGGCTACACCGTATTTGCAGTTTTGTACAATTTCACACAGGAATACAAGGAAGAACTGTTGCCAGTGTTTTTAGGTCATTTTCACCATGTTGTTACTGCAAAAGACAATTTAATTTCTGTGTGATGTGCCTCAAATGTCCAGATAAAGAGACGAGAGATGCCTTCAGACATACTTTAATGCAGGAGACCACTCACAGGCCAGATGCAGAATCAAGTATCAAGTCTTGTACAGCAAAATTTCTGCACTGCAGCAGCATGGTACAGCTTTTAGCCTTCCGTACTACTTAACTCCAAAACTGCAGAGCTCACTGGCTTTACAGGCCTTGTTGATTCTAAAGGTAAATTTCTGTATTTTTAGGCAAGAACAGGTCCGCACTACATTGCTGCCTACAGCAATTAAAACATCATCCTCTCCTAGCTGTTTCTAGTGTCTGCTAGAGGCTATGCCCGGTTCACTGCCAGCTAAGCATTCATGAAAAACATTAAACTATGAATATGTGTGTTAAGCTACAGGAAAGGTCAGGGGTAGTTCAGTGGCTTCAAATCATTAAGTTGACAGAGCAGCCTTTAAATAGCCTCCTGTTCAGCATTTAATGTGTTTATTCAGCATGTTCTAAAACACATCTCAGACTAGTTTACTAAAAGGTGACAGGTGGCTTGGTTTTCTGACAGATTTTTGTTTGTTTGTTTGTTTGTTTTGGGGGTTTTGTTTTGGTTTACACTAAAGGAGAATATACTCATAAAAACGTACAAAACTACTCCAGCTGAAGGAAGCAACATTTTACAAATGCACTAAGATGATTTAAGCCCTATTCAAGAAAAGAAAGCACTTGGTAAAAGTAGATGAGGGAATGCTGCTCATATCCACTTCTGTTGCACCCCCAAGGGCAGAGCGTTTCAGCAGTGAAGATTGAATACCTGGACTGCAAATCCTATTGCAATACAATGTTATAGCCAGTACCCAATACAATTCTAAATCCTGATCAGTTTGACAACACCGACTACTCCCAGGAACAGTCCCTGGAAGTTCTTTAATCGATCAGGGATTTTGCTAATTCACACCAGCCCAACAATCTCTCTTATACAAAGGAGCCAAAAGCATAGGATTTAATCCCACTCACAGGGAAACATCTGTAGCTACAGGGACTTCACTCCCCTTTCAAGGCAGAAAATGGTGGTTTTGTCTGTAGATAGATATTATTAGACAGGTGTGAAAGCTACATGTGCATTGAGTTTCCCAGTACTGAAAAGACTGCAGCATTATTGTTCGTTTTTGCAGAGACATTTTTCAAATGAATTTGCCTGTGTATAATCACATGGAAACAGTTCCAGTCTTACAGTTAAAACTGGTGCTCCTTGTCAGGGCAACACAGCACCAATTCTATGAAAACAACTACTATATGAAACCTGCAGCCATAAGAAGCAGCATCAAGAAGCACATATCTTTATTTCAGAAATCATTTTTTTTGTTTCATAAAAGCTAATTAACAAATTAAATTACACTGGATAGTATGCAGCTCACTAATGCCACTTACACAATTTGGCAGGATAGCTGTCTTCAGACGACTTGCCTATGAAAAGCAAGATTATCTTGACTGACTGCCTCTACCAAGTGTAGGAAAAGTGAGTAAAATGTTTCAGTGAGTAAAACATTCAGTATATCTATATTCTTGACAATTATTAGATAGAAGAACAAATACATCATACTTGAACAGCACTGTGTTTACCAGTTCTCACTGGTCCTAAGTACTTCAGGCACACCAGTTTTAATAAACAGCAGTTTACAAAAAAAACAGGTGCTCTTTAATGGGTGAGATTTTACCTTTCGAGCCTGTTCCTCAGCTCGTTCTTTCTTGATTTTTTCCAGTTCAGCCAGAAGAGCTGCAGTGTCATCATCATCACTGTCTTCCAAGTCCTCATCTTCATCATCTTCCTAATAGCAACAAATAGAAGCAAGAATCAGCTCGTTCATTTCATTTAGTAAAAACAACCCTGGTCTGCCCAGCTAAGGCTGCAGTTTGCTGATTTCTGAAGTACGTGGATGCTTGTAGCAGCAAAAAACACAACACAAATGGTTTGCTTGCTCTTGTATGGTAAAGCCAAGACAAAAATATGTTTGTGCTTTCAGGACTACTGCAATTAAAAATGCGGTGTAACTGACAGACCCCAGAGAATGGCCGTCCTCAAACACTCTCTAATCACTGTGACATAAGTTATTACAACAGCGTGCTTGAATACCCCATCCTATATACTGGGACCCAGTATCACAGGATTAAAAAACCCTGAGCTCATTGTCAAACCACTGACCTAGCTCCTAGATGTCAGCACGAGGAAAGGAGTCAAGGGTAAGCATCTTTTGCTCATGCAGACAGTCATTTGCATATATCCCAGCAGTTCTACCTTTCGGGAATTCTAACTAACCCAGTAGCTGACCAAAAAGTCACCCAGTACCCACACTGTAAGCGGTATTTTCAGTTCCCTAGTTTTCGTGTGCTTTCCAAGAATAGCATTACAGCATAGACCAGAATCCTCCAACCACTCTGGACTTCCACCACACTATAGAAACTGTAAAAGGAAGATAAGCTGGAACTTGTCTTAAATCTTTAGCAAACGTAAAACTACACATTCCATTGAAAGCAAATCCTGAAGGCAGGACAATGAAAGGAAAGAAGACAGACAAAAGATACATACATCCGTTAGCGGATCATCTGCATCAAGATTTGCTGCAGGAATCTGGTCTAGCCGAGGCTTCTTAGACACAGAAGACGATGTTGTATGTTCTGTGGCAGAAGAGTTTAAAAAAAAAAAAAAAGGGACTAAGTCACTTCGTTTAACAGCATCTAATGTCAGAAAGCAAAAATCTTCACAAAATATTTGTCTTGCATTACAGTAAGAGAAACAAGCTTATGCTCACTTTTTTTCATTTGTCAGTCTCAATGGCCATGCTAATTCCTCCCCTGTAGATATCCTCAAAAGAAGCAATAATATCCCAAACTTACAATTCGGCCTCCAGAAATTTTTTAAGCCAGGATTTGAGGCAGAAAGAATAGCAGAAGAAATAGCCATGGAAAAAATATAGGTATTCTATATATCCAACTGGAGGATTCTCATTTAGGACCGCTCCAAAGCATTACTGATGGGTAGTTTTGCCAAAACCAAATTTGAAATTTGAAAGCCGTGCAATACCTTTACACCTAAACTTGAAGTCTGCCAAGCTTAATGCTAAAAATGAGTATTTCTCAAAACGCTCTTTGATTTTAATTATGTGTATGAACAGAACAGTGTACTTTCAAAACAGATTTATTGTAACACTGGTGCTGTTAACACCAGAGGATGAGTCACTCCCCCTTCTCCTCCCTGTCTCGCTTGTCCAAGTACAAGAAAAAGCCCTTTATTAGCTGTACGTAGTTGCTGCCAATTCATTACAACCACACTGTATCAGCTGGCCTGCATGATGGCCTAGGCTTTTCTACTGGCTGGCCTAGATTCCTGCTAGCATGAAGCCAGAATGAAAGCCAGCAGACATTCCCTTGCAGGTCAACAGCTCTGAACTATCAGACCAATACCCTAAATTCTACTCCCATGACATGCTGTCTGCAACCTGCAAACTTCTTACAATGCTAAGCTTCATGCAAGAGCGGTGTCACACAAAGCCACCGAGATTTTTGTTTCTCTGTTTTTACCTCTGGTTGGTCTGTCTCTGTTCTTCTCTCTCGCAGCGACCCGTTCTCTCTCCTCCAGCTCCCTTCTGAAATCACGGTTACGCACCTCTTCAGGAGCATCCTGAGTGGTCTGCCTAAAATAACAAGGGTGAAAGTAAGCCTGAATTTTGACAGTCTGCATCTGAGAGCAATTTTTCCAAGGAGGCCAATAAATCCTGGGGTGAACAGTACTATGGTGACCTTTCTTCACCATTTTATTCTCCAAAGTTGCTGCTGCAAACCCAGTCTCTGAGGCTTGCAGACAAGACCAAGACTAGAACATCCGTTTCATAAACCTTCATAAACCATGGCCACTAAAAAGAAGGTTGGGAGAACAAGCAAAACACGAGCTTTGGTGAAACATCTTGAAACACGTTTGTCGCTCTGACCAAAAGCAATGAACTATGTATATCCAAGTCACACCAAGTTCCACTTACAGAGTGCTGAAATTGCTGTGGAAATCTTGAAAAGAACTAAGGAATACAAACAAGCAGCAATTCCTTTCACCTCTCTGTGAACCCAGTGCTGGAAATAAGAGTGCCTGGAAGAAACCCAGACTTGAGCCATTATAAACACATTGTGTGCACAGTCTGTCTTTATGATGAAGTATTTCATTTACTTTTGTAATTAAAAACCTGAACTTGGAATTCCTGTTAGAGCTGCAAAATCCCCCCAAAACCTGTGTCATTCAGGCGAACATGAGTGGGACTGAAACACTGAACTTTTCCTGCAATGATGTAGTCCTGGCAATTTAACAAAGACAACTTTGTATTAGGTATTTGGGAGAAAGAACAGAAGACACTTAATGCTCCCTCCATCTCTCCCTCTCAGACAAACAGATGGATTTGTTAAAACATACATTGTTTAATCCTGTACATACCTGTCCCTACACACTTCTTTCAAAGCAACAGACTGGTGTTCCAAATCCTACTTTTGTTTACAGAAAAAAAGCACCAGCAAAACCCGTCTGACAGCACTTTTTGTGCTGTTGATTTTGGTATCCTCCAAAACACTCCAACTCCCTTATGAATATGTATTTTTAAAAACCAAAGGGCCAGGACAGAAGAGGTGTCAGGGTAAACATCTACACAAAAATGCACAGACGTAGAACCTTGAAAGTAATTTCATGGAAAAGAGCAACATCAGTTAGATAAAACAAACATTTTCAGGTTGCTACATTTAATATAAATTCTATGTATCACACTGACTACAGATTTTATTTAATCTTTCAAAAGATAACAAAGATTTTTATGCATTTCAAACAGAGGAAAATATTCCTAAGATCACATTATCTTTCTTGGTGGCTAAAGCAATTTCCTCTCGTAGGACCTGCATGAACCACCTGCAGTGTTAAATATCGGCTCTTCCAATACATAGTACTGACTGAGTGCTATTCCATGATTTTCCTGCCTCCTCTTAATGACATTATCAAGTGGTCTTTCACCAACACCATGATGTGGTTTTCCTGCTTTTAAGACATGCTCAACTTCTCCCATCTTGCTTCTCCCATCCCATCTTGCTCTGCAAGTGACAACACTTTCAGTGGCTCAGTCCCAATGACAACTTCCTTTCCACTCCACTACCTAAAATATGCAGTCTCCGATGCTAATACTCTCCTTCTGATGTTTCACATCCACAGGCAGTAACAAATACCACTAAAACTAAACCTCTCCAGTCACCTGCACTGCATTTGATCTCCTAGGTCTGCTTTTGAGACTTTCAGCCCACTTGTAGAGCATTGCTGCACAAGCTCTGAGCCCTGCTCACTGTCGAGCAACATCTACCATGAAAATTTCAGAGTACCACTCATAACAAAAATATCTTTCCCAGCCTGTTTTGCCCTAGGACCCAAAACCCCAATACTGACCTGTATTTGATTTTAGTATGAGAAGGAAGATCTCTGCTGGAATATTGTTTGGATAGCTGGCTTAAATCTCCTTCACCTTTTCCTCTTCCTCCTCTTGCAGGTTCAAACGTCGGCCTTGCTGCTGTCGTCATTTTAACTCCTAAACAATCAGGGGATAAACCCACATGTTACTAAACATGCAGTGAAAGACACTCATCAGAAGCTACTTTGCTCCTGAACTGTAAAAGCAGAGACAAGTCTCACCACAGAGCATCAGCTATCACTTGGCTCCTGGTCCTCAAAATTTAAGGAGCTTTTTATTGAACTGAATTTACTAGATTTTCAAAATAAAATCTTTGCCAACATGCTTGAAAGACAACACACAGACTCTAACAAGAATATGTAAAGTACCTTTGTAAAGTAAATAAAACCGTCCAGGAGCTGGTCTCCCACCCTTAAAGCAAGCGTCTCAGTCTTGTAAACGAACTCTTTCTCCTCCTGAAAAAATGCAGTCAAAAATGACTGCCTGCAGGGAATGTTCCCTTAATTATTCCACAAACTGTATCTAGGTACCATCACCAGAAATGCTGGTGGACACATAGGACAGCACGCCCGGGATGGTGCTGGTTGTTAAATACTGATACAGATCACACAACCTGACCACTCCAGCCCTGGCCACGGCCCTGCATCATTCTCCTGCACAGGCACAACCCTGTTATCAATGCTGGGGCACAGTCCTTTGGGACTGACTTGGGCAGAGCTCCAGCTGGCCAGCAGCACCTTCTGAAGGGTGGGATCAATGTTTTCCTGGTGGCACAAGGCTGACAGCTTCACCCTTATGTAAGCAAAGAGTAAGTACAAAAGCTCAGGCAAATGCAGAATTGTCACCAGCTCTCACCGAGAAGCTACAGGAACTCACATATTGTCCTAAAAAAAAACCTGGCTGATGCCCCAAAATTCCTCCTATCAATTATTCTGTGGCAAAGGAGTGAAACAGACTCAGCCAGTCTCAGCCATGCAGATACTCTGTTAGCACTCACTGTGTTCAGTGCTGCCAGAGGGGACCTAGAGACCCTGCAATCCCAAACCACTGTGCCAGCCAAGAGTTGGAACGGGTTAACCAATGCCAGAAAACCCTGTGTGATCAACCAGCACCTTCGAGACCTAGGTAACAGCATGATGCTGTGTCGGAGGGGGGGGTTGAATTGGATATCAGGAAAAGGTTCTTCACCCAGAGGGATGGCTGGGCACTGGAACAGGCTCCCCAGTGAAGTGGTCACAGCACCAAGCCTGACAGAATTCAAGAATTGTTTCGACAAAGTGTTTCTGAGGTGCACGGTGTGACTCTTGGGGCTGTCCTGTGCAGGGCCAGGAGTTGGACTTTGATCATCCTGGTGGGTCCCTTCCAACTCAGGTTATTCTACAATTCTGTAATGTTAAATCTATCTGAAACGATTCTTATTCCTGCTGCACCAAGACATACATCCACTAGCCACAGCCTAAAGATATTTAGGACACAGAGACCTGCAGAGAATATAAAGGCACTAGGCACTAGTCCTACCAACCAGAAGGTTGAATGTTGAAGGGTGACAAGAGAACCTACTAAAAATATTAAAAAGCAAAGAAAAAAAAACCATGACATTGCCTTGTATGCTTCTGTGGTACAAAAATATTTATGCTCTACTTACATTATTTGTTATTTAGTCACTTTTAACGACAGCACAAAGCACACAGCTTCAGTGTCAAAATCACAACATAATGTGTGGCTGAAAGTAACATCCCATCAGCCAGAACACAATTACTGCCACTGACCCACTGAGAGGGGTCACACAATGAGAAAACAAAATTAACAGAAGGAAACACCCTTAAAAAGAAGTGAGAGAGTAACTAGGCTTGGCTTGTTAATCAAGAACAGCTGACACATTTCACTGATGCTGTGCAAGTCAGCTGAAGCTCGGCGAGACATTTTAGTTCAGCCTTGGCATAGACTCTGCCAGACCCATGATCCAAGAAAGTCCTTTGCTCTCCTAACTTACCTATGCTAATTATGTGTAACAGGGTGAATCCATGAATTCAGGTGAAGAATGAGATCCAATGTGGCTGCATTAGTTTCATGAAGCATTAACAAATTGCCTGGCGAGCAGCCCTGATTCGTTTAAGTCACAGAATCACCGAATCAGTTAGGTTGGAAAAGACCTCTGAGGTCACTGAGTCCAACCTATAATTGATCACCACCTTGCCAACCAGATCATGGCACTAAATGCCATGTCCAGTCTTTCCTTAAACATCTCCAGGGACAGTGACTCCAATACCTCCCTGGGCAGCCCATTTCAATGTCTAGTCACCCTTTCTGTGAAGAAATTCCTCCTAATGTCCAACCTGAACCTCCACTGTTGTGGCTTAAGGCTGTGTTCTCTCATCCCGATACTAATCGTCCGGGAGAAGAGACCAACCCCCACTGGCCATAACCTCCTTTCAGGTGGTTGCAGACAGTGAGAAGTCCCCCCTAAGCCTCATTTACTCCAGGCTGAACACTCCCAGCTCCCTCAGCCGTTCCTTATAGGACTAAGTCGGTCTGTGTTCACCTTGCCCTAAAAGGACCCAAACCCCACCTGAAACCACTCGCGAACCTCTGAGGTTTCAGAGACGCGGGCCTGAAAAAGCCTCTTTAGCGCTACCAGGAATTATGGGCCAAGAGAGAGTGATCGGTTCGGCCTGGAGCTGACCTGGCTCGGCCTCGCCGGGCTGCGCCCTCACCGGTGGGGTGGCCGAATCTCAGCGCCGGGCCGCAGCCCGTCCCCTCGCTGGGGGAGCTCCCCCCCCCCCGCCCCAGGACCGCCTTTCCCCCGTCAGGGCTTCCCCCGCAGCCCCCCAGGCCGCCCCCGAGCCACCCCCCCCCCGGTCACTCACAGCTCAGCCTCCTCCGCCCCGCCAGCGGGCCCTACACCGCCGCCATAACTCCGCCACGCGCCCACAATGCACCGCGGCGGCCGCGCGGACCATAGAGCGGGGCGCGAGCGCGTCCGCCATGGCGGCCCTGAGGGACTGGGATGGTGGGAGCGGGGGGGGATCCCTGCCCGTGGCGGGGGACTGGAATTAGGCGGTCTGTGAGGTCCCTTCCAGCCTAAACCGTTCTGTGATTTTCCATTCACTGCTGTCTCTTTAAAGAAGCCAAAGCATGAAACGAGCGTCACTCGGGGATTGAATTTCCCCTCTTAAAAAGCAGTTCTTTCCTTGTGTTTACCGTTCCCTGTGGATTGCACTCTACCATCAAACTTCTGCGAATCCACACGACGGCACGTGAAGTAAAAGGCTCTTTGATGTATCTGCAAATGAACGCGGAAGCATTTTTCCCCCAGCGCTGTGCACCCAACGTGCAGTTTAGAAGAGAGCCCACAAGAGGTCCCACAGACATTGCCATCCAGGGAGCTGCTCTGCAGCAACGACGGAAACTGCACCCTTTGGGTCAGCGAGCCACCAGAGAAAGCAATTGGAAGAAGCGGGCCTTTAGTATAGAAGGAAACCAATTATTTCAAGCAGTTTTTTTAAAAAAATGTTTAGCTTCACTCTGAAGTCGGGTAAATAGTAATAATAACAACTGTGTCATTTCCTCAGAGCTATACCTGTCAGTAACCCAAGTATCCACCACTGCACTTTCTCATCTGCAAGCCTCAATCTGCTCCCCGTGAAATGGGTTTACGATTTCTTCCACTACAGCCAGTTTAGACACAAGATCACAGAGAACTCTGGCTTAAAGAATTTGGTACTGTTGGGCTACAGATCACAGCAGCCTGAAATTCATGCATCATCCTACAATGGTGGGTGTTGTTCCTAGACTACAAATCTGTAGAGGAGCCGTTTTGCTCATCTGACTGTTGTGGTACAGCAGAATGTTTTATTTTTCTCAGTAACATGTCCTGAAGGCAGTGCCTTCTGTTCAGTTGTAATATCTATCTGGAAGAAAGTATCAAATCTCTATTACAGACCTCAAGAACCAAGGGGACTTCTGCTGTTGTGTTAGAGGAAAAGGCAAACATTCTGTGTGTGTGCTAAAACCTGGCACAGTCCCTGCTCGAAGATTCTTCAGATAACTAAAGGAATGGCCTAGTGTCTTTGGTCAAAATTGTTCCCCAAGGAGCTTTCCTTCCCCCACCTTGTGTGTATCAATGTGAATGAAATACAAGTAGTTACAGATGTGTTTTATAGTCCAGGGTTTGGTTTCCTTGGAAGACTTGAACACTAAAGATTGGTGGAGTGGAGGTGCCTGAGTCCAGACTCCTGAAGTCTTGTTGCAGAGGCACCTAACCTTCACGGGCCCACAACTTCCGGGTTTAAAGATCTCTGAACATACAGAGTTTTGCCCAACCTTGAACTTGTTTGAACTCAGTTTAGGTCTAAGAAGTTTAGGATCATGCTCTCTTTGGGGCCTAACAGATCTCTTTCCAAGCTCAGGTGCTCAGGGAGCCTTCATCCAGTAATTATTCTCAGACCATGTCTGCACTCTTCAGTGTTGCCATCAGCCTCTCAGTCCCTCCAGGGCGCATCCTGTAGCTCTTTCCCAAGCAGGGCTGACTCCGCATGGGAAGAATTATTGACCCACCAGACGGGCCAGCTCTAGGCTGCTTTGCCATTTAGGGATGTTCTCCCTGTGTTTTTGAAGCTGATTAGTCAAGCATAAGGGAAGAGATTAAAGATCCATCAAGAAGAAGAGCACAGATGTAGAAGGGAGCACCACTCAAGTTCAATGGCAAAGGTGACAAGTGTGAATTCCTGTATTCCAGATGATGCACTGAAATGTCATCAGACAGTGTAAACAACCAGACAATAACAAACCCCTGGATCTTCCGCCTTCCCATGGCTACTGTAATCTTTGCTGAGCGATTTGGCTGTAGCAGCCCTTAGAAAGGTATTATGTACCACATGGAAAACATGAAAAGCAGGAGAAGTCGCCACTTCCCTTGATCATTTCCTCCAGTGATTAATTACCCTCATAGTTTAAAACTGCACCTTATTTTTAATTTCAGTTGTGTTTCCGACCATGGGTGCCTGTTGTGCCTTTCTGTGGCAATTTTAAAACCCTGTTTTCTCACCAGATATACTTTGTAATCTAGTCTTGCCTCTGCCTTTGGATAAGGTAAGCAGCCTGGGCTCTTCTGGTCTTAGGATTGTTTCCTTCTTCTCACCAATTATTTGAGGGCTTTTTCTTGCTCTCTATCCAATTTATAAACAACAAAAAGATAAGAGTTTCAGCATCTGCTCCATCAATATGAACTAGAGAGATAAAATCACTTTTCTCCCCCAGCTTTCTACATGGTTGGTTGTCTGAGGGCCACACTGGCCTTTTTACCCACACCACTACCTTGGGTGCTTGAGTCCAGATACATGTCCACGGTGACTCTTGACTCCTTCTCAGGGTTTTTGTTTTCTGAATTAGAAAATTCCACGTAGTCTTCGAGCTGAGACAAATAAGCTTATCTGGCTGTGTTAAAGGCTTCTGTCTTGAAAATAAATCCCTTGCTGGTGTCACTGGCATAGCCTCTTAGTTAATGTCCCAAATTCTTTATGGTACCTGCACATATTCTCAGTGCAATTTTATATTTGCTTGTGGATCGTACCAGGAGACCAACATTCTTTGGTTATCCCAGTGCTCTAGGGTGCTGATTTCACCTAAATGCTGGTCATTCTCTGAGATTATGGCGAGATCCCAAAAGACATTGCGTCCTGAAAGAGAACAAAAATATTTATAAAGATCTCGTGCCTCTTACAAGCCTTAATAATGTTTTTCTCATCTACTTCTTGGCCTGTAGTGTAATGAAGATTGCTTATGTTCCTAATAGACTTTAAAAACTCCCTTTTAGCCTTACCAGTGTAGAGATTTTTACCTATTTCCTGTGTTATTTTCCTGTTCTTGAAATCTTCTCAAGTGTACTCTTTGCTATCTGGTTCCCTTTCTTCCAACTGTAACATTACTCTTACTTGTTGATTTTCACTGATTTTTTTCTGAATCCACACAGGAATTCAGTTGAGGCAATTGTCATTCCCGAGTTTTTATGTCTCTAACTGTAGGCCATCTTCTGTCCACCCTAAATGTACAGGAGCAGGGTGTGCAATCTCCTCTTTCAAAGCAGTGTGGTACTGTGAAGGTGAGCATTTTCCCCAGCAGGGCGGAGGTTCAGTGTCAGAATGGAAATCTCCCAGCTTGAATTTTCCCCTTGCCTCCCTTCCTGTGAGAGCCTGTCTTTTGCCAGCTGAGGCAAAGCTTGCACGGGCGATCAGCAGAAAATCCCTTTTCTGCTTTGGAGAGGCCACAGCACCATTTCCTCCCTCAGGACATGGTGTGCTTTGAATGACTGTGCCTCCTGCTGGGTAACAGATATGGAAGGGCACAGGGGATTGTTCAAGAGTGGAAACTTGCTGCAGGAATGCTCAGCATCCAAATGGCAGCCTTTAAAGAAGTTTGTGGGAAGTTGCTGTTTCCTTCATTGGAAAAAGAACAGAGGCTGGGCAAGGCTGTGACTCAGTCAGTGAGTCAGCAGGGGCTGCTTTCCGATGAGGCCATCTTGGCTCTTTATCTCTTCGTCACACCTTCCCTGCTGCCATGGAACAGTAAAAATCTTTTACTGCTGCTTCTCTTTGCTCACAAAGTCATCTTGGCCTTTAACCTCCTCCCTGATGCCTCCCACTGCATTGTCTTTCCAACTTTCTGCTTCTGTGCTTCATCCCATCCCCTGGGCTGCTGTTTGTTTTTGTGCCTTCAGTGCTCCAGTTCTGGGTGGATTTAGCAGCTACAAATGCCTGCTTTGCAGCAATAGAGAGACATTGTGACCTATTCACCACAGAGGGAAAATCCCAGGAGTCAGCAGTAATTCTCTGCAAGAAAAGACACAGGATGAGGACCTGATCTGGATCCTACCCAAGGCAGTCATGACATTCATCAGACACCGCAGACTGTGGTTCCTTTGCTAGACATTAAACGAGCTGGACCAGTGCTGCAGGTCTGACACACTGGTTTTGGATACATCTTCTGTTTATTGTGTCTTTCCCTCTCTGCTTCCCCATGCACACAGCTCTCTGCTGAGATCCCAATGCTTTTCAACATGAGATGTCAACCAAAAGGCACTCAGTGACCTGGGGAGAGAGAGTGCTGGAGGAAGGAGTGGTGCCCCAAGAGACACACAGTTCACGCTTCCTGTACTCACAGCTTTGGATACAGGCTCAGCTCCGTGGAACCTCTCTTGTTTCTACTGAATTGATTGTTTTTGAGCTTGGACAAAGCAAATAATTTTAGTCATGCAGTATTTACATCCAGGCAAGCAGCCAGAACATACCTCTGTCTATGGTTGCATCCACTGTTATGCAAAACTGTTCCACTGTTTTATTTATTAGCCAAACATTTCTAATAGCCAAGCTAATTTTATCCTTTCCTTAGCGTTGGTGACCCAGTCTGGCTGGGAGGAGTCTCGGTAGCACAGCGCCCAGACTCTGAAAAACTGGCTGGCCATGCACCACTGTGGCTCTGGCTTTGGCCCAGCTCACTTTCCCTCTGTCTTCTCAGTGTAGATGTGGAACAAGGAACCAGTAAAGTATTCCACAAGTGAGATTTCAGGCAGGGTGGAGTGAAGGTGCACTCCTCTCTGTAAGAGCCAGCTGTAGCTGTGACTTTTAGCAATAACATCAGGAGCTGGTACCCACATTGCTCTGTAAGTTGTTTTATCAATATTTGTTCAGTCAATAGTTTAGTTCCAAAGAGGAGATTAAGTTAGATGTGATCCATCTGAATTTAAAATTTCAGTTACTGAAAGCTTCAAGATGCAGATAAGTACTTGTCATAAACAAGGCTGTAAGGAATAGAGCAGCCAGTGTGAAAACACAGAATATCCTAATTTATCTCAAGTCTCCAAACCAGGAGTAGAAGGAAGAGTTTATAAGAAGAGTAAAACAGCTATATGTCATCCTGACCAAGTTAAAACACAATTCAGTGTCCTTTCCAGGAACATCTCAGTAGTGCAGTCCTCAAACTCATTGAAAAGAAGGTCAGCCATAGGATCAATTTCCACTACATCCAAAGATGGCACATGAATGTAACATGTTTTCCTACCTAAGAGGATTCTAGCTAGTATCAGCCAACAGTGAGTTCTGTTAACCACTGTGATAACTTTTAGTACTCCTTTAGTTACTGAACTAGCACAGTGTGCAAAGGGTTTGCCTAGTAGAGAGGCAACTCTGGCTTTGGAAGAGTTTTAACCACTTGCATTGTTTCTTTCAGACGTGGGCAGAAGCAAGCTTACTCTGATTCCGATGGAAACAAAGAACAACAGCTTGGAAAACAATGAACTCTTGACCTACAAATGGGATCAACCAGGTTGTTTTCCTTTTAGCTCTTGATTGAAAATTCACAGTATTTTAGCTGCTGAGGCCTCAAGGGAGCCTTTTGCTTATGTGGAACTGTGCCAGTGCAGAGGGCTGGCACCCAGAAAACTGCTCTTTTCTTCTTAGCACTCCCACTAGCCAGGGGACCTTGACACAATGATCCCCTCTCCTCAAGTCTTTTGCATTTCCCTCTTTATAAAACTAGGAATAATGGACCAAAGGCATTTGCTCTCTGACTTACAGCTGCAATGTCCAATGTAAGAGCAGGCTATGAAATTTGATTTCTTGTATTACAAAGCCTAGAGGGCTTTATAATGTGTAATTTTACCATCAGAAACATCACCTCTATTTGAGGTAGACCAGTGAACTGAGTCCTGCTGTGGGACTCAGACTACAGATAAGTCAGGCTTCTCCTACAAGATAAGGCAGGCTTCTCCTAGAAGTTCAATAACCCTGAACAAAGCCCTTCATGGATGAGATGAGCCTGGCAAAATTTGTTCCCTTCCTGGGTTTCGATCTCTGTTTTGGGATTTGTGCAGAGGGGCAGGAGGTGTTTAGCTGAAGTTTAAGGGGCTAGTGACGGTTAAGAGTGTGAAACCCCAATTATCAGAGTGGGTTGGTTCAGGATTTGTGGTGGCCAGTTCCTTCAGTAGAACATGGAGCTTCACAGTGGGTGTAAGCAAAGCTCTACCTGCAGAAGCAGGAGGCCTGAACACAGCATTGCTCCTCTGAAGACTCAGGGCACATCAAGAAGTTGTGTGTGCTGCAAACACCTCTGCAGACGTGCTTCGTCTTGGCAAGAGCCTGCCTGTTTCTGTATCATTGCTGCTGAGGATTAGTAACTGAAACTGAATTTTACATTCCCCTCCCTTTTCCTGTTCTCCTTGGCCACTTGCCTGCCATGAGCATGGTGCAAGCAGCCCCATCTCATGTCTGTCCCTGCAAAAACATGCACATCGAGCAGCTTGACCTCATTGCTTCTGTCCATACTACCTTACTGCACCCCTAGGAACTTTGGTTTGCTTTCCTTATAGGTAAAACTTTAAGCAGGAATAGAGGCAGTATTCCAGGTCATGTACAAGGTGCTGCATCCCACTGGTGGGGAGTCCCACTCACCACAGTACAGCAGTTCTGTGAGCAGCTGTGGAGGGAAGACTGGTGGAGATGCTGCCTGTGGGGGTAGGGCTTGCACAGGAATGTTTGGCGTGTGATGAATGTGCTTTCTGCACTATTTACATCTCTCTCCCCTTCTAGTTTTCACTGTGCTGGAGCCTGCCTACTCCAACAACTGCAACTCCTGCAGTCTTTACCAGCTATGAGCTCTGTAGTCCATGATTGGTAGGCCTCCAAGTACTTCCCATCAGGTGTCAGGATGTTCAGTTAGAAGCACGTGGAGTGGTTATGCACTGGCTTATGCTGGAGGGATGTTAGAAGGTTGGGGTGGTCTCAAGAGAGTCCTGGTTCATCTGGTGCTGCAGGCTTTCAGTTTTCTTTACAGAGTAGTGCCAAGGCCATACACTGTGTAATAGTGACTGTGTAGCTTAAGAGGGTCCCTGTGTAATGTGCTGGCTTCTATGAGTACTGTTTTGTTGCTTCCTGTGGGAAACCTATCCTGAGATCCTGAGTTTTACTGCGTGGAAGGAGATCTTGACATGAGACTCTACATCACTGAAGAGTAGTGTACCCTGAATATCAGCTGATGAACCATGTGTTTGGGGACTGGCTGCTTCTCAGCCTGGTATATGACAAGAGTTACACAGACACAGACAAGTTAATACCACCTCTCAAGAAAGTCAAGTCAGCAGTTACACAGCGGATCCCAGCAGGCACTGCAAAACCTAATTCTTCTGAGCTAGTCCTGAAATCAGGAGGCTCCCAGGTCTGCTCTTCAGACGCTTTGGGTTTTGCACTTGTAATTTAAGCTGCAGTTCCAGTAGCCACCTGTTTGTTTAGAGCTCTAATTTGAGGCCAGTACTTCCTTCCATCCTGCTGTCAGGAAAAAAAAGCCCTGCTGCTGTTTTATTTTAGAGGAAATACCTTGTCCTGGCTGTGATGCACCAGTGCTATTCTGTGAACTCTAAGGGCAGAATCTGAGCCCTGTACTCCTGGCAGTGACAGGATCCTGGGACTGGCATCTGTGTTTTTCACATCTGACTCTTTCCCCAGGCAGTACTGGACAAGAAGCAATGTATGTGAAAAATATAGTATTATGTTTATGCCTAGCAGCAGTTGCAATATGTATTTCAGTAGCAAGGCTGAGGCCTGAAATGAGAATGGAGAAAGAGCTGCTCACTATCTCTCACACAGCCAACACACTTTAAAGCCAGTGCAGAGACAGAGGCACATCTGGAAGATTCCATCTTGTCTTCCCCTGGTCATGTAGGATGATGCAAGTTACACTCTTGCAGTGCTTGCCTCTCTCCTTTGCCTGTTGGGATGAGTAGGCTCCATGTGGGCATCTCCACCTGACGATCCAAGTGGCACAGAGGACACTGGAGCTGGGAAGCAGCTGGAACTTCACCTCCACCTGTCTGGTCTGGCCAAAGCTTTAATGCAGAACATCTTGTTCCTCCTCCCACTCCTTGGTTCCAAAACACAGTGGTGTTAGTGCAGACAGTGGTGTTACTGGAGACAGTGGTGTTACTGGGTGTGGCTACTATCTTGCCTCTTGATTAAAGGTTCTGGATCCTGTCATCAGATTTAGCTTTCTCAAGGATTATGCCTTTCTACTTCCCTCCTCTAAGGTGATGCAAGCCTAACAAGTCTGAACCTCTAATTTTGTTCCCACCCATCAGTCTTCTGCCAATGCAGACTGTCGGGAGCTGCCTTAGACCTTGTTTTCAGGCAGCATGTAGCATGGGGAGCTCTCAGCATTGACTGAATCACACCACACTTCGGAAAAAATAAAACAAATCACGTAATAAAAAATCAGTGTTAATACCCAGAAGAAAAGCATGTAAGTGGGTAACTTTCCTGTCCAAAACAGATTTAAGGTGTGTAAGAACTCCTGTGGCTCTGACCAACTGATAATCTGCAAAATAAAGCCCATTACAGTTGAAACATCAACGCTTTTATTGTAGTTGTTACTGTGTTAAAAAGCATCTCCTAATTTAAAGAATAAAGTATTGGAGCTTTCAGCACATCTCTAAATAACTCACTTTGACAGTAAATCATTTGCACTATTGAAAACATTGCCTTATATTGCTAATCTATGTCTATCCCAGTTCTGCTGTCTAGCATGGGATTGTCATTGTGCCTGTTTCAAGCAGCCTGAAGATTAACAGAGATCTCTTGAGTCTGAAGACTGTGATAAAGTGCTAAAGGATGTAGCCTTTGGATTTTATAATGTTATTCAGTATTTATGCAATGCATTTTTACTTCATGGCTTACAAGGTCCCTGCCAGGCTCCCAGTGTGCAAGGTTTTGTACAAAACAGAATACGCCCCTGTCCTAATTGTGAGCAGAGAGCGGTATGTTTGGGTGCTTCACTGTTCCCAGCTGTCACCCTCTTCCTCTGGCTCTGCACCGTGGACAACCTCCTCCATAATTTTATGTTTGAAACCTCCCCATCTTTTTCTCCTCTGATTTTGGCTGTGACACTACTTTGAGGCATCCACTGGCTGCTGTGGGTTGAGACTGTGAGTCTGAACAGGAGAAAAAGCGCGTGAGGAAGCAGAAGAGCCAGATCAGCATCCTCGGCAGTCAGAGGCGGTTAATGGCCTCTCACTGGCCCACCCTTGCTTGTGAGCATCGTGGCAGAGGTGAGCAACAAAGCAGCACAGTCAGTGGAGGGACATTCCTCACCAGCACCAGCGACACCTTGGGGAAGTTGTGAAGACAAAAGGTTGCAAAGATTGGCATCAAGGCCTGGTTTAAGGTGGGAATCAAAATCTCAACAAAGTGTTTCTAAGCTCTTTCTTAAAGAGTTTATTGTCCTTTCGCCCACCCTGTCCTTTAGTCTTTGGATATCTTAGTTATAATAGGAAAATTGTTTCCCTCTTGCTTTTCTCTCTAGCTCAGCGCTGGGCTCCTTTCCCAGACCAAGTTTTTAAACTAATTTTAAAAAGAGACTGTTTCCCCATGAGACAGTGAGGAGGCAGATACGCTCTCTGACATGCCATGGCATGTTTGCTAGCACTGTTGTGCTCCAAGCCGAATCTTGGTATGCTGAATAAAATGGTGTCTCTCCAGTGAGACTGCTTGCCCTTTCTTTATCCTTTCCTTCTCAGAAGAAAAGGACAGTCATATACAGCACTGGAGTCTCCCAGAGGTCATGGTAGGAGACAGGAGATCCAGCCCAGAAAAATATTTGGAGTCAAGAATGTTTTGAAAGACTAGAGTAGAAGGGTCAGGCATGTGAGGAGATAGATCTTCTATTTGTAGCAAATCCAGTGTAAGCCATGTGAACAGAGACAGGGCTGGAGGAGCAGTGTGGGAAAGCAGGCAGACAAGCCTAGCAGCTTCTTAGTGGCTAAAGGGTTTGGATGCTGGCATGCTTTTCAGGTTTGTTTTTCAGGGAGGTATTCTTTTCATTGAGACATTGGTCTTGATGCTTTGAGACCCTTGGGGAAGAGTGTTGGTCATCCATGTCAGGTCAATGAAGGTGGATGAAAACCTCCTTTCATTCTCCTTTTCCTGTCTTCCTCCTAATACTTTCTCCTTCTTATCACAGGTGACTTCTCAAAATGCCCTCATATTCTCACTTGACCTATCAACAGTCTGCCTCCTGTGTTTCCTCACACCTGTTTCGATTTGTTTTCCTCCTTAACCTTTCCTTAGTACCCCAGTTTTTCTCAACTCTAAATTTTGTCCTCCTTTTCTGCCTGGTCAACACCATATCTTGGGTCTTTACATCTTTTCTTGCCCTTCCCTCTCTCCAGTCTCTTGGTCTTTATTTTTCCCAACAGACTTTATCTCTGTTATGCCTTGCAAACTCTGTGTACATGTGGTCTGCTGCCTACAGCCTCTCCTGTCTCCTATACACCCCTGTCTGCCACTGAGAGATCATCTTCCTCACAAGGGGAAATGGAGGGGCAGGCACTGATCTCTTCTCTGTGGTGACCAGTGACAGGACCTGAAGGAATGGCCTGAAGTTGTGTCAGGGGAGGTTTAGGTTGGATATCATGAAAAAACTCTTCACCCAGAGGGTGGTTGGGCACTGGAACAGGCTGCTCAGGGAAGTGGTCACAGCACCAAGCCTGATAGAGTTCAAGAAGTGTTTGGACAACGCTCTCCGGCACATGTGGTGTGACTTTAGGGGCTGTCCTGTGCAGGGCCAGGAGTTGGACTCGATGATCCTTGTGGATCACTTCCAGCTCAGAATATGCTCTGATTCTATGACTGCTTTTCTCACATGTCCCTTTGGCCACATCATCTGCCTCTTTGCATCTTCCTTGGGCTCCCAATGCTCCATCATATTAAATATTGGGTGCACTGCTGGCACTGCTGGGCTTGTTGTATTCTCACCCCTCAATGGGTTTGGAGGAGGCAACTCCAGCTCCTGTGAGCCCTCACTGCTGCCACCACCTCATGCTGCACCACTAGCTGACACTGCCCACTGCCAATGTAATGAGTATTCTCCCAGAACCTTTCTGCTCAGATAAACGGCCTTAGGGCTGTTTTGGATATGATCTTAATACTCCTTTGGGCATCAGTCCCTATAGGCCTCATTCCCTATCCCTACCTGTAGGCATCACTCCCTGTTGCCCATAAAAGCACCTGATAGCAGATAAGCTACTGCAGCACTGAGTCATCAAACCTCTGACCAACTGTGAAAATATTTTCTTCTGCTGCCCAGGTAATTGCAAGTCTGGGATCAGAAAGACATCTAATAGCTAATATTTAGCTTCAGTTCTAGATTTCCCAAGAGCCTTTTAACATGCAGGAAAATTAAATTTTGTGTCTGTGCTTTCCTTTCTGTTGCCTTTCCTGAACATGACTAACTCTTTCTGTCAGGCATGGGTGACCAGTCATCTGTCTGGACCAAAATCAAGCCCACTTACTACATTTCCTGCTGTTCCCCATCCTGTCCAGCCTGCTTCTGTCTCCCCAGATGATATCACCACACCAAGAGGTGCTGACGTATTTCCTTGTCTTGATACTTCCAGAAGTCATCCCTGAGTAGAGGAATTATAGAGTGCAGTCTATTTTTAGCCTTTTACAGGCTCCTTCTCTGACCTTGGGGAGGCACTTCAAGCACTCGTACCATTTCATCACTTGTAATATGGACTACTCCTACTCTGTAGGAGCACTTGTGGAATGGTAGCACTTGGACTTTTTTGCTTGGAAAACACATTTTAAAAGGAACTTGTGCCCTATTGGCACCCAGAATTTTTTTAATTGTTGGTGACACAGCTGATCACATTTCAATTCATGGGTGGGAAAATGCCATTTATTGACTCTGTGGAACTGCCCTGTAATCTCCTTTCCATCCCCACTATCCTGAAAACATCAATTTTCCAAGTCACCAAAGGAATAGAGCCTTTTACTCAGCAGCAGCCAAGGTATCATAGAGAGCTGTTCACTGGGCAGATGGTTGCTCTGCTGAACATAAACTCAGAGGACCGGTTTCATTCCCTTTATTGCCAGTTCTACAGGTTTGGTCAAAATGTTCAGAGGGGTATGTGATCTGAGGGTCTTCATTCTTCTGCTCCTTTTTAATCTCTTCTGAGAGAGGATTTGCCACGGCGAGGTGATGCTGGAGGGTTTTGAATGCCCCATACAGCGCCAGGAGAGATGGTGGGGCGAATGCCTTTCCCAGGCATCTAAGCAGCATGTGGCCGGCAGCAGTAGTCATTACAGTCACCCCCAAAAGGGGAAAAGTGGATTCCCAGCAGCTCCAATATCTGCCACCTCTCTTCTTCCTCTCCCTTTCCTTTGTCCAGGCTCGCAGCTGGAGAGGACAACTAATACCTTCTTTGGGGCGGTGAATCTGACTTTGCAGCATCCCCCTTGACAGCCCCAGGAACATTTCTGGCTGTGTCAGCCAAAATTCCTGCCGGGGACTGCTGCAATGCAGCACACCACACCCCCGCCGGCACTGAGCTCCAGCCTGGACAGCCGGTGCTGCTCAGCTCCAGCCCTGCACTGCCACAGGCTTCCCTCCTGCTCTTGCCAGCGAGCCGGATGATTTCAGGTTGCCCGGCGTTCTCTGCCGCGGGCAGTTGTCGTCCGCAGCGTGTGTCAGAGCAGCCCGGCGCACGGTCGGTTTCTCAACGTGCTGCCTGCAGAACGCGCTGGCTCCCCGAAGGGATCGGCTGTGGTTTCATATTTCATTTCCCTCGCACGCTACACCCGAATTCCAGACGCTTTCTGGCTTCGCTGCCGCATGGACTCAGAGCATAGGTCTTTTGCCATACCCAGCGGAGGCAGACGGGGCTTCCCTCAGCGCCAAGGAGTGGACCATGAGGACGTCAATTGTATTTTTGCTTTGCATCTCGGTTTTCCCAGGCTTTTCCCAGGGCAGAGTTGTTAGAGAGGATGAAACTGGTTTTGCTGAGTGTAACGTGTTCTTCCCTGGACAAGTCCCACCCGAAGGATTTACGGAGCCGTTCCATGTGAAAATCTGTCAGCAGTACAACAAAGAGCCACGCTTTGCAACCCTCTACAGTACTAAGGACAAAATCCCCCTTTATTCAGCTTTTAAGTTTACAAAGCCAGCCCAAAGCGAGGAGGAGAACTGGCTGGTTGAACCGCAGGTAAGTCAGCTTTTCCTTTGCTGTAAAGCAAATGTTCCTGGTAAACATTTCCTCTGGGGTAAAGCTGGGCTAGGATTCTGCTAAGGAGGCAGGAACTCTGCTTGTTGAACTTCTGTTGGTATGAATTTCATATGAACGGAACTTATTTTTCTGCTTGGAACTAAGCAAACAAATAGTTTCTTGTCCCAGGTTAGTTATAATGAAAACTCTGAGGCTGCTGCAATGCCAGGGGAGAGGAAAGTTCTCTTGGACACCAGCTGATGTGTCTGTCCTGCCCAGCCAGCTCTTGGGGGCAGGGGGAACTGCCAGTGGGTTAAACATCGCAGTGTCAAGTTGAAGTTTATTCTGTTGACAGTGTGATCGCAGTGTTGATAGGAGTTCTTTAGCTTCACTGAGCAGAGATAAAGCATCCATTTGTGGTTCACCAAGTTGATGCTGCAGATTTTTGGTGTGTCCCTGTGTTGCAGACTGTTGTGGGGAAATAATTTGCTGTGTCCTGGAGCGTGCAAGCTTCAATCAGGTCAGAAGTATGCCGTATAAAATGAATTTCACTAGTGCCTCAGTAGTTTTTGTCTCCCCTGAAAGGATTTTTGGTCAATGCCATGGAGGCAGCAAGGTAAAGCTACTGAGATGAGATCCTTCCTCACTTGCTTTGGGCACTGACATATTTTGTAACCTCTAGCTCCCATATTTCCTCCTGCTCCTTGTGGTCTAACTCTCCAGACCTGCCCAGGCAGGCTCAAAAGCTGTTCCTGCCATGGAGCAGTGGGCAGCCCTTCCACAGCAACTTTGTTTCTCCTGCACCTTCCTCCATCTGGCTTCTCTGCCCTTCCTTACTCCTTCCCTCTTTACCCCTCACCTTGTCTATGTTCTTACCAGCACTCTAGGGCCCCAAATCTTGTGTATCCTGCCACTAAAACCTACTGCAGCCTTAGAAATAAATGGCCAGGTGCTACTTCTGGTTGCTTTGGCTTCTCCAAAGCATCCTCGCAGGTTTATATTCTTATTTGACACTAGTGGGTCCCCTTCACCCATTGCTCAAATGCATGTGTCAGGAGATAAAAGGTAGCAGTTCTACAGTTCACTGCAGGAACCTCCATGTGAGACAGAAAAGTACTAGGAAAAAAGTCTGCAGAAGAAACTGTAAGGGGAAGAAATCTGGACAATGAAACATGCCTATAACTTGAGAAATAAATATATACACCCTTCTCAGGCACTGCCACACTGGATCTGGGATGACAAAGTGGGGAAGAACTTTCATACCCATTATGTATTCTCTATCAAGACCAGGTCAGATGGCTTCTGAAGGGAATCCTTAGCAACACCTGCTTTGCAGAATAGTCCAATGAGGTTGTGCTTTCCTGGGCAATTTCCTTGCCAAGACAGAGATAGCCAGGCATGAGCTGGCTAAACTGCACAGTGGTATGTGCATGCACATGGAGATGCAGAAACATAGCAAACAGAAAGAAACCACGATAGAAACACACTCAGCACTTTGATGAGGGCCTCAGGCTTGTCATATGTTTTTTTTGGGGATAATGACGTAAGTGGTGAGGAAACCGTCTCACTCCCTGCATGCCTACCTCCTCAGGAATGTCTGCCTGAAAAACAAATGCCAAATGTAGCACAGAGCCAGTAATTGGGTGAGAAGTGTGAGGAATGTCAGTGCCACCCACTGCCAACTGGCAGCTGGAAACAGTGAATTAATTCAGCAATTAGTGAAAAATTAGAGAGCAGGAAGGGTAGATTGATGAGTAGGATACTGATGGGACTCCCCCAGGCGCACGTCTGAAAACCTGCTCTGCCACAGATTTCCTAGGGGTTGAGAGCAAGTCATTTAGGTGTCTTTCACCTCATATCATTTTGGTTGTCTGAAAATCTGTATTTGATTCTTTCTGTTGCTTAGAGAGACATGGAAAACTCTGGAGTTGCTTTTTACATCCTAGTATGTGAGGGGCTGGATGAATACCCTTGTGTTTTCATTTGGTTGATGACTACCACCAGGCAGATGACCAAGGTGGGATTGTGCATCTATAGTACAGCTACCTCTGAGCTGCTCTTGCCATCTCTCCTGGTAGAGAGTCAAGAGAAACAGATACTTCTAGAGCCATGTCTTTCTACAGAAACGCTGGCATAAGACACACTTTGCCTTCTCCCTGAGAAATGAATCCCACACAAAGTTTGGATTAAGTATTTCCACTGCAATCAAATGTATAAGCATGCCTGAGGCAGTAGTAAGGGGAGTAGGATGGTGAAGTTCACTAGGGTGGGGAAGGTGGGAGGTGGCGTTGTCCTGCCTTGTTGAATGACCAAACTCAATGGAAGTTGCTGCCCTGATAACTGTGTGTTGCCATACTTTTAATCCCCCTCTGCCTCTGCCCCATTTGGGATACTGCACCCCCCACTTATGACACATCAACATTGTTATGTGCTAATATCCATACAGGCGTTCAGGTGCATAATTTTTTTAAAATCCCCATCCTATGAGTGAGGTGTTTACCTGTCTGCTTGGATCTTGCCCTGAGCTGTTCCAGGTTATTTGGACAGGTGGCTTCATGGCTGACTCCATGAATGCAGATATGCTTTGGGGTGACACAAGCCAAAAGCTTTTTGAAGTAGTGAGGAAAGGTAGCTTGCAATGCAGATTAGATGCATGCTGGAGACAGCTTGCCTTTGGGGCTGAGCTGGAGGAGGCATAAAAACCTCAGTTATGCGTGAGTTATTACAAACCATAATATGAGTTATTATAAGCATAACTAGGTGATGTCAGAGCCTTACACATGAACAGCACACAGCTCCGTTTTTATCGTGTTGTTTTTTAATTGCACCTAAACAATCCTGATGGTATGTACTAATGGCTGAAGCTGGGCAGGTAAGCAGGGACATATTTTCTTGATAGGCACCTCAAGATTTGTATGCAGCAGCTCATAAAAAGAGAAAAATTAGGTTTATACCATCTGTTTAGTGTAGACTGGGAATCTCTGCCAGGAAGTAGAGCTGATCTGCCTTGGGTCTTCGTGTCCTTGTGGTATGGCAGCATTTGCCATGGGAGTGAGACAGGATGAGTATCTCTGTGAGGGTGTAAAGTTCCAAAGGGTCATAGCACTGAGGGCAGATCCTGGGCACAGCCTCACACCTGTGCCCTCTCCCCCTCACCTGTACTGTGGAATTAAACACACTAGGTGCATCCCTTGTCCCATGGCACACCATCATCTCATCAGAACAAGGAGAATGGGGGGGTGGGAGTGGGCAGGAGGAGACAGTGATTTTGTTGAATGCTCATCAGCCAGCTGCAACCTGTGAGTTTAGTGTATCTGAGCAAGAGGAGCAGAACAAGTCAGCAGTAGTGCAGAATAAGTCTTTTTAAAGTGGTACATTCAGACTTGTGCATCAGCACATGGAACTCACTATGTCCTTCCAGTCCTGAAGCAAGAAGCATCAGATGCTTCAAAATGAAGAGCAAGAAACCTCCTTTAGCCAGAGGTGGAGGCAATGCAGCCCTCTGCAATCGCCAGTCTTGGCACTGTGACCAGGCTTGGTGCAGAGGGAGCTCTGTGCCTTGACTGCAGGGGTTTGGCTGATGCAGGAGGCCAGTGAGAGCTCCAGTACCCAGGTGAGGGTGATGGACAGCTGCTGACACTTGCTGACACTGGCCCTTTCACCCTCACTCTCAGCACAGGCTGGTGAACTTGAGAAGGTAATATGGAATGCAAACTCTGTGTAAGGTTGCAAGGACATAGCTGGATGTCTGTCCAAGTGCACTGCAGGATGACCAGAGGACAGGGAATGACTGGGCAGTGATTCAAGGTAGACTATGAACTGACTGCCGTAGATGTCTCTGAAGTACATATTAGTGCAGTAAACAGTTTATAGGCCAGGGGCAAAGGCAGCAGGTTTTATTGGGCCAGCACAGTGCTGGGAGCTGAGGACCACAGCCTCTGAAACAGAGACTATCCAGAGGCAGTGACTGCCGGAGATCGTCTGGCACTCCCAAGCTTCTACCAACATGTTCACCCTCTAATTTGGGGATGAAAATGACAATCTGGCACAGCCCTCTGGAGCAGCTGCAGGCAGTGTCAGTGGGAATGACAATGGAGAAGACAGGGTTGCAGCCACCTGGGAAAGACCGGACACACCCTGACATTTAATGCTTCTGAGAAAGACCTGAACACACCCTGACATTTAGTGCTTCTCCTCCCACTGCTGTTACTGCCTCTCCCCTACCCTGCCCCCTCCCCTCGTGCATAACTCCAGGACAAATTCTCACTGCAGTAGTTGCCACCTCTGGCTCCATTGCACTCCAGACACAAGTAGGCAGCACAGATTCCATCGAGGACCTGAGGTGATGGCACCCTCACCCATGTTATGCCAGGAGCTGTGTGGTCACTAAGGATGAGGTTCAGACGACTAATGACAGGAGGATCAGACTACTAATGATCAGCCCAGCGAGAGCCCTAGGAGCTCACTTCTGTATCTCTTGTTCAAGGGAGGGAAGTTCAAGTCACCTGACATGGTGCCTGTCTTCATTCTGGCTTCTTAGTAAGTGGTGAGAGGTAAATGCCTTCTCTAGGCATCTTAGATACCATGGGTTGTTTTCTTTCTCCCATGGCTTGGATTTGATAGTTCAGAGGGACTGAATTAAGGTGCCATGGTAGCTTCTTAATGAACTGCATGTACCACCATCATAGGAGGTAACAACATGGTCCTGAATCAAGCCATCTATTCAAATCTCTTCTAGAAAAAAGCCAAAGTTAGAGTCTCGGTGCAGGGTGGTTGGTGAGATTCTGGAGGCTGTGCTGTAGACCGGACTGGAGAGCTGCAAGTATGCTTTGCAGCCTAAACCGATGTGTTTGGCAGGGAAGCTAAGTAGAGAATACACTCCTCTGAAGCACCACAAGGAAAATAAGGAGGCAGTGGAGGATATTAATCCAAGGTATGGCATGTAGTAGCAGTCATAATGAAAAGTATATTTGAAGGTCCATTTTATACATTGCTTTCTAGAAAGGTGAATTGCGTCCAATAACTCTTCTTTCTTCTGTTTCAGATAGATGATCCAGAAAATGACTTGCATGAGATGGTGCGTGAAGCCGATATCATTGGCACTGTGGCCAACCTTGGTGCAAATCAAGCCTTGACCTCAGACTATGTAGGCTCTGGCTATGAGAGAGGGCTACTCAATCCCAGCTTGCTTCATGAGGAGGATTTCCAGATGGCCACTTACACACTCACGAATGCCGTCCCTCTGAGCCCAGCTCTGAGCAAAAGCTGGCACAGAGACATTGGGAACGTAGTGGAGCAAGCTCTGATCCCTCACTGCTCCAAGAAGGATCATCTGTATCTCCTCACAGGTGCAATTCCTTCCAGTGTCCGAGTTAAAGGCAAGGTGTCAGTGCCAGAGAGCCTATGGCTGGCAGCCTGCTGTGATGCTCCAGAGGGATGGTCCCTGGGACTAGTGAAAAAGGTTAATGATGAAAACAGCCTGGCAGACCTCACGGTGGGAGAGCTGGAGAAGCAGCTTCTAGCGGAAGTTCGCTTGTTCAAGGGCAACTGTGGGAAAGACAAACAAAACCAGGAGAAAAGAGAAGCAGTATTGCAAGCTGTCAGTCAGATCTGCTCTGGGGAGCCAGTAGAAACAACTGACAACCAGGAGACTAAAGA
Source organism: Empidonax traillii (assembly GCF_003031625.1). NCBI lineage: Eukaryota > Metazoa > Chordata > Aves > Passeriformes > Tyrannidae > Empidonax > Empidonax traillii. The sequence continues at coordinate 332,530 of NW_020955316.1, forward strand.
CAGTGGCTGGGTGAGAAAAGTGGCTGGCATCGTTGCTACCCCTTTCATCAAACTTCTGGAACTCCTCATCTACATCTTTGTGGAGCTAGTGAAATTTGTGTTTTATTTTCTGTGGCTTGTTGTCAAGCGAGTTTGTGGTACAGTTTTGGATGGACTTTACAGCCTGTGGAGTGGGTTGGTGTCCTACCTAAAAGCCATCAGCATGGTCCTCATAAGCATCCCCTATGATCTGGGGAGGGTCATCATCAACATCTTCCTGGGCTTTCTGCAGATTGTTCAAGATGTGGTGTCTCTCACCTACAGGATCCTGAGCATCCCAGTGGGGTTTGTCCTTCACCTCGCTGCTTTCCCCTACCACTCCATCTGTGCCATTCCGTCTGTCCTTAAAGACATAGCCACCGGGCTTGGGGGCACCTTCTCTCTGGTCATCGATGCCACAGCCACGGTCCTGCATGGCTTTTATTACCTGGCTGCTCACATAGTCAAACGGTTTATCCCTAAAGTCTCCTCTGATGACTGATAAGGATGGAAACCAAGGCTGCAAATGCACGGAGTGAAGGAGTAGTGGGGCAATGCTTTAAGATACGTGGACAAACACTGTCAATTTTGTTATGGTATTTATTGTAGTGACATTATGAACTGACTGGGGAATAACAGGGAGGGCCGAGGCAACGTCTCTGGGGGCTGCCACCATTGTAACTCAAATTCTGCCTGTTGTAAAATGTTTGGGTTTTATTGGTTCAGGCAACAAAGTTTCTGTGATTTGCAGGTGTCAAGATGCTTCCTCTGGGAAATGCTCACTAAATGTGGTACGAGGTTATTTCTTTCCGTCTATGATGACACTGAGATTTGCACAGTGGCAATGAGCTCTGCAGAAGCCCATCCCTTCTAAGAAGGTGATGGTAGTCAGAGAAAGATTTTTGTTTCATAGGGTTTTCTGGGACTTGAAGAAAACAGGAGACAAGAGACTTGGGACTGGGAAACAGCAAGGGAGCAGGGTGGAATGAGGGCAAAGTCCTGCTGTTGATTGCATTGCTCATTGCACTGGAGTCCCACTGGTGGAGGCAGTGCAACTGTGTGCATCTTGTGGTCCTCAGGCCTTTCCAAACATTTAAAATGGAGTGGATCTTGCTGCAAGGAAAGACTCACTGCCCATTTTTTTGCATGGTGGGAAAGCATTTTCCCTTAGCCATACCAAGGCCATCTTCCCCTATCCCTTCCTTACTCTCTTGGTGACCACTGAAGGTCTAATCCCTGAAGTTTCAAGATGTGATGTTCTCTGGAGGTCTAAGCCCCTGAATGTCTGAGTGTGGAAGCCCTTTTGCCTGCTCCAAAGCTCAGCAACACCCAGGAATTGCACTTTTGGCTTCAAATCTGTTGCCACCTGCCTTGTCTCCCTTGAGAGCTGACTGCTCCTGAGGCGCACAGGGGGCTATAGACTGCCAGGTGGGAGGAGAGGCAGGAGGGGGTCCTGGGGTGCAGCACTTATTTTGCTGTGTGAACACCCACTGAGTGAGCCCATGCACAAGCAGACACCTTAATGTTGAAGGCAGAAGCAACCCTTCTTCTGCATTGCTCATCATCTCTTCTCACTCTTCACCCCTTCTCCCTGCCAGCATGAGCCATGTCCCCTGACATCTGAATACTGGAGCTGGGGCACACATGGGGGTTTTGCAGGGAACTGTCAGGGGTTTGCAGCCACATGAGGAGCACAGGGACATCTGCTGCTGCTGGAGGAGGGCACAGGGGTGCTGCCCCTTCCCCAGGGCTTTGGATCTCTTGGAGCACTTGCCTGCAGGAGGGAGGCTCTAGGTCTCAGTAGCACTTACTTTTGCTGGACTCCAAGAGGCATTTAGGAGTCCTGCATACATGGATCTTTTCCTTTATCCCCATCCCTATCCTTCCCTTCAACACCAGGTTGGTGTGGACCTCTGATATGCCGTAGCATCCCATAATGAGTCCCAGGAGTGAGCAAGCTGATGCTGCCATCTCATGGGGGACCCAGTAGTGCTCTGCTGGTAGTGCCAGTCCTGGGTTGAAGAAAACCCAGTTACTAATACAGCAGCTTTGCCTTTCTGTGTCATGCTGCCTGCAGCAAGGCTGAGCTGGGGGTGGATGGATTAAAAGGGAAAAGGAGATTTACCTGGTTCATGATGGGACAAAGAGTTGTTTCCTTAGCTCAGGGGCTGTGTCCAAGGCAAGCAGATTTGTGTGCATGTCCCAGATCGTCACACCCTGATCAGGTGGCACTCTGTTCAGCAGTGATGCAAATGGCAAAGTTGGGGATGCCAACAATGGGGATGAAGTGGGAAGGCTGTGGGGTGAGTTGTAAAAAAGGATGACTCCTTGCCTCACCCTTCATGGGACACAGCTGGTTTATGGAGAAGGAGAAGCCATCTGCAAGCAGTGCTGGCTTTGTTCAAGAGGAAAGGTGGCTTTTGTATGTCAATACAGCTATGATGGGTAAAGTCAGCAGTGTTTTACTTCAGGGATTTTGGTTGCAAAGTGCGTGGTCCAGGTCACTGCTCCCAGCAGGCCAACAGCAGCCTGCTGATGCTCTCCAAACTAAACTTTGCATCTCTGTCCACTCAAATATACCTTCTCTGCTGCCAAGACAGGTGCAGAGCTGGTTTCCCACTCCTTCACGAGACCCTGTCTCAACCCCAGCACTCCTCTTGGCCTGCATGGTAACTGTCAAGGCAGAAAATCATCCAGCTCAGGTCCCAGGAGATGTCAGAGTGGGGTGACAGGATCCAGGATCCCCAGCAGTCTCTGAAGGCACCTGTCGTAGCAGTAGCTCTCAAATGCAGCCCAAGCACTGAGGAGGAGGAGCTACCCCCACAGCTGCCTCTCTTGTGCCTTTTATGTGGCCTTCTCTCTGACCCGTCTTAGCTGTGCAATGTTGCACAGAGGCCAGTGATGCACTTCTTGGGGGTTCTTCACCCAGAGCAGCTTCCCCACACCTTAACCCAGCAACCCCTGCACCCCAGCTCCACCAGCATCTCCAGTGTAGTGCCCAGTCACAGTGATGTGGGAGCTCATTTGCTGAGAGACAGCAAAGTTGGGGAACCTCAAGAGGTCTGGATTGTCTCATCCCCATCACAGTCGCTCCCCAGCCTAGCTCGGGTCAGGCCACCAGGTCTCTGCTGCATCTGTGACTTCTGACTGCAAGTGGACAGTCCTTGAAATCTAAGGCACTGCAGCTCTGTAGGATTTGGGCAAATGTGTAACAGTGTTATTAAAATTGTCTTAACACTCTCAGATTTCAAATTCTAAGAACTGTAACCATCATGGGGCATTTTTCTTCCTGGATGCATGTCTGGGCAGGTGATGGGAAATCTGCCTCAAATGCTGAGCAATTATCACAGAACAAGCAACATCCTGCTACGAAACGCTGCTTGAGATTATTCTTATCTAGGCATGATTTATGGTTCCTGAGCTTTACTCTATCCTTGGAAACATATGGCTTCAACAAAATAAAATGGCTTTTCCAAAGAGGGGCTGGTATAACTTTCTGTGGTAGTTGCAAATGAGATAATGTAATCTGGGGTGCCCTGACTAATCAAGAAAGCATCAGCAGCACAGTTGTTCTTTGTTACAGATTGACATCTGATATTAATGGCCTTTTTGTGCTTTTAGTGCTTTTAAAACACCTTTCCTCTCGCAAAGCACTGTAAGACTCAATTTGTTAAGCTGCAGAATATGTAGGGAAAAGCTGAGCGGTTGCATGCAGCAAATTTAGGTCTGCATTTGCCAGGAGAGGGGATTGTTTGATTCTTGTGAGATGTGGTGAGGTGCAACTGGGGTGCAGCATGATGGCCATTTTGACACACAAGTCACATTACAGCATCACAGTTCTTCACAGATGACAGAGAGGTGCTCCCTCTTGTACAGTGCTGGTCCCTGGACCAGCTTTATCAGAACTTCTTTAGAAGGAGAACAAGCACTCTCTGAAAGTGACAGTTTTCCTTCTCTGACAGTATAGAGATCCTGGGATGAGTAGACCAGATGTTGGCACCTACATTTTGCAAGTACCTCTCTTAGGGCAGACGAACCCCTGCAGCCAAGTCTGTATCCGTCTCAGATGTGAAGGAGCTGGTAAGGCACAGGTTGCCTGGAGAAGCTGTGCCTGCTCCATCACTGGAAACAGTCGAAATCAGGTTGGCAGGTTGTGTGGAGCTTTGAGCAACATGGTCTAGTGGAAGGTGTCCCTGCCTCAACCAGGTCACCCAAAACTTCGACACAGGGGTCTCTGCACCTCGAGGCAACCCTGGTCTCTGCTGCATCCACCCTGGGACCAGGCATTGATGATGGCTGAGGGACTCAACAACCCCAGCAGCACAGCCCTGGGCTCAGGCCCTCTGGATCACACCTCTGCTGCCATTGCATGTTTTGGAGCTGCTCACCTCTGTGTGGAGCTCCATCACCAGCTCCGTCCCTCCCTCTGGCAAGGGAGCTGCTCCTGTTCAGGAGGGAATCGAGCCATGCTTGTTCACAGGTTATCTCTCCAGCACAGTCAGTGCCAGAAAATGGGAAAGATATTGGAAAATAAATACCAGTGTAACTCGTTTGGCCAGGAGGGGATTGTCTGGGAGCACAGAGGGTGAGGTGTGTCCAGGGTGTGTGTGAAGTTGCAATGCCATGGGTTTGGCATGGGATGATTTCTCTTCACTGCACAGTCTCCTGGGCTGTTTGACTTACTTTGATTTGGGAATGGATTCACTGGGTAACATCTGCCATTGATTTCCACAGAACTGGTGTTTCTAGCAAAGCAGAAATGCCTAAAGACTTTCCAGTGGTGTTAGTATTACAGCTGTTTGGAAAATCTCCAAGGAAAGATATCCTGTCAGAATGGGGTGATTTATCAGAGTTCTTTTCATGGCAGTTTACCATTTTTAGTGGAAAAGATTTTTCATGTCCAGGCTGGAACAAGCAAGGACAAGAATTATCCAAGAGCAGCCCACAGTCTGGATTAGAGATTTGGATGTGGACATTCAGCACCCACTTCTGCCTAACAGTAGGTTTGGCATGAGAATGTGGCTGTCTGCATCTCAGAGGAGTATCCTTCAGCCATGGCCCACCTTAGCATAAATGTTCATTTCTCCCATTTGTAAGGGTGGCAAAAACCCTGTGTCCTTTCCAAAAATACTGAAATTGTGACAATATTCCTGGGAGGTAGAAGCCATTTTCTACTGAGTCACAAGCAAAATTGCCTGCAAAACTGAAGCAGAGGCTTCAAAATCCTCTGTAGTATCATCTTTATTAATAACTTGATGTTTTAAACTAATTTAATGTGGTGAGGAATGGACATCTGGAGCAGATGTCACTGTTTGACTTTTCCGAACCCCCAGTACCTACTGGTAGAAGACAGTTATGGACCAAAGCCAGGAGCTGCAGCAGGTCTCTGCTTGGTCCTGACACCAAAAAGCTACTGAGATAAGTGGAGCAGCTCCAGAGGGATGGACTCATGGAGACATCACTTTCTGGATTTATGCCACCCAAATGTAGTCATTTAAAATTTCTTCTCTTCAGGCACCAGAGTCCTTCCATTCAGTATAAACATCTCCCCAGCTTTTACCTGGGCATCTCTTCTGGCTACCTGAAGCTGGGGCCAATGAAGCTTAGCTGGGATTGGTGGCTGATGGGGTTTGTTGCGCCCATGAAGACCTTTGAGGTGTCCATTGATGTGGTTCATCCAAATGATGGTACGGGTGGGGTGATCTTTTCCACAGTCCTGTGGAAGGCTCTTGGGTCACTAAGTCCTTCCATACATCAGGTAGGACTGATATCAGGGTCTGATTCCTCCTGAGTGCTGCTTGAAGTGACCCACAGCACTCGCAGCCACGTTTGGATGGGGATAGAGATTTGTGTGTGGTCCCACTGAAACAGATTGGATTAACCACTGTGTGCACCTCAACCTCATGAGCTGGCCTGACCTGTGTGGAATGATTCCAGACCACAGAGAACTTGGCCCACAGTTTTTTGAGTTCATGGAAAACGCGCATTTGTGGAGTGGCTGAGTTCATCCTTCACCCTCAGGCATCTGCGGGGTGTAACTGTACACCTTTGCACTGTAGGTGACAGCCTGCACTTGAAAACACCACTGCACTTTCCAAAAATGAGATGAGCATCTGATGTGGAGCAAAGGGGCTGCCTTCTCAAGGATCTGTGAGAGCTTGGAGCCCATGGCTGCAGAAGAGGTTTTAATGGTAACAACGGGCATCCTGGTGTCAGAGGGGTGCAAATGGTCTCTGAGCCTCATCATCCCACCAGTTAAGGAGGATGACAACTCAGAGAGAATCATAGAATCATTAAGGTTGAAAGGGACCTTTAAGATCATTGAGTCCAACTGTTAACCCAATACTGCCAAATGCATCACTAAACCACGTCCCCAAGTGCCACATCCACACGTTTCCTGAACACTTCCAGGGATGCTGGCTCTACCACTTCCCTGGGCAGACTGTTGTAATTCCTGACCACATTTTTCCTGATCTCTAATCTAAACCTCCCCTGGTGCAGTTTGAAACCATTTCCTCTCATCCTGTCACTTGTTACCTGAGAGAAGAGACAGACCCCCATCTTGCTATGACCTCCTTTCAAGTGTCATCAAGGGCAAGGGAATAAGTGCTCAGGCTCCAGTGATTAGACAGTTCTCTCCATCCCCAGATCCTGTAATGCTTCAAATCATTCCCCTATGGGGGGAATCCTCAAGGGAGGCTTAGTGGTGTGGGATCTATCTGGGAACCTGGCACGTAGGGTTTTTATTTCTCTCAGGAATGTATTCAAAGTCTCAGTCTTTTTCCATCTCCCATTCCCAAGCTGAGAGCCGATGCAAGTGTTCTTCACAGAACACATTCCCCCAGTGTACCCTGCTGGTACTGCACAGAGGGACACAACACTGAGGTTCTGGACCTCTTGTGGCTGTGGGGATTCTGCATTCAGGTGTAATAATTAGAGCTGGTAATGATGCCTCCAGCTGAGCTGCTTCTGTTCATTCTTTTACCAAAAATTGTATTTTTCTTGGTTTTTTGTTTGTTTGTTTGTTTTCCTGGAAGGAAAAAACTGGAAAAGCCTAGGGATTATCTTAAATCTAGTATTGTGTTTTCAGCTGATTTTTTTTAATATCACTGTGCCGTATTGCAGATGTACACTGCAGTTTAATCTTCTGTGAGATGACCACTGCATGCCAACCCTATGAAGGTGGATCAGAGTCTCCTGGGAGATAATTCAGGGCCCATGTCACCCTCTGGTGGAGTCTCTCCCTCTCTCCATGGGCTGTAGAGGAAGCCAAGAGAGATTAGCTAGGTAATTTAGCAAAGCAAATTAAGTGCCTGTATTCAGGCAGCACCATCTCCTCAGCTCAGCTCTTGTCCTGATGCTCTCAGTGCATCATGGGAGACAATGCACCACGAGGTCTGCATGGGAAAGGTAGTCTGGGCTGAAGCTAAACCCTTCTTGGTGAGGTCACATGCTGCAGCGGCAGCTGCTGGGGAACTCCTTCCTGGGAATTAAAAACTGTATGTCACAGGTCACAACCACTGAAACGCTTCCATTTCTGATGAAATCACGTTTTGTTGTATTTTCTGTATCCAGTTTTTGACAACATTTTATTGGCTAAATATGTTGATACTCTGAACACCAGTTTCAGACAGGAGGAGGAGGAGAACTTCCCTTCTGCAAAAGCACTTTCAGAATGTTCAGAATGGCCAGAAATGTTCCAGTTTTGCTCCAAGGATCTCAAGAAAGCCCAGTGACAAAAACCACATGCAGAGGACACAGAGGGTAGGTTTTAATTTAGCAGGAAATACAAATCCAGTGATTATCTTCTTTTATATATCAAAAAGCATACAAGAATCAATTATATTTAAATCAGCTTATTAGCATGATGAGTTATGTAACTTATAACCTCTATAATTCTACCTTGGGTTTGTAAAGCCTCTGCTCCTCTGGCCAGGTGCCTTACCAAACTGCTACATCATAATCCCATTAGAAGTTTTTGGGGGGAGTTTGCATGCTCCCCTTTTGCCTGTAATTTGGGCTAATTTCCTGTGTGTGGCTGAAATGAAGTCATGCTGGTAGGTGCACTTCAGCAGCAGTTCTTGTACACTTGGGAGAAGATACATCCACTGATAGTTTTGTACAGGGGGCCACATTTCTTCCCAGTGCCATGGAGGCATGAGGAGCCTGAGGCAATGCTGGGAAGAAGCAAAGGAGACCCCAGCACAAGTGGAAATCCACCCCTACAGATGTGGGCTTGCTCAGGCCATGAGTGTGGAGCCGGTCTCTGGTTGCGATGGCACAGTACTGCTGCTGCCCACCCCACTGCCGCCCGTGGCTCCTCGGATCTGTCTGGGAGCATGTAGGTGGCTGTACTCCCAGCTGATGCTGGTCATGGGGCACACCAGGATGTGTCCCCATGCTTTGTGGGAAGGGGAGGGACCTGGCGTGGCTTGGGGTCAGCCCAGACAGGTGTCTCCCCAAGGACGTTCAGCCCATGAACAGCCCAAGGCTGCCCACCCTTATCCTAGCCATGGCCTTTTCCCAGATCCCAGGGGCATCCCCCGGGGGTCACCTATGGGCTGCAGGGAGGCTGTCCTGCAGCCACCAGCGTGGTCACATGAGCATCCCTGTGCCATGGTCCCTGACTGACCACTGCCCTCTGGTCTCTGGGTGTCTCTGGCCATGGGCTGGTTCCATCGTGAGCAGTGCGGGCGCAGCAGGCAGTGGGTAGATGGCAGCAGAGCCATGGCAGCCAGGTGGAGGGTCAAGGAGAAGTTCTGGGAAATCACCAACACACAGAGATTTTTTTTGGCTTTGGATTTCCTGGGGGAACCATCTGGAGAGGTGAGGATGGGGTGCAGGGAAGTGAGGCTGCCCTCTGCCTGTGCTGGGTACCCCCATCTGAGCACTCACACCACATGCTGGGGGAAGGTGCAGGGACCAAAATCAGGGCAGGGCTCACTTGTGGAGAGCATCATCCTGCCCTGCTGCTCACCTGTCTCCTGGGACTTCTAGGAACTAAAGCAGGAATTCCACAGCAGCACTTGGCTTTGAGGAATACTGAAAGTTTATTATCTTTTTCCCGATGGTGCTGGACCTAAGATGACAGATATTTTCAGGGTTTTGAAACTCCCACTGAAAGTAAATAAATAAGCACTTTATGTACATATATATATATACTCTACTCTCTCTCTCTATATAAAGAATATGTATTATATATGTAATTATTTTATTGTGATCAGTGCATTTTTCAGGATAGGATGAAGCTGACCCAGCCAGAGATGCCAGCAGGTAATGGCTATCAGTCACAGCACTCCTCGGAACACACACTACTTTAAATGAACTTTAAATAACTTTGGGAGTTATTTCCATTGTGAAGACAGGCCAGCTGATCATCCTACAGCTGGAGGATAAGATATACCTGAAACATCCCAGGACTGCAGCTTGTGTTAAGTAGTTTTGTCTGTTTGGAGGGGAGTTGAGCACCTCTCCCAGGACAAACCAATTGGTGATCCCTCAGCTTTAAGTCACCCCTTCCCTGTGGGCTGGAGAGGGTAGAGGGCAGGACTGGGTGAATTGGGGGCAATTTGGTTCTAGATAAGCTTGGCACTGCCCTGAGCCAGCACTGTTGGCGCACATTTCCTCTCTCTTTCACATTTCCTTCATGGTTTTATGGCTCTCACCTACCGCTGCTCTGGAGTTCACTCTGGACACCCTGGAAGAGGAATTAAATAACCTCTGTATTAAATAATACATAGATTAAAACCCACAACAAGGGCATGGAGGGGAAAGACACTTCAAGGACTGGATTTTGTCCCAAAACACAGGATGTTCTGCTCCAGAGACATGTTCCCCAGCATGTGGCAAATGATGGCTCAAACAGTAAAAGGGTTTTATCCATTTTATTTAACCAATGAAATTCCTACTGATAACAATGAAAGTAATTTCAGCAAGTATAAATGCGATACAGTTTTAAACAAACCCCATTGTTCCGTACCTATAAATAGATTTTTCAAAACCTCATAAAAAGTGCAGATTTATGAATTGCTGTTAAAATGTTAATACATGATTCCTTTGTTTAAAAATGCGTTTTTGTCTCTTAACTCACAAAAAAAAAAAAAGTTCCTTCTGCATCTGTTCAGATAAATTCAAGTCGGGTAACTTAAAAACTAACAAAAGTCACACACAAAAAAAATCCATCCCACTAGTCTGTCCTCTGCAGAAAAAAAACAAACCCAACCAGCAACAACAGAAAAAAAAAAAAAGATAAAAGCTGCTGTGGGAACCCACAGTGAGCTCCTAGCAGCTGCCTCACCTTTCAGGCAAACCTCCTGTGAAAGCATGGAGTCTGTAGCCTGTCTCCAGAGCTCAGGGCAGGTGGCCTGGGAGGCAGGACAGGTGATGTGCCATCTGCCCACAGGATGCTGTAGGGACTGTGGGACCCATAGGGCTACCATGCTTCCTCACTTTGTGGTGGTGGGAGGGAGCAGCAGGATCAGAGCTTTGTCCTTAACCCTCCATCCTGAAACACCCGCATGGCCGTGGCAGAAGGAGGCAAGAAGCTGAGAGCTGCTGGGCTGGGTACAATTTATCCCCTGTCCAGAGGGTCAGAGGTGGGAGATGCAACGAAACGCCTCTCCCCAGGCACAGCACTGCCCTGCCCTGCCCTGGCCTGCCTGTCACCACGGCCAAGGGGGCTCAGACCCACAGCTGCCAACGGGGAGCCAGCACTGCTTCTTTCCCCAATGTGCCAGGCTCTGCAGACAGCAAATCAAGGGCTAATTTTTGCACTCGAGAGAGGCTTAGAAGCTTTTCAGCTGCAGGAACACCGTGACCATGTCTGCAGTCCAGCAGCTTGTCCATCCATCTCTCTCATACCAGCGAGGCCCAAGTTCTCCCCCATGCACTGGTAAGCAGACTGTGGAGGGAAGCCAGTGGCAGGCTTACGGGCACAAGGGGCTGAAACACATGCCAGACCCCAGCCTTCCCAGTGTTTGGGTCCCAGTGGAGTCAAACACAAGGTGGCCATGCAGCTCCGACCATGCTTTTTGAAGAGAGGGGCTCCGCTCACCCACAGTCCAGAGAGGACAGCTGGTGCTCCTCCCTGTATCTACAGTGGTATTTTATCTACAGCAGGGTCTGTTTAGCAAGAGCAGTTTAAAGTGGCTATGTTTATCAAGTTTGCTACTTTATGAATTAAAAAAAAAAAAAACAACCAAAAAAACAACAACAAAACAAAAAAAACCAAACCCCAACAACTATAAATACAAAGACTCTCACACACCAGACACTTGCAGCCTGCGTGACTCATAAACCGCATCAATATTCTGTTAAAAAGCTTATTCTACTTAAAACTATACATAGTACAAGAGACCGAAAAGTGGCAGTCGTGTTCGGGCACGCTATCTGCCCCAGGGTGGCCCACAGTCAGGTGCTTCCTAAAAAATCAAGGATTTACAGTAACATGGCACAGGACTGCAAAGCCGATCACAGCTTCTGCTTACACTGCATACAAAGTACCAAGGGGAACACAAAAAAGAACTGGTGTTAATACTGATGGATTAAAGAGTAACTATAAAGATCAAAACAGACGTTCACAGCATGCTACATATATTGCTCACAAACTTTTTTTCTTTTTTTTAAAAAAAGGCTAATACAAAACAAGGAGTTGGCAGTCTGATTTTCAGTTATGTCGGATAGAAAGTAAAGCATATACATTCATTGTGTGGCTTTCCAGCAAAAGGAGAAGAGGGTAAAACTGAGAGATTTCAAGTTTACAAAATTCCTATTTTTTTAAGCTACAGTTCATATCCAGTTCTGGTCACAGTTGTGGAAAGATCTTTGACTGCGTTGCCTTGCAGAGTCCAAGGGCTGTAGCCTAATTATTATTATTTTTTTCCCTAGAAGGGGCTGCATTACTCACCACCCTGAGTGGGCTGCTCCTGCGGCCACCTGGGTTGGTAGGCAGCCAGGTTGGAGGGAAGCGGTTTGGGTCTGGTGGCACGACATGAGCATGAAGTGAGGAATGAGAAACAGTTTTGGACAGTGCATGTTTGGACCTGCTGCTGTCGCTGCCCCTCAGACCCCTCATCTGGAGACACAATGCTTGGTGATTCACCCATTTTGCCTGAAAACTCCCTTCAAATGCCTGATGGGGGCAAGAAAATGCAATTCAACAGTGGCAAGTTTTTCTTGGGCGAAAGAACCTGGTTCCCTTCCCCTGCTCCACCTGTGGAGTAAGCAAAGGGTGCCAGCTCTTTTCCCAGAGAAGCCCTCTGGAGACCTTGGAAGGAGGCATCTTCCACCATCTCCCCTATGCACAGGCATAGAAAAGAACCTCTTGCACACATCAGTGACGTTTCTGCAACTGACCAACACGTCAACTCCTCCTGTGCTGGCTGTGTCCCCTCAAAAATGCCTGTGATCTGTACCTCCTGATGCCGATAGTGCGGCTTGCTCCCCACAATTAGTACAATAACTGGCATTTTCAGTACCACCTCTAACTGCTGTCAGGAACAAGGGCAGAATTCAGGTTTCTATTTTCCACAAGCCCTGATGATACTCAGTACCTGGAGAAACACCCAACCTTGCCACTGTTCCCAGCAGCCACTCCATGGTGAGCATTTGGATTTTTTCCCATAGGTAAGTGAAAAACCCAAATCCACTTGTGCCAGAGGCTGGATGCAGTCTGCCAGGCTGCAAGGCACCTGAGGGGATGCCAACCCAATGGCCCTGTAAGCCTGCCTGGCACAAGGGGACCTCAAATCCCCCTTTAGATGTCCCTCAGAGAAACCTGCACAGCTGAATAGCTCAAGCATGGGGTGCTTCGCCAAAGAAAGTGTTTCCTTAGTGGGTCCACTGGATTTCTACTGTAACTCCAGAGATGGGCTCTGACATGCTACTGGCCAAAGGTTGCCTAAATATACTGAGTTTCATCCTTTCAAACCACATATAGAATTTTCCTGTCCAGAAATAACCTAATATGGCAATTAAGTGTTTCTAAACATAAGAAAGAGCCTCTGCACTCAACTCAATCTTCTTTTTTCAAGGTTAAGGCTGGGAGGTTGTCCCTGCATGTCTGCTCAGGGCTGTGAATTGGGAAGACAGGAAGCACTTCATGGAGGACAGGGGTGGTGACAGGTCGGAAAATGACAATTTTTGACCCTAATGAGTGGCAGAAGGATTTAATGTCTGCAAAACAGACCTGATGTTTTTGTTGGGGGAGCAGCATCATGACCACATCACAGGAAATGTGCTCTACGGAATAAATTAACACTGATCAAGATGCTCCTAAAGTTTCTTTATATTACTGTGCTCTCTCCACCTCCCACACCTGTGATTTATGCAGTAGGTATGAAATGCTAAATTAATTTTCATTTGGAGATAAAAACTTTCACTTAGATACAGAAAAGCTGGTGGATGCATCTCTTGAGACAGACATAGTGCTGGGGGACATTAGGGACCGTAAATCTGAAGTTCATATAGTGAAAACTGACATTTTTGTCCAGCTCTTGAAATGATCATTAACAGAAAATTAATTCTTACACCTTTATATTCAGATCTGCTCTGTGAAAGTTCATTTACAATGAACTCACTCCCCTCTTCCTTTATTTTGTGCAACATCACCCCTTACGGGAGAAGGATCCAAACCTCTAAGGAAAGTAACTGAAAGAACATCAGTCGAGATCAAGAAGACTTGAGTATTTCTTTTTAGCCAAACTTTTTAGTCCAGGCACAAGCTATCCACTTACTACCTCCAATGAATCTTTTCTGCAAGGAGAAATTAAATAATACAGCTCTTCTGAAAGGGAGTCCAAATTCTGGAACGTGAGCCTGAAATGCATGCTTATGTTCATGGAAAACACACATGCATAAGAAACATCGAGAACCTGTTCTGCAAGAGCAGCAGCTTACAGTTTAACTGCTTTAGGAGAGATTTCTCTATGCTTACATTAAGTCCCCAAAACAGCCCATTTCATTAACAATTGCTGCAAATCACATGGATCTGATACACATTATTCCTTTAATCTCTATGGAAACTAATTTTATTCTGTTGAATTTAGATGACTACGTTTCTTTAAAAATCTGACTCAAAAATGCAAGTGGGCACCTGCTAGGATTTTTCCGAGTGCCTGGGTGCTTAAATGCCCACTGAAATTTAGACAGCTAGCTACTTTTTCCAAACCCATGAAAATATCTATCAGCATCACTACAAACAAAAATACTTTTGAAGAATTTGGTGCTTTGAACTTCTGCACTCAAGTAACAGAGCAGCAAAATGTTTTCATTTTTGTTCTGTTCTGATCTGTTTTACATTTAGAGAGACCCACGTATATAATTGTTTACAATCATTGATTTTCCTGTCCTTAAAGGCTTTTTTTAATACATAGGAAGAGTTGATAGTGGCAGTTCTTTAACTCTTACAGCTGAAAGTACATCCTTTTCAAGGATCAAGGTGCTGGTCAGAGGAGATGATTGTCCCACTCTACTCTGCACTGGTGCAACTTCACTTTGAGTTCTGTGTGCAGTTTGGGGCACCACAATATAAAAAAGACATTAAACTATTAAAGAGTGTCCAAAGGAGGACAACAAAGGTGGTGAAGGGTCTGGAGGAGAAGCCATATGAGGAGCAGCTGAGGTCATTTGTCTGTTCAGCCTGAAGGAGACTGAGGGAAGACATCACCAATCTCTTCAGTCTTGTGACCAATGACCAGTGACAGGACTCGAGGGAATGGCATAAAGCTGTGTCTGAGGAGATTTAGGTTGGATATCAGGGAAAGGTTTTTCACTCAGAAGGTGATTGGGCACTGGAACAGGCTCACCAGGCCTGACAGAGTTCAGGAAGTGTTTGGACAGTACTCTCAGGCACCATTTGTGACTCTTGGGGGTGGTCCTGTGCAGGGCCAGGAGTTGGACTCGATCTTGATAGGTCTCTTCCAACTCAGCATATTCTATGATTCTGTGATTTTCATTTTAATGAAGGCTTTAGGGAAAGGATATATGTTTCAGTTCAGCCTTGGTGAAAATAAGCCCATCTACAGCTCACCAAAATTCTCATATAGCAGTAGCTGTAGCAGCTATCTGCACAAACTGCACCCAAGTTTAAAATTATTATTTCTTTTTTAAAAATTATTTCTGTTCTTGTATGATGACAGTCTTGTGATGTTCAGCTGTGGGTAGAGTGTTCAGGAAAATGTAAATGCTTTCTCCAATTGGCACCTTTTTCACTTCTCTTCATTACCAAAAAAATGGAGCAATTTCAGCAAGGATATACTCTATTGCAACTCACATTTTAAAGTGACTCTGCAATGATAAGAAGCTGTCCATGCTCAAAAGCTCTGTTCCCTGCTTACAGTGTTCCCTGTGCTAGTTGGTTAATTTGTACCTACCAAGCTTTCTCTTCAGTAGACAGGAGAACTGTACACTTTGTTTTTATGTTGGTCATGGCTGGGATTTTGTAGACTAACATTAATGCTGGAAATTACCAGTTTCAATAAAGGAACACAGAGGGAGAGTGTCTACGCTTCCAATGATTACCGTACTCTTAAGAAAAATATTAATGAACAAAGTGTGAAGATTCACATTCACGAGTGCTTAAAAATGCAAAAAGAGAAAAACCAAGAACACTTGCACATTAACATTTGGCACAGTGTGAACCCAAAGCGTGCATAAAGAGTATGGTAGCACTGTCTGACTTTAAACACCTATTCTGAACAAACATCTAATAAAAATCCAAAATTTGATTATAAAAACTAGGCTATAAATTGTTGCACTGTAAATGCAATACTTTGGAAAAAAAATGCCACGTGGAAAACATTTCCAGATGTTTCAAGTTTGCATTTAAGATTACAAAAAAAAAAAAAATTTGAAATATCAAACTAGTTGTACAATGACATTTCCTATGATGGAATGTCTTGCAGGCCATATGTGACTTGATATGGCATTTTAAAAAAAACAAAACACTGGTTTACTACAAATTTTATTAAGAGATCCATTTATGGTTTCTGTGTTTCAAATCTGCTCATGTACTTTGCTCAGAATGCATTTGAGCTGGCAAGTATATTTCATAATGAAAGAAGTAAAGGCACTCATGATTCCAAATGTAAAACTCAACCTACCCAAGAAGTCTTTGCATTTCTGAAGGGAAACTAAGCCATCATGTTAATTATCCAAATCTAGTTTCACCTCTTTTCCAGAAGCTCAGCTGTGCTTCTTGAGAACTACTTGACTTTTCAAAACAAAGGAATTTAAAATAGTACTGAACAGTTCACATCACTTGAAAAAAGCAAAAGTATTGCATGAAAACTTCTCTCAGCAGAACTGTTTTATGCACAAAAGCCATTAGGTATGGCCACTACAATCACAAGAGGGAGGAAAAAGAATCATAACAACTTAGAATGTTAATCTAAGTTCATACATATGAACATCTCAATAATTCTGAGAAATCTTTGCAGTTAGCTATACAAGATAAATAAATCTATGTTCTACCCAATGCTCTCTCTTAGAAGACAGTCTGATGCTGCCTGTTGGGTAGTTTTCTAAATAGCCAACATGACATTAAAAAAATTAATTACTGATTTCTTCCTCAAAACGTTTTCACATGCAGTCTGAAAGTGCAGAAAAGTGTACAATCATTTAGCTTTCCAATCTGGAACAGACAGATAAAGCAGAAAAACCAACATGCGAAGTCACAGCAAGGATCATAAAAGGGAAGAAAAGAGAAAACTAACTTTAGTAGAGTACTGGTCCATGATTTTGTAAATGAAAAGTGTCAAAATATGACTGGTAGTATTTTTTTTACTATTCTGCAATCACCAATGAAAAAAAATCTGTATTAATTTCTACAATCCAATGGAACATTAAAAACAAACCTGTCTAGTTAGTTTAGAATGTACGCCACAGAAATAAAGGTCACCCTCTTGAAAAGAAATATGAAAAGTCCAAACCAACAGACAAAAGTTGAAGCAGTGACAACTTGTGTTCTACTGGGTAAATTTAAGCATCTCTTTAGGCACTTCACTGGTTCATTAATGCAATACAAGATAAAGCTATAAATATCAACATTTTGTGCTCTTAAAAATTAGTCAAAAGCAACAAAACCCAGCACAAAAGTGTGACATTTTTGGCAGCTTATTTCTTCCCTTCCCCAATATTACTGGTTGTCCAAAAATGCTTTGTTTTGGGGATGCTTTGGCATCTCAGTATCAGGTTGTCTTAAGCCATAAAAGCTAAAACAAAACTGCTAGGCCTTAGACAATAAAGAAATTTGGTTTTAAAATTTCTTTATGGCTATATAAGAAGGACACTTTAGCAGTGGCATGTCAGGGAAAAAAGCTTGCTTTCTTTTTAAATATTGCACTTTTCTTTTGTTCACTCACACTAATGCATAGAAACTTTTTAAACTTTGAATATTACAATTTTATGCTATGAAAAAGTTATGGGAAGTAAATTTCTATACATCCAATATGAAAGAACAGATATGCTAGCCTTTCTTTACTTTCCTTAGTTACAACATTGATAAAGGAGAGAGTGCAAAAAACCCCACAACCCTATTTTTGGTCAGCCTGCGTATTAATTTTATAGGTGCCAACTAAAAAAATTGCAACATGTGATGAGCATGGATATTGCCAGGATGACTGAGGGTGACTGTCAGTAAAACAAGGTTATGCATGGTTGGAACACAGTAAGTGTGACTGAAATGGCAAATCGTGAGGCCTCTTCTCTTGGGAAGGGGCATGACAAAGCAGATGAATTTCGCACTTCAGTAGCATGCTGTAGGATTTATCAAGATTAATTTCACATTAAAGTGTGCTCGATGTTTGCATCCACATCTCGCATCACCTCCAATTGCTGTAGTAAGACAGTGACTGGCAGCAGTCTCCGGGAGACACAGAAGAATCCAGTGGGCATTTCAATGCAACACAGCCTGTGCATCTCTGTCACGAGTCACGGCATGGTGGTACGCTCTCAGGACAGGCAGAACTGATCTTCTGCTGGACTCCACTAATCTGAAAAATGATTGCTTGGAAAAAAGAAGTCTCTAAGCACTCCAGTGCCTAAAGAACAAAGCGCTAGGATTGGATATAATAAAAACAGTTTCAGGATCCTGACCACTGCGCAGAAATCCAGGCGGAAACAATGCAGAGTAGTGCTCCTCAGTGTTACTTTTGTTATCATTAGTAATGTTAAGCATCAAGAAAATAAAACACGTCATTGCACATTACAGCCGCCAAGAAGCACGGCTAAACTTTGACACTAGAGAATTGAATAACCTGATGCTACATCACAAACAGCTTCTGGTGTGTATCTATTTCAAAAGGTCTTTACATACTCAGTAAAAACTCCTTTACTCCTGCCCAGCGAATCCTTCAGGTTAAGTGACGAGTTATGGCACGAAGGGCATACAGAAGTTCGGCTTGCATCCGAGCTTCCATTAGAAGTAGATTGACATGAACCTGTTAAAAAAAATTAAATCAGCCATTTAGCTCACCTCTGAATGCAACATCACTATTCGTTTGGGCTAAAATTTCCTACCTTTAGTAAAGTATTGCTGCAAGAAAACTATGTCATTTCTTCCCATACTTCCCTGCTGTACTACAGTTCCTCTTGAGACAGTTGTGTAGTATGCCAATACAGACAACATCCCAAGACTGCAAGAAACTAGCCTCAGCTGCTGCTTTAAACAATCTTCCATCTTATAATTCCCAATAAAACCTTTTTTAAATCTTAATGGCATCAGTTCTTCCCGAATTGTATTTTGTTTCCTTTACTAGCACCTTTGAGCACTACAGGAACACAGAATAAGGAATAGTTTCCATGCCAGATAGGCTAACAGGCACACAGGCACTGAACCCTTGTCATGAAGCATTTCGTGAGGATATCTGAAGGCATGTTAACATTTTTATTGCTAAAAAACACCATGTAGATTATATAAATATATATATATATATATGAATTTAAGTATTTTTTGTTCCCTAAATCCCAAGTATTGGCATAGTTCACCACTTCTGCACTCCCAAGTTTATCTACTTTTCTTTTAGAGTTGTCCATTTTATAAAGAAGCCATTCAAAATAGTAATAATAAAAAAATGTAAGTACTTCCAGTAAATTAAGAAGTAGTTTTCTAAAATTGGTAACTAACACTCGACGAATTAATTTCATTTGGTTTTCTCTGGTTTAAAACAGTTCATTTGACAGATACTGCCATTTTTAGGTGTCCCCATATTTTAATTCTTAAACAGCACAGGGGTCTCTGTGAAGACACTTTGGCTTTGAGATACACACCTTCTCCGAGTGCTTGAACTGACGCCAGTAACTATCGTACATGCGCTTGGTAGTTCTCTCTGGGTAGCAGGTCACTGTCTTTATGTAAACCTTCAGGCTGCGTTCAAGTAGCTGATTAACTTCCCCATAATCATAGTCATCATACCTAAAAATAGCAAAGGCAATCTCTCTGTTTGATCTAAGTTTTTAAAAGCATTGTCTTTTGCAGCATTATGTTCTTAAGCCTGGGAACTGGAGCATTTATTATACATGACAGAAAACCGCCTGCTGACATCTGAAAGGCTTAGCAGAATCATAGAATTGTTAAGGTTGGAAAAGACCTTTAAGATCATTAAGTTCACTGTTTAGTCAGCGCTACCACCATGATAAACAATAAACCAAGTCCTCAAGGTGCCATATCCACATGGACACTTCCAGAGATTGTGACTCCACCACTTCCCTAGATAGTCTGTTCCAGTACTTCACAACCCTTTCTGTGAAAAGGTTTAATATCCAATCTAAACCTCCCCTGGTTCGACTTGAGGCTATTTGCTCTCATCTTGTTACTTGGGAGAAGAGATCGACACCCACCTGGCTACAACCTCCTTTCAGGGTTGTATAGAAGGTCCCCCCTGAGGCTCCAGACTAAACACCCCCAGCTCCCTCAGCCACTCTTTATAGACCTTGTGCTTCAGACCCCTTACCAGCTCTGCTGCCTGTCTCCAGACATGCTCCAGCACCTCAAGATCCTTCTTCTTGTGAGGGGCCCAAAACTGAACACAGGATTTGAGGTGTGGCCTCACCAGCGCTGAGTACAGGGGGACAATCACTGCCCTGGTCCTGCTGGCCACACTATTGCTGATACAGGCCAGGATGCCCTTGACCTTCTTGGCCACCTGGACGCACTGCTATTCAGCCACTGTGGACCAGCACCCCAGGTCCTTTGACACCAGGCAGTTTTCCAGCCTCTCTTCCCTCAGGCTGTAGCACTGCCTGGGATTGTTGTGACCCAAGCGCAGGACCCGGCACTTGGCCTTGTTGAACCTCATACAATTGGCCTTGGCCCATTGATCCAGCCCGTCCAGATCCCTCATCAGAGCCTTCCTACCCTCCAGCAGTTTAACACTCCTGCCCAACTTGGTGTTGTCTGTGAACTTGCTTTGAGATGCTGTCTTTCCTGAACAAAGGTTTCAGACTGGCTTCAGAGAAGATATTTCTGTAACAATTTCTATCCTGATATCCTGATAATTGTTTTCTGCACTAGAAGGAAAAGTTATACTGATATGCCAGCAAACCCACTCTAACTTCCAGACCGAGGTATTGTCTTCACTTTAAACACCCAGAGTCTAAAATCATGCTTTTCACATGATTCATTTTTCTGTTTACTTAGTTTTAAAATGTATTCCTAAGCCAGGGGATTTTTCTCCATACCTGATTCCATACATACAGTGGACATAGTTAAATAAAGCTCTTCTTAGCGTCGTTGTATCAACATCTTCATGCGTTGCCATAGTGTTATATGTGAGGTTATATACCATTCGAAACTTCTCGTCCAGAAGATGCCCAATATCAGAATAAAGCCTGTTTACAAGGGAAAAGCCATGATTCTCCCAAGTATAGTCCTGCAGGAAGAGAAGGAAATATATAAATGCCAAATGAAGTGAATTCCCTATCTGATCCTCTCCATGGCTCAACAGTTTTTGTTGTCTGATAATAATAACTTTATTCTCTTCCAAAAGTTTTCATTTTGAATTCTTCATCCACATCACCTGCTCCATTCCCCTAGACTTCTTGGCAATGAATATCATATTGCAACACCCTATCTCCAGCTGGATATCATTAGCCTACAGTAGAGAAAAGGTTCTTCTGAAGTGCTGATGGAATTTTCTTCTGCTTTGTCACTCTGAAAAGTATCATTCTATGTGGAATTGGTCTGTAAGTTTAAAAACTTGTGACTCTTGGAGGCTTTGATGCTTAACTCTGAGCAGAGATGGAGTATTTACTTCCAGACAGGATGTACAATCACTGGGTAAAGTGCTGAACTGTCCCTGAAAAAACGGATAAAATCCAGGCTGCTTTGGTCTTAGACAATCACCTGGACTGAAAGGATAAAAGCCTGCCTGCTCCTATCAGGAATGGGAAATCTTTGCAGAGTGCATGGCATCAGCAGTGGAGAACCACCCTGCTTTACAGCAGAGTGCAACCCCAGTCTATGCTGTGGTCACATAGAACACATTGGTTTGCCCACATCCTTGGCAAGTGTTTGATCATTCAGTAACTGATGGCAGCTTTAACAATTGAGGGCATCATCTCTGCACCCTTCCTGTGTCTAGCTGTTTTCAAAAGGTACTGCTGGGCAAGGGTCTTCTCCCAGGCACTTCGGAGCATGTCTACTGTACTGTCCCCCTGATTAGCACAGTGGGGAAGAGCATGTAGGATATTACTCAGTTGCCTAACAGAGGCATTCAGTGACATCTGAAACATGCCACAACATCACACTGGGCCTCTGGCTGCCAGTGCAAAAGACCAAAAGGCATGTGAGAAATATGCCCTACCTACACAGCCCTGGAAAGATGTCCAGGACACCTTGGGCATCACAAAAGCCTCTGAAAGCCAAAAGGCTCAGAAGTGGTAAAGTGCTGTTCACTAACAATGAAAAAAAACAACCAACCAAACAAAAAACCCCCCAAGTTTTAAAAGGCAGAATGTGTATAGAATACTTTTTTCTGTTACTAAATTAAAACCCATAGAGATAAAGCACTTTTGTTTTATCAGAATAAAGATTAGATTTCTTTGCAGGAATTTGAGATACTACTGCAATTTAAATACCATTAGCAGCAGAGCATTTGTGAGGCTGTGGATATATACACGTAATTGTTAGGAGTAGGACATAATAAAGTTAAATTATAAAGTTGACTCCTTCCACTGTAGGCCACAAGCTCTTCTGTTTATTTAAGAGCAGAGATGTTTTAGTTCCAATTTCAACTTCTTCGGAGCTTTTTTCCAAGGGACCTTGCTGCTCCTAAAGTAGTTAAGCAGAACGTTTGATTTAGAGGCACAGACTTTGCCTTATTCTTTTTGGCAGTAACAAGCTACTTCAGGCTCATATAAAGACCACAGTATAAATTATCCAGATCGGCAGAGACTGCTATACAGTTAAATACATTTCCTGAGAGTGATTTTGGATTCTGTATTTTACAGTCATAGATACATCTTCTGACCATGAAGTTTTCCTGCACCCACTGTTGTTTTCATTGAAGTTCTTCAATTTGGCTTAGGGTTTCTTCCATTGCTTTCAATTTATTACTAATCTGCTCATTAATGTACTCTATAAGATAGAACAGAACAACTTAAAATGTCCCTCCTGTTATATATTTTATAAAGTTCAGGATTCTGGCCATGGAAAAAGACACCAATATATAAGACAATGTGCAGGTAAAATATATATGATGCTCTTTCAACAGTACTGAAAAAGATGCATTAAAATATAGCAAAAACTTCAGTAATCATTTTTAGGAACTCTTTATCTTTCCCAACATCCAAAGTCCAGTGATGTGGTGCACATATGAGAGCTATACTCATGAAATCGCTCTCACAGACATATACATTTATTCAGGTATTGATAACCACTGGGTAGAGAATACTTGATGAAATGAAAGGAATAAAGAGTTCCTCCAGTGATTTTTTTTTTTTTAATACAACATCTGGAGGGATGGGAAAGAAGTTGTTTCTTTTCTGCCTTTCATTTTCATTCCAGATGTAGCAATATGCTTTACGGTTTTAAAACATTAATATTGGTAATAACAAACATCAGACAGAAAGCCACGTACTAACTCGTCTGAGATTTAAAAACAGACTCCATGTCAGGGACATCTGTGGAAGCTCGTCAGTTATTTAATGGATCAGGACAAGAAAAGGAGCATGCAAAAAACATGCTTGACTACAACTGCTTTATGCTACTTGTCCTGTAGTGAGATATATGAACATTCTTTGAGTGAATGCACTTTAAAGAGACGGTACCTGAGCTCTGAATGTTGGCAGATGGTCTTCTCCTCGCCTTGCAAAGTCTTTGTACCCAAACCCAGGATCTTCAATATAACGGGAGACATCTGTAGAAACTATTTCATCGTCAAATGCTGTGAATAAAACGGCAAAATGCTTTGCTTTAGGCAAGCTCATGAGTTAGCGCCAACTTCCAACTACCACTCTACAACAGGATGAGAGGACAATTTTAGAAGTTGAGCAAAGGAGAAGAGTGATGCAAAGGAGAATAGTGGTACAAAAGAAAGAAACATTTCAATCCTAATCTGCTTGTATGGGATCCATCGCTTTCACTGAGCCCACTAAATGTCAGCCTATACCAGACATCTTAACATACTTCTACAAAAAGGGAAGAGATGGGCTAAACTTCAGTCTGGAGCTTTGCTTTTCTCTCTGCTGACTTCTGAGGGAGTCTAGGTATCTTAAATCAGGAAGATGAATCCCATTAGTAAGGTCATTGTGTTTGGCTAAGAAACAGAAAAATGTACCCTTGACAATGGGATTGCTACACTGAGCAGGTATGGTGTCAGGAATCACACCAGCTCTGTTCCATAATCCAGAGTATGAGCAACCAGAAAGCAATGCAATGCTCCACTGTAAATATCAGATGAAGAGGATATGAAAACAAAGAGCTCTACAGTACATCAGGGTGAAATTCTGCCAGAAGCTCTAGTAACTAGGCATCTTCAAAGAGCTCCAAAACATATCACTAAGCAAGCGCAGGTTCTCTATCAGGAATCAATATTTCCCTCACGAATAAACAGGTGGCTTGATTGTGTAACTACCTCTGCAGAAGTTGACCACTGCATAGCTGACTGCATTTGACCCTGATGTTAAAACTGTGGCTCGCTTCCACATGCATTGACAGAACAGATGCCATATGTCCCCTGTTAGCACCTTGAAAAGTCAGTTAATCTAAGAATTGCAGAAGTGCTTTATCTCCTCTTTGCCTCATTAAACAATCAAAACATAACTGCGTAGGAAGAAGCTTGCACAACATCTGCCACAGTAAATTCTCAGCAAAGAATAAAAAAAACCTGTATACATACACTCCTCTCCCCTGACAAGCACTGAATTTCATGAAGGGGTAAAGGCCCAACACACAGACTCCTCAACTAAAACCAGCAGAAGGCAAAGGGAGAGGAAAGTCAACAAAACTATTAGCAACCTCATCCAAAAAAACCCTTCAGTCCTCTTGCTCATATGCCTGAAGTAGCAGAGTCACAGAAGTTATGATTTGATAATGCAGCTGCAGTGGCTGTGTCTATCTGCACTGCTGACACTGCCTGACCAAAGGAAAACAGAGCAAGAATATACAATGACCATTTCTGAAAATCCAGCCACAATGTTGTTGGATGTATCTTCTTTCAGAGACTTTGCATGTTCCTAGAGATCCACAAAACAATCTCTCTGCTGATCCGCAACACATTCTTCCTCCCTTTTGTGCTCATTGCACAAAGACGATGATACCTTAAAACACATTTGATCTAAAGCTACTGAGAACTAAATTCACTAAGAACAGTGTAGTAAAATGTGAAGCATTTTATGGGTGACTTCTCAAAATGACCCTAGCAATCACCTTCAAGTAGCCTCTACTATAAGGAAGTAGCTGTAGGTTCTGATTGCCTTAATAATATTCTTTCTTCTAACACTTTCTTTGCAAAGAAAACCCCATCTTCCTGTCTACAGGAAGCAGACTTTGCTGTATGTTTTTTTAGAGATGGCAGCCTCCAGAGCACATGAAGAATATGGAAAAGAAGGTTTCAGCTCAGAATTTGGAACATTATTTAAGAATAAAAAAATGCTATGAATCTCTATCACAACACAGACAGTGGAACAGCACAGCAGTATGATCACTCAGAATGGCAAGTTGTAAATGTCCTTTCCATCTGGGCAGTAAATGGTGAAGAAGTTGAGTCTCATCCCAATCTTATTCCTAAACTAAATGCCATATCTGAAGGCTACTTGGGAGCGTAACTGAAGTTCTAAGTGCTGTAAAATGTAAACCTGTGAAGTATTAGTGAATCTTTATATGAACGAATTATTTTGAAGATATAGAGCATATAAAGAAAGAGAAATTTACTCACTACTTTTTAAAGAAGCCTACAGCCTTTTTTTTTAATATACAAAAGCTAAATTTCAAGTAGTAAAAAGGATGGTGTTATTTGACAATCAAGAAATCTTAAGCAGATGAAGCAAGTGACAAGACCACCTAATACACTCCTACTTCATGAAGAGCCAGAATAAAGATACAGAAGAAGTTTCAGTCACTGAGCTAGTCTCAAGTATTTTTTTCTTACAAAGCATAAAAAAAATGGAACTGGAAAAGCACAAATACCTCCACTAATAACTAGCAGACTCTCCTTCTTCTCCTTTTCAAAGCGAGTTGCCATTTCTTCCTGAGAGGCTTCTTCGTCCTCTTTATCTTCTTGTAGTCTCTTCATCCTTTCCATCAAGGCCTCCAGCTCACTTAAAGAATCTGCAATCTGCAAAAACACCATGACATTCTGCAAAATTAGAAGATAGACAACGTGTGTCATCTTCGGATTTCATGCTTGACAACAAGCGCTCTCAAAAACACACAGCAGCAGCAAACACAAAAACTGAAGCCAGAATGCATTTTGTCACATACAGCGCAGACAACAGCTTTCAGACAGCAAGAAGACAAGAGCTGGGAAGTGTTGATGTAACCTGTTGCAGTAATTTCTGCAGTGGGATTAACAGCATGGAGGTGGTGTTTGAGTGTGGAAACCATAGTCACTTATACATTCTCCCATGTAGATAGCTCAGGAAAATCCATCTGCGGGCCCTACATCTATCAGAAAACAACTTTTAATATTAAGGTAACGTTTTTCAGTGTGTTGGTAATGAAAATATGTTTCTGAAGAGTTACACTGCAAGACTATAATACAGAAACACAACCTTAGATGGCAAATCAGTGCTTTTCATTATGTGTGATCAAAATACCTATTATGTTGACCATTTTTTTTATTTTTGTGAGGAAACCAGACCACTTTTTCCTAGAAATACATCAAAGTTTTGGGTGCTCTGAAATGTACTCATTATTCAGATTTTTTGTAAGGTAAATTGTTTGTGTGGGTTTTTTCCATCTTTTTGAGTCTGTTCTTGTGCCCACAGCTATAAATGTTTTCTAGGATGCTGCTCAGTGCTTAACCAGCAGCACAGACTCAGCAGCAACCCTCCTCCCAGTACAAATGGGCAGTAAGGCACCTCTGTTGTACAAGCTAGCATGTCTTACAGGCTAGAAGTTTAAGACACAGCAACTGAACTGAGTGATCATATGTTCACGTCCTACTGCTAATTGTAAAAATTATATCTAGCGAGTCTCTCCTAGTCCTGACCTCCCATCAAAGGCAATGAGGCTAATTCATCGGTCGGCATTAATTCAAGGACGTGTCTTAAAAAGCATTATAGAGCCCCTTTCAGAAAAAAATGTCCACATTTAAGTTAATTAACAAGTAATCAAAGTTCTCTGTTGATGCAAGACTGAAACACCAGCATGGAGAATTAAGTTATTTTATTTCAAATGTTTCCTCCCATCTACATGGAAGTGTTTCAGAACCAACCTGTTTTGTGATTGCAGGCCTTGAAGTTAAAATAATTATTATTATTACTACTACTACTATCTTTTTCCATTTCTTTTTTTTTATTCCACATGTTAGGAACATGGATGCTCCAGTCAATGCCACACTGTCTGAAGAAACTGGGACTTGAAGCTTTCTGCTGAAAGGAAAGTTTTAGTCTTGCCAAATGGGTTGTGAGATTAACTATCAAAATCACATTGCTCTGACTACCATCCACAGTTACAATCCTGGTTTTCCATGGATTATATAGAAAATTGCTAGACTGAATGTAAGAATTACCAGACTTGAGCATTCCCATAAAGTAGACAAAAACTTTCAAACTACCGTGAAATTTCAGCAGGAAAAAAAAGGAAGAAAGTTTTCTAATGCAAAACAGAGGTAAGCAAAAGAATTTTCTTGCAACACTAACCCCAAAGTTGCTACTTGTGAGGGATGCATTTTCTATGTTGTTGTCATTGGCAAGATCACAGACACAGAAGTTGTTGACTGCTATAAGTCTGACTCCATTAGATGTTTCCGGATCTCTCTCTGGATTAATGCCACTACCAAATACAAAACTTGCCAAGGCATGATAATGTGCCAACAGGACAACAGCATGCACCAGTTCAGGAAGAGACCAATTATTTTCCCCAGTCTTGACAAGTTTCTGAAATGAGAATAAAAAAAAGTGTAAATATAAAATTTCTTTTGGCCCCCAGCTTTTCTATAAAATACTATGCATTTTAAAAAGGGATCAATTCTTTTCTTCCAATAATACCATATTCCTCTTGCACACAAACTCTCACTGGATAAAAAAAAAAGAGACAACTAATAGATTACCTCTTTTCCTTTGGGGCCATTTTAGCCAATGCTATTCCTAAAAAGAAAATCTTGTTGGCTTTGTCACACA
Source organism: Empidonax traillii (assembly GCF_003031625.1). Taxonomy (NCBI): domain Eukaryota; kingdom Metazoa; phylum Chordata; class Aves; order Passeriformes; family Tyrannidae; genus Empidonax; species Empidonax traillii. The sequence goes on from NW_020955316.1 coordinate 360,328, forward strand.
AATTCTACTGTCACACAGGAGAATTTATTAGCTTGTTCGATGCACTAGTATTTCCCGGAATTTTTTAACTCAGGGTAATGAAGCCTAACCAGACACCCGCATAGTGCTTGGCAGTCCTTTTTACCAGACATTTATTGATATTTACAGGGCATGACTGAAGAGGTACCTGAATGTGCTCTTTTGTGATTAGCCAGGGCCGGTGTGCAAGGAGTTTGTTTATTTCATTCAGATTTTTCAGTCTTTGGGGAATGTATTCCAAGCCGTTCAACCACTCTGCAATCCCACCAGTCTTCAGAAACTCATCAACGTGCATATTAATTAGGTAGGAACACTGATGTCTGGCAGCAGCCTAGAATAATTAAACACAGCGGGAAAAGTGCAGCACATTATCGTGTAATCTGATTTTGCTGCAGGTGGAAGACAGGTTACTAACACAAAACAATGTTTTAAGTACAATTTCATTCCAAAGGGCCTTGTTTTATATAGTAATGCATTTCTATACAGTACGGAGGATTTGCTAATAAAAATACATTTGATTACTCTGACTTGCAGAATATACTTTAGGTTGGAAAAGAACACTAGTGGAGAAACCCCTGCTCACAGTAGGGCTGACTTAGAATAGATTGCTCAGAGCATTGTCCAGACAAGATCTCCACCCTTGGAGATCACAGAACCTGTCTTGGTCCCCACTGTAATGTCTCAGCATCCTCACAGTAAAAATTGCTTTCCTGGTGTCTACATGGAATTTGTTGTGACTCGAGTCCACCGCATCTCATCTTACTGCTGAACAGTGATGTTGGCATGTGAGAAGTGTATCGCTGTGGGAAACGGGGAATTAAGTACATTGCCTATTTCCTTTCTCACTGAAAGGCATGTTTTATTCTGATAAAAATCTGCCAAAAAAATTCACCCACTGTCGGTGTATCACACTAACCTCTGCTTTCTAAAGTCGCCCTTTTTAATTACTTTTTTAAATACAAAAGTCAAGGTTGCAGGAGATGATACACAGGCTGCTGGTACCTACCATTATAGCAATGTAGTGCCTGTAGGGCAAAGGAAGGGGCCCATCCATGCGCAGCATATAGAACTGGCTGCGGAGGAAAGACTCCAGGTACTGAGTGTGGATACTCATGACCTGTGTGATGTTGTCCAGGCGACCAGACGTAGAATATTCTTCCACAAGAAGATTAGTACGTTCATCCAAACCGTTTGCTTGCATAACCTAAAAATAAGATGGACACATTTTAGCAGAGAAAGAGATTTTCTTTAGTTTTAGCCCTGGGGAGAAACATACCGCAGTATGAAAGGTTTCCTTGTGTACAGATATAAAGGCAATGATGGAGATCTGGATGTATATTTATAAACATACATGCTTGCATGCATGCAAATACACACATACAGATCCTACTTGTATAATGAGAACTGAAGAGCACTTTATACAGAACCTCTGTTATTTTAATGTTCCTACAAAACCCAAAAACATTTTTCTGTAGATCTTTCCAAAACAGCTAAAGTCACAGATGCTTTAAGTCAAACCTGTATAGAGAACTGGAAGTAAGTAACAACTAAATGGAAAGTAAATTCTTTGTGGAAGACAGCATGTATAGACACATATTACCCGAGCATTCAGCTCTAAAACCAATTTCAAAATTAATGGAGAGGAACTAGGTTATGTAACTAAATTATAGAAACAGCCTGGCAAGCTACCCCTTCTGTGCTTGTATAATTGAAGAGGAGATCAAATGCTAATTTGTCCATAACATTCAAGTATTATTTAGAATAGGAATTTAATGCTTTCTTTAAACAAAAGCTGTTCTTTAATTATTCCAACCAATCCAAACCTTGGGCACAAGATGAAATGAAACAGCAGCAGAATAAGTAGCTCTTGCATTGCAAGCCCTGACACAGTATTACTGCTGTTACTCAGTGTTTATCACCAAGAACAGCCACTCTCAACATGTTCACCACTGAAGTTACAAGCACAAGACTAGAGTACCCAGTATTTATTCTGACACTGCATAGTAATAAACCAGCTAGTTTACTATTGCAAACACCATGACATGAGAACACATTTTAGATGGCTTAGTGCACATAAAGCTAGAAAGTGCCCAAAGCTAAGAAGATACAATGCTTTTGCTGAAATATTCTATTTCAAATATTTTTTCTTTCTTTGTGATGGGATGATGAGTGGACTGTGTCTCAAATATTTTTCTATCAGATCTTATATAGAAGTTACATGTAAAGAAACACCAACAACATACTACATTTTCACTTCTCACTAGTGTACTTTCCTGTTTTAATTTGTGAGCCCAGAAAGGGAAGCAGCAGCTACACAGTTAGGCAGCTCCATCATTTTTACATATCCATCTTCATTATGACAACTTTTCTGTGCTTTGTACTCAAAATGATGCCTTCTCAGTTTTCCTTAATAATGTTTTTACTGTCAGAAGTTTATTCACACATTAGAGATCATTTTATCTCACTTATTACCGTGCATCCCTTGCTCTACTGCAAGGAGTCCCCCTTGTTCTTCAGCAAGTGTATTTAAGAGATCTTTGTCTCATTTTGTGGTTTCTTGGGGAAATCATACTTTTCAAACATAGGCTTCTAATCTTCTTCAGCTTGTCAGGGATTTTCCTTGTAACAGTATAAATTATGGATAGAATTCTGCTGACAGCATCAAAACATAGTCATGTAGGACTGCACTGTTGCTATACTAGGTCTAGCAATATGCTACGTTATTATTTCTAAGATTTATCTCTACCTCTATTACTATCCTCTTCATACTGTGCACGTATTTCCTCCTGATTTATCCATATCCATATCCATCCTGATTCCATCCATAAACATATTTTTTTACTCTGCTTTTAAAGCCTTATGGCACTTTAACAGCTTTAAACGAACCTTTACAATTAAGTTGTTATTGCTCTGCCCATATTCCTCCCATTACAACAATAAAGGAGGCTTTGGCACCAGCAGTGTTTTTATCAAGATTTGTGAGACATTCAGTCTCTAACTAAATCCTTCCTATTTGCTCCATTATTTCATGACAAGGAGTGAGGGAAAAAGGTAGTAATTTGCTTAACAAACCACAAATAGCATTTGTTTGTGATACTGAATAGATGTTTTATCCATACAGCTGGAGGGTCCCTGCTTGTACTGGGCGACCGCTTGGGTTACTCCTTTCTGAGATTTCTCCTGCACTCTTGGCTAGTGACTGTACCAAGTGTCTCAGCTTCTCAGCTTTGAAATAAATTCATTAACAATTCTCTCAAAATATGTTACAATTTTAACTACATTTATTTTTCTACTTTTAATATAATTACTGACTTTATGAGGAAAACTACACCATTACAAAGTTTGGCATCTCAATTTCATCTTGTATTTCATGCGAAAGGGTGGTGTTCTCTCCACAAGTTTGACTGTCTGGAACTCATTCTACTCCTCTCGTCCCAAGTTTAAAAGACTCCTTTTGACCTTTCTTTTTGCTTAATTATGTTTTCTTGTTGGCATCCTTTACACCCTCTCTGTTTGCTTTTAAATTCAAATCTTGCTGGTGTATAAATGGAGAGAGACTCAGAGAAGAGTAGCTATCTCATCTTTCACAATGTCTTTTTGGCCCTTCTGGCATGTGAATTATCTGTCTGTAGCAACTACTTAAAACAAAAAGTCCTGGTTTTATAGTCAACCACCCCAAATAATTAAGTAATTAATAAACAAAACTCTGTGAAGATTGAGAACATGGGAGAACACCACCATAGCAAACTTTCTACCTGCTGCAGCAAGCTGCAAATCAGGGCTTACCTCGAACATTCAGTCATGGGCAGAAGTCTTGAGTCTGAAATTCAACCATACCATTCAACCATAAATTCTCTCAAGAGCCACAGCTACAGTCTGAGGAGTGAAGTCATACTTGCAAGCTCTCTCAAATTGAAGGTCAGACACTGCTCTGAGAGCTGTATAATCATTCTGCTGCAATACCGGACAGGCCTCCCCTCAGGTCTGGCATTATGAGTAATGTGTTCAACTGCCACCTGAGAGAGCAGAGCTGTCACTCATGGCTGTCTCCAGGAGTGCTGGTGACTGAAAAGATGTCAAATAGCACCACTTGTGTGCAAGGACAAGGTGGTTCTTACCCACTGGAACCTGCTCCAGAGAAACCATCACTTTTGCTCTCAAGGGAGCTCATCTGGGTACCATGGAACAAGCAGGGTCATAGAACTGTCTTTCAGTATTTCTATTTTAAAAGCTACCACCTGCCTGGCCCAGCTAACTGCAAACTTACTTCATTCTCTGGTATAAAGGCACTTGGTCCTCTTGTCAGTGGCGGGGAGACTTGTACTCTCTTTTCCTGTAAAACAGTCACATAATTCAGTCAGCATCAGGAATAACATACTAACTCGCTTTATCTCACAAGGTCTGGATTCAGTTCTCTTCCCAAAGCCACTGGGTGTTTTACAGCCCACTGAGGAGGTGATGCCACCACACCGCATTTAAATCAGCTTTGCATCCCCTGTACTTTGCATGAAGGAACGGCACCAATTTTGGCAAGGGATAAGGCAGAAAAAAACTCCAAAAATCTAATCCCAGTTGGTTTACAGACGAGCTTGAAGATACATAGACAATAGCAACAGAACATCTGGCACGATGCTAAAATTAGCCACTTACTGGACTGAATGGAAGTTTGAAAACAGGGGGGAAAAAGCCACACTCGGGAAATTCTAAGCAAGACGCTTGTTTTTTTCCAATATCAGCATCTGATGAGATCTTTAGTGTTGCGAAGAGCATAAGCACTTTGTGTGCCAAATATTGGCAAGAAAAGCACAGTCCAAGCAAACCAGCAAGACCCAATTACAGGCTTGTTCTAGAAACCTGATGAAATGGCCACCTTGCTCACTGCCGAGCCTGGAGAAAAACGCATGCAGCACAAGCCTTGGTGTGCAAACCCCAGCTACAAGGCATGAGGATATATTTAGTACAGAACAAGCTGATAATGTAACAAGAGCCAGAGGACTTTTTAGATTTATTAGGGATAAGAAACTGAAGTAAGATAAACTCTGGAGCCTTTTACAGCATGGCTGCTGTCAGCCAGAGGGGTGAAGGGGACCGGGGGAGGCTGCCTGCTCCTCTGGGTCACCAGAGGCAGGACAAAACTGTCCACGTCATTCCTGACCAATGTTGATCTAATCCTCCTGGAGGTTCCTCCGTCTCCATGGGTCATTTATTTCAGTGACTAACCCCTCAGATTGTTAAAATGTTTTCCTAACGTCTAACCCGAATTTCCCTTTCAGTATTTTAAAGCAGTTGCTTGTTGTCTTTTCTTCTTTTCCTCTTTATGGTTATTTGCCACCTATCTGGGTGACTGCACACTTGTCTCAAGTCCCTAATTGCTGTACTGCATTGGTGACTCTTAATATGTTATCCATAAACAGCAGCATTGGATTTGCATACTAAATATTTCATGCCCCTAACATAAAGTCTCAGGTTTTCCATAACAAATGACCCTTAAATACCTCTACCAGGGGGGCTTAAGCTTAACCACCATGTGCACAAACAGCAGTGCCAGTCCCGGAATTAATGTGCCACTGATTTCCACAAAGGAAAATCAAGGCACTGGAAGCTGTGTAACCATTGTCCTGATCCTTAAAAACATCCTGTCCTTTCTAAATTAGATTAAAAAATAACATGCAAAAATCAGCAGCGATTATTCAGGAAAGATGTTCCAAAGCAAACTCTCGCAGGACAATTGAATTTGTGACTTTGGAACAATTAGCTGCTAAAAGATGCAGAAACAAGCTGGATCAAATGAGTGAAACCTAGCAGCCAGGAGACAACTTACTGCATCTGCTGCCCACTGTCACAGCCACAAAAATACTTGTATATGTATAAAATGTACTCAATCTAAAGTAGGATGCAGAGATACCAGGTATCTGAACATGCAGCCCCTTTTTCACACAGTTACACAAGGCAAAGGAAGACATCTTCCTACTTGAGATACACAATCTAGCCAGCAGCCAGTCATTTCTGCCAACACCGAAAAATGCTTTCCAAGATTGCTAGTAAGGTTGCATTTTGCTTGTTTTGTAAAGGTTATCTGAAAATTAAAACCTTTATTTCATGTTGAATAATTTGGAGGAAGCAGCTTGCCTGAACGACACAACTTGGACGGCTGTGCACTGTCAGCTCTCGCTGGAGCACAGGTCTAAACTAGAGCTGAACCACCGAGTTCTCCATCTTGCTCTCTGATCTGTACCTTCTTCAGGCTCTGCAAAGCTGGTCCTCGAGGCCAGACCAAGGCAAAAAAAAAATCCACATGGTGCTTCTAGCAGGATCTGGGCTCCATTCCCCTATTTTCCCATTCAGTGTGACTTGTATTACTCCTTTGACCCTGCAGATAAGCTACTGCTGAGAAGGAAAGGAGGAAATGGTACTTGGGCGGATGAATATAGGCAAGTATCAACAATTAATTCCTCGGAATGATGACAGAAAGCCAAGAAGATAGTCAGACATGAAAAATGTGTGTTAAATCTTTTACAAAAAGAACAAACCCAGCTCCTTTTGGGTGGTGGCAATTCTAACAAGCACAAGCCGGAAAAGAAAAAAAAGACAAACAGCCAAAAGAAGAACAAAAAAACAAAAGCTCACACATGATTATTCAAGTTGGTGAGTCTTATCACTGCACACTTCCAGGGACCTTGGTTTTTTTCAGTATTAGAAGTGTATACTCTTCCCCCTTCCATCAACGCAAAATATTATTTTGCCTTCATGCCAAAGCTTTTATTTTATTAAAACTGGTTCAAACAAGCTTGTCAGAAAAAAAGGCGCAAACATCATCTGGTTGCACAAGTTCTCAGGATGCTATTAATAAAAACATGGTAAGTTTATAAGCATTAAGAAAGATAACTTTGTTGAGCTGTAGATAAGAACCACTGCTTCTGGGCATGCTTTATCTAGAACAGTGATTTAAGGTCTACCCAAGAACCCAAATATAAAAAACTGTGTGTGGGAATTAGAAAGCAACATTGCAGATATATGGTCCTTTACGGCAAAAGTTCTTGCAAATCTTCTTGTTTTTCGAGAAAGTGGTTTTGTTTTCCTGTCCAAGTAGTCTTTGCAGGTTACACTAGCTGTCGCTGAGTCAGCCAGGGTCCCAAGTATCTTATTTGAAATGGGATTCTTATGCTAAGTGGCTGAAGCAAGAAAGAGGTTGCTCAGCAACTAAAATGCTGTACGCACATATACCAGCCATTTTCTGCGTCACGTTCCTCCAGAAACACATTGCTGGAGTAGGAATAAGAATCTTAAAAGGTTGGCAACCAATTCCATTTACAGCAAGGCTAGTGCCTTTCTCCTGTTTCTTCAGGAGAAAAGAGAAGATGAAGAGCTTCAAAGCAGAAAAAACTGCACCTGAGCAGGTTACTGAGAGAGGGGCCACTGCAAGCCAGAGCCTAGAAGCAGGTTTAGCAGTCGTACACTGCAACGTCAGACAGCAGAACGAGAGCTCTGCAGAGCTGCTACAGGAATTCATGAAAAAACAGGCCTATGTCAGCTCTATCTGTGACTTCTTCCTGTCCTTACACTGCACTTGCAATGGTGTTGGGAGCTTCATCAGGAATTTTAACAGTGACAGAGTGGAAGCATTTCCCCTTTCCGTGTCTATAAACTGCAAGAAATACCTTCATCCTTGGGTGAGCTCTGAACAAGAGCTCAGAGAAAAAAGCTGCAACTTGCCATCTCAGGGTTTATTTTCAGTTGTGGTAGTGACTGTGCACCCTCTCTCCAGAGCCAAGATGGGCACTGGGACATGGCATCTGCATCTCAAGTAGCTGCTGGGCTGCCATGGCAGATCCAGGGATGCCAGAGACACTTGGTTGGCAATGCGGCCATGAAGTCCAAGTGGGAGCAAGCAAGAGCCCAGTTGGCACTGGAACAAGCACAGCAGCTTTCCTTCCAAAGCCTAAAGCAAAAGAAATAACCCTTCTTCCTCTTCGCTATCACATGAATCACTGTGTCCTCAGGCTTTAAAAAAATGGCTATTTTTAGCAAGCTGTAAAAGGAAGCTGTTTTATTTGAGGATAGAGGTGCTAGCTGGCAGGGCTGATCAAAGAGCTGTTTTAGGAAGTACTTCTGAATGCCTATGAATGCAGAAAACATGGGCAAGAAGTGAGTGGTCGCACTGCTGCAGGTGCACAGGCACTTCTCACACACGTGGCACATAAAAACTGATTCATCCTGAACTAGACATCAAGGTGGTCATGCTTCTGGGAAAAGAAAATAATCATTTTGCATATCAAGACAGAATTTTGTAAGCTTTGGCAATGCTGCCACTTGTGTCTCTGAACTTCCAGGGCAGTTCTGAGAAACAGTCATGAAGGGGTTCACAGTCTCACCTCTGACAAAACCTGCCACAGCTACGAAGACATCAGGATAATAAACAGCACCAGATCAAATATAAACCCTAAAGGCATCACAAATTAGCTTTTTCTGAGGAAAAAACTCTTTTTTAAACAAGAAGGAATGTTTTTTTTTGTGGGTAAGGTAGTGAGTACGTACTTTTTATTACACCTTTTCTTATATTATAATCTACAAGCAACTTTGCTACCATCCAGCATTTATAAGGATCTTTGTTATTTACATTCAGTGCTCTATCTCTTTTTAATACACGTGATATCTGCAGCAATAATCGGAGTCAAGTCTGTCACTGAGACACCGGGGTGTGAGTGGAGAACTACGTATAGGACTCCCTGTCTGGGGCTGAATCTCCCCAAAGGCAAAACTGGTTTTCCCAGTTTCCCACCTTTATCTTATAGTTCTTCAAACTCAAAATACACCAGTTCAATCTCACAGATTTAATGTTGCAGAGCCCACTTTTGGTTTTCAGCCTGAGAAACACAAATGCCTTGTGTTTTCACACAGTACAGGCAGCACTGTTTGCTACTGTTGCTGGTTAAAACCCTACCTACAAACTGGTTTCTCCTGCTCCCACTGTTGCTCCCTGAACACATTTTCACTTTCAGTCCTAAGATCCTGGAGCAGTCTACCTTCACTGGCTCTGGTCACAGTGAAATGCTCCAGGTTTCAGTAAATTATAACACAATTTTACAGTCACACTGGCCCATCTGCTCATTCCATCCTCACTCAAGACAGAAGAGAGCATGAAAAAAAATAAGTCTGAACACTGATTTTGTCTGAGCTTCTTCTTTTATTCAAATCCTTCCTTAGGATGCAGGAGGGATTTTGTTTATGCATCCAACTTGCATTTTAATTTATCCACCTAACTTTGGCAGAGGACGAAGAGCTGAGAAATGTTTAGGCAGAAGAGAAATGCTTTGGAAGAAACTTAGGATGCATCCAATTCATTTTAGATGGAAACTATAATGCTTTTCATAAATTTACAGAGGATTAGTATAAAAGGTAAAGCTACACATAATCTTGCTGACTAAAAAGAAAACTAAGTAGCCACAATTTACCTGTCTTCACATGTCAGTACTCCTGTGAGGCTCTGATTGACAAGAACAAAGAACAAACACTTACTGATGCATTATTTTTTTAAAAGAAAAAATCTGTTTATGGCAGATAATGTAATAAAATTGGGAACTTTATAGCTTCAGAATATATCTGGAGTTCATCTCAAACGAAGTTTGCATTGCAACCTCAAAAATTTGGATACACATTTGGAGGGTAAACTTCAATGTGCTGTTATTCAAAACCATTTCTGTTGAGAAAGAAAGAAAAGCCAAACCCCCCAAATTTGAAGAGGAATAATCTGAATGATGCACAACACTTTATTTGATGACAATCCAGAACTCCTCTTTATGACTGATCCGCTCCTATAATTAAACGCTGGACAGACCTCCAGAAGCACTAAGAGAGATGTTCAGAACAAACAACAGCAAAATGTTAAGAGTTCACAAAGTAAAAGTCCTAGCCTACGGTCATTTGTTAGGGGTATTTCAAGTGATTTTGCAACAGTTTCTTCCTCTTAACAGCCTGTACAACTCCAAAAAATGCAAACTAAGTCATAAAGATGAAAATTAGCAGAGGAAGTCAAACAGCAGGAAATCTTTTTTATGGAACAGCATTTCAAAATACTTAAACCAGACTCACTTTTAACATTAAGAATTTGGCATCTTTGTGCCTCACAGCTGATGAAGTGGTGCAAAGAGCTGGGAAGAGAGCCAGTGTAGTACAATTGATGGGGAGCTTTTGCTTTGGTAACAGGTTACAGCCCTTTTGGATTTCACACAATAAAAGGAAGCCTATCCCAAGTTCCCATCCCTCCACCAGCTAATAAGAACACAATTCACACTAATTAGAAACCAAAGGGCAGCAATTTCTACCCAATCCAAGCTGGATGGCCAGACAGTAGAAGTCCCACAGCAGTTCCTCATTCTTTGAAAGAGATACTTGGACCAGTACACTTGGACTCACAGAAGAAAAACTCAGAACTGAACATGAAGTTACTGGCAGAAAAGCCTATCACCTTTTTCATAAAAATATTCTGCATCTGCATCCTTATTATTCCCACTGCTGTATTGCTCTCTTTGTCCTGGAGATAATTTCTGTGAACCAAAACCAACATTCATCTGGGAGCAGACAGGCAAAGGACTGCAAGTCAAATGTTAGAGTAACAAATGTTCTGAAAAATACTTCTTTATTTAAGAAACCCAAAATGCATTTTGCATTTTTGTCAGAATAGATCTAGATATATCAAGTAAAAGTCACACCTGTATCTCAATATTGACTGAAGCAATCAAAGTACACAGTACATACAACTGGGAAAGTAAGGCTTAGGTTCCTGACCAGAAAAACGAAAAGACCTCAAGAAATTTGCTCAACTAATGGTGCCAAGTCAGACCTGAACATTGATTATTAACACATAAAAAGGATGAGAGACAAACAGCTACTTCTTCTACTTTCTTGTTGCTTGAGAATCACTTCAGTTTAATTTAAGCCAAACCTCAAAATCTGAGTTCTTATTCATGCCCCAGTCTTTATCAGATACCGAGGCTGAAACTCAACTGACCAAAACCAGACATCCAAATCAGAGTCAGCCAGCTGGATTCTGGTTACAACTAAAAAATAAAGGTGATGTCTAACTGAGAATGAGATCAAATGTGCCATGGAAAGGTCTGAATTTCCTCCATAGACTAACAGGAATCCATGGCTAAGCAGGTAGTGATCTGAGGCTAGGCAAGACACGTACCACCAGCAGACAACAAATGGTCTTCTGGTCTACTTCAGCATTCAAAAAACAAAAATTAAACAAGCAAACAAACAAACAAACAAACAAAAAACTCCCACACCTAAACCAATCAAACAACACAAAAAAAACCCAAAAAACCCAAACAAACAAAAAAACAGGGAAGAAGAAATTAAAAAGCAAAAAACAATCCGTTATCTGTCCCTGGAGAACTTCACCTCCTTCCCTCCCCACACACCAAACAGTAACACTGGAGCTTAAGTGCTCCCCAACAAATGCCCTCAGGACAGAAGATCTTGTGAGTGTCTACATGACTCAATATACAACAAGCACAGCAGAAGAGCATTTTCTATTTTTCAACAGCATCAGATATTAGGAGTAAAAGTTACAGTGGAAAACTTCAGTGGTTTTAGTTGGGACTTGTTTTATCTGTACCTTGGCTCCCTTCCACCTTCAGGTTTAGTCCAAATCTGACATACACTAGACAGACCAATATTATCTACTTTGGAGAACATAGCCTTTAGCCATTAAATTGGCAAAACTGCACTGAGTTAATCTGCCTCCTCATCAGCCAGGACAAGAGTGCTGTGTGTTAATGAAGAGTCTCTGAAGCAGCATGGCATATCCTTTAATCCACTGCCTCCCATGCAGAGGGCTGCCTTGTCCTGCCTGAGGACAGCCCATCTAGCCAAGCCTGGTTTAACTCTGCCAGCAGGGTCCCATGTGCACAGGAGGCTGCAGGCTCCCTGTGGGTAAGGGCAGCAACGTGTCATGAGTGTGGTCTCCATCCTCCTGCGGAGAGACCGTATTGACTTCCCCATTCGATCCATGCAGCAGACCAACAGGTACAACAGACATTTCCTAAAAAGTGCAGATAGAGCAGCAGCTGCTTTGACAGGCCTGAATTAATACCTAAATTAACTACTGAGAGCACAGCCTCTTTACAGTACAGTAACTGAATGGTTAAATACTTCAATTCATAAACGCACGCACATTAGATTTATTGGGCATACTGCCAACTGGAGAGGCCTAACTGGTAGAGATTAAAAAACAAAAAGAGAGAAAGACCCCTAGGGTTATGCAAATCCATCATGTATCCCTGGCAGAACTGTCTCCCAAGAATGCTCTCCCGAATTTTTAATAGAAGTATTGTCTGAAAATACATGCCTTGTAAGCAAGCAAAATAGAATGGTATTCATCCATACTGTAAACGTCTAATGGCATCCTCCTACTGTTAAGAAAGTGGCCTAGAGTATGGTGTTGGTTTTGTTTTTTTTTTTTTTTTAAATGTATTTCAAAGATGCTAAATGTTTGAAATACCAGATTAATGTAAGAGCAGTACACAGCAAAATACTCCAACAATTTTTTATAGAAAGACTTAAATGCAATTCATGCTAGAAAAACCTCCAGTGCTACAGCATTTAAGCAGAGATCATCATCACCAAGGGTTTATAGGAAAGAAGATGCAGGTTACTATAAAAGCAGACTGGGAGAATTTTTAACCAGGGACTGGCATCAAGGCTATATTCTCTCACCTTTCCTCTTTGGTCTTTCCATTGCATTCATTATGACAAAAAGCACACAGAGAGATTTTTCAGGTGCAGTGTGCCTTAAAACAGTGAGATTTGGATTTTTACCAAATAAGACTCTTACAGTTATGCCTCCACTGCAGTTACTAGTACAACTGCTGCTCTTCTATAAATATTTAAAGCTATCTTTAAAAAAATCCTTGGCTTCAGTGGTTTTGAAGAAGTCCTTGGTTAACAGTTCTTGAGTCAGGTGAGCACATGAAGCACAGCTGCACAACCAGCTTGAGAAACCATAAAAATATTAAGTCAGCCACTGCCGAATTTTGAGTTGAAATGGTGAAGCTTGACAGTTCGGAGTGAACAGTACCAAAAAGAGAGCTGCTCACAGCAAGTATGGAGTCCTACCTTTGCACTTCAACGCAAAAAATAGTAACAATATTCTCCTCTGATTAGCATCCTAGTCCCACCACAGCTGTAGGGGAGGAAGCTGGGTTCTAGCTGCTTCTAGCCCTGCACCAGCTCTCTAAAATTGTTTCTTTCCCAGCTTCAACTTCCTGCATGATAGGCTGTCAGAAGCAACAAGGCTGCACTGGTGTCCTGGCCACACACAAGGTATTTTGCTGGCTGATGTGTTAGTCAAGCAATGTTTGTGACTACTGTCAAATGCTACATAGAGTC
>NW_020955316.1:374096-375157 GCF_003031625.1 Empidonax traillii
TGCTTCTAGCCCTGCACCAGCTCTCTAAAATTGTTTCTTTCCCAGCTTCAACTTCCTGCATGATAGGCTGTCAGAAGCAACAAGGCTGCACTGGTGTCCTGGCCACACACAAGGTATTTTGCTGGCTGATGTGTTAGTCAAGCAATGTTTGTGACTACTGTCAAATGCTACATAGAGTCACAGAGTATTCAGAGTTGGAAGGGTCCCATGAGGATCATTAAGTCCAACTCTTAAGTGAATGGCCTCTACTTCTTTATTACTACCAAAAACTGAAAAATATTCATTAGTAAAATGTGGAAATCTACCACAGACTTTAACTCGAGAAGGCAAAGTTTGAATTTTCCAATGAGAAAAGCTGTTTGATTTGTAGCTATGAGATCTCAGATCATACAGCCCTGTTTTCCAGGACTTCCACTACTTTTCACGAAGCAGTGTCACTGTATGGTTACACATCTCTCTTCTTGCAGCTGTTCTCTTAAAATTCAGGAGGAGACGCACTCTGCCTGCTTCCCTGATCAGCCATTGAAGCAGGACATTTAGATGGAAAGTTTTAATTTTATCAAGAGCAGCAAGCCTGCTGCAGAGACGCATTTCATTATGTGAAACATATCACAGGTGCTTCTTTGTTGCATCTCAAGAAACGGGGACAGAAGGGACAGAATAGGGACAGAAGCCCCACACTCTAGAAATAAACTTAGCATGTGTCCCAGCCAACACTCCCTTTTAAAAAGTATCCTTGTAATGTTTTCAGCTCGATAAAAACTTTTAGAACACTATCTATTCGCTGGTACAGCTGGTACAGAAACATCCTCCCAAGCACCTTTCACTTACCAACTACTATGTACAACCAAATTCTATTCTGAGACATAAGGAAGTCAAGCAAATGGCACTAGCATGGGTTTTCAAACTGTTTTTCCCACACATTTTATGTACAAAATGATCATAGCAGTTATTTTAAATCTGTGTGCAGGAACTATCGTAAGTGTCATGGAAGTGACTTGCCAAAATTCAGAAAACCAAATCCTGTCATAGAGAGTAAGGAGGGGAATATGCTCCCCTCA
>NW_020955316.1:375428-523026 GCF_003031625.1 Empidonax traillii
ATCCTCTCAAGCACCTTTCACTTACCAACTACTATGTACAACCAAATTCTATTCTGAGACATAAGAAAGTCAAGCAAATGGCACTAGCATGGGTTTTCAAACTGTTTTTCCCACACATTTTATGTACAAAATGATCATAGCAGTTATTTTAAATCTGTGTGCAGGAACTATCGTAAGTGTCATGGAAGTGACTTGCCAAAATTCAGAAAACCAAATCCTGTCATAGAGAGTAAGGAGGGGAATATGCTCCCCTCAGTACTAAAGCTCCCCCAGCTACTTTTCTGCCATCTCTTTCACACAGGATTGTGAAAGGCACTAGCTTCAGTCTTGGAAAGCAACTCTGAACTGCTGAGCTTGCTGTCAAAAGCATGTCAAGAAATTTTAATTGATTGCCTCCTGGCTGTCACAGTCCATGCATAGTGTGCTTTTACCACCTCCAATAAAAGGATTAGGAACCAACCAGCAGGTGACAAGCTCAAGCAGAGGTACTTAACCTTTTCCACTATCCGCAACTAAGCTGTGAAAATCCTTGCTATAAGATGCTGCAGACACCTGAAGTCAGCGTGTTTAAAAGTGTTCAAGTTCATGGAAGAGAATTACAAGAATGTTTATTAAATATGGAGAAATCACCTCTAGCTCTGGAAGTTTAGAAGTTGCAGATACCTGGGAGACTGGGAGACGGTGCTGTGGGAGTGTCATGACAAACTGCTCCATTTTGTGTCCCCTTCCTTCAGTATCTTCCCTTGGGCATTGTCAGAGACAGGACACTGAGTTTCAACCTGACCTGCTATATCTGCCCTAATGCTGTCATATATCTGCATCAGATTGGTTCGACAATACTACTTACTCTATAAATCCTATTTTAAAACGGAACCTATTTTCTAACAGAGATAGGAATTGGCATCCCCCAAACAAGGATACATTTTAGCTAAACTGGATCATTATAGAAATAAGCATTGTTCTAATCCAGTCTAGAAGATGCAGCACATGTTATGGAGCTCCTTAGTGAGTGGGTGAGCAAATTCCTACACTGCCTGTTCAACACAAGGTGGTATCGTATGATTTACTTCAGAATCTTTACAACATTACACTTCAATTCTTTACTAGCACTGGTTTTAGGAAGCAAGTGTTATTCTTCCCCTTTTCTGAATGCACCTTATCAGACGTTCCATCAATTTAGATCTGAAAAAGGTGAAGAAAAAAAAATCCATAGCATTAAAACATGAAGACAATATACTTACAAACCCTTTCTACTCAACTGAGTTAGTGATGTTTGTTTAGATGGATGGTATCTAACCGGAAGAAAATAAGCCCATATTGGCTACACTACCCCATCATGAAAAACTTTAGCTAAGCTGTTCATGTTAACATTCAAGACAACATCAAAATATTAAAACATGAAGCTGATATAAGGTTTCTAATTTATAGCAAACAAAATTTGGGGTCAATGCTCCTTAAATTTTAAGTTAATCCACTGAAAAACTTTTAAAAGAAAATGAGAAGCACCTTTGGCACAAGTTTCTTGGACAAATGCTCGTGTACAACTGATGACCACTGACCATTTTTGCTATAGTTCAAATAATGTAAGGAATGCTGATGCTGTTCTCCTAGCTCTGCCTGGAAAGGGATAGTCCTCCCGGACATCCAAAAGGAGCAATGTCCTCCTGCTTTAAGAGAAGCACCTTTTTTTGCCATCTTTCCTTGGTCGATGACTCAAACAGAAAGAATGTGCCAAACGAAAAATTAAATCTCCCTGACTAACACGCTTTACCTTTAGCCTAAAGGTACAATTTCCAAGAGCTAGCGCCTTGCTGTCTAAGCCAGGAGTTTAAACCTCTTTTGATTAGTTGACTTGTAAGCATTTTTCAGAAGGAGATGGCATCCACACCATGCCTCTGAGTTTACTGAAGTAAGTCTTCTTACACAGTCTCCTTGAAAGAATTCCAGAAAAATTGTATAGGTGCTAGGGCCACAAATGGAAAACCATGGGTGAGCCATTTTGATTCTTCATCTGATAGGAAATCCTAAACCGGTCACCAATTATAGAAAATTACTTCTGCAAGGAGTCTTGTTTGCAAAGGCTGGAGACTGCTGTACAGTGAGCAAGGAGCTGACACACTAACTGTTTTATATTTGATTAGTCTGGGAGAGGTCTGGGCAAGAGACAGATTGAGGAACAGCTTCATTTCTGTAGCACATTCACAAGCCACTGACTTGCTGGAATCACGGTAAGACTACTTGCAGTCTGGCAGTTTCTTCCTCTTTCTTCTTCTTTTTTTTTTTTTTCTTTTAAAGAACATTTTGCATCTTAAGCGACATCTTAGCAGAGTGAGTCACTGGTGAGATGCAATCTCTAAAACATCCTGACTTAATGTAGCTGAGCTGGTGGCAGCGAAGACCTAAGGTACAAATTTTCAAAAATGAAGACTCATAACTGTTAGAGAAGATTTATTGCATGTAAATACAGAAACTTGTCCAGAGACAGATGAGCTATTCCTGCTCTCTCCAGCCACTCAGACCAAAAAACTGACGGAATTTCAGATTTACCTCCAACCTCAGAGCTGACAGGTGTTACCATCTCCTCAGATTATTGCCTACACTTTTACTAAGAGGGCTTTTGCTATATTCTGGTGAATTAACAACTCTACAAAAAAAGTACCAGCAAGTACTACAGAAATAATAAATCCACTTATTTTATACCCTGTCTGAATAAAGACTTCTGTAGCTATGGAAGAGGAATAACCTGCACTGCCTAATGAGGTCCTCCACTGCACTCCAGTTTACTTGCCCTTCCTTCTCATGAAGTCACCAAACTCAAACTGAGCCCTTTTCATCACAGCAAGTTCACAGCCTATACTTGCAACCAGCTTAGCTCTGTACAGACAAAGGTTAGTCCGTGCAATGATTATTCCAACTTTTCTGTGAAATAAGAACCAACACCATAGACCTACCTTCTCA
The DNA here is from genome assembly GCF_003031625.1 of Empidonax traillii. Classification (NCBI taxonomy): domain Eukaryota; kingdom Metazoa; phylum Chordata; class Aves; order Passeriformes; family Tyrannidae; genus Empidonax; species Empidonax traillii. The sequence goes on from NW_020955316.1 coordinate 378,387, forward strand.
AACAAGACAAATTAATCATGTTGGAGGGCTGAATGCTGCCTCTGTGTATTCATGAAGTGCAGCTTAACCCAAAGGAGTGTCCCATACAAAACAGCAACAGCACTGGATAGTCAAACTGCTTTTGCTTGTACGACAAGTTTCTGTTGGATAAATAGGTCAAGTAACTACACCTTTATCTAATACCTTTTGCATAAGTGGCCTAAAGAGCAGGGGCATGGAGGGAGACCTTCCTTACACCTCCATTCCCCTTTTGCTTTACTAAGCCATGTATGAAAGACCGTTCCATCATACCCTCCGTGGGTGCAGCCTGCTCTCTTTTCCACTTATCCTCTGCTCAGGTGGAACAACCACCAAGCTCCATCTCCCCTGAAGAACTACAATGCTGGCTGCAGGCTCCTTCAACCTTTAATTACGTTAAGTTGACCTTTTCAACCAACACACCTTTCCTCCTAACTACCTGTGAAGCACCAGCATAGAAGCAAGACAAGTTTTAAATTGCTGGAATAAAAGTCACTTATTTCAAAGCAGATTCTACCTGAATGATCACTGATGTTACTGCCTCATCCAGTAACACAAAACTTGAGGTATGAATGTAATTGAACATTTTGTTTGGGTTTTCTGGAGGGAACAGAAGATGAAAATACTTTCTGAAGCATTAATATGGCATAAACTAGTTGGGAGTTTTTCAGGTTCAACCCTACTACTGCATTTGTTTAAATGTGGAGACTGCAAAATGTAGAAATACGAAATATGGTGGAGAAACAAAATGAAAAAAAACTCAAAACAAAAGGAAGAACACAGAAGGCTATGTCTGATTCTAGTGCAGATGCATTAGAGCCTGTCTTCTGAATTTCAGAGGGAAAAGCTAATCAGTCAAAATGAACTGTTGACTCATGAACATCATGCACCTCTAGTGTCTCTCAAGTGTTTTAATATGTCTCCTACCACTAGGGACAGGGATTTTCCACCACAGGATACTAACAGAGTCCTGATTTAGAGTCTCCCAGCAGTAGCGATCTGGAGTGAAAATGTCTGCAAATGAATGAAAGAGGACTTAACATGGGTGCTCAAACAGCTGCCACTGCACCCAGTGGGTGTTTCAGTCAGCCTTTGGAAGGAAAAGAACCAGCTCATAACAGGGAGAGATGTGGTGCTTTAAGATTTTATTTATAGTGTGTTGTTGTTGCCTTATTACCAGATCACAAGAGTGACAAATTGTGAGCTTCAGCAATGTTCCCACCTCATATACACAAACTGTGTGTAACGGATGTGCACAGCCACTTTGAAGTCCAGTTTACAGAGTTAGAAGCCTGGGTGCTTCCCCGTAAACAGTTGCCTTAATTTTCTAACCCTAAGCCAGTTATCGCGGTAAGTGCTCACTGGAATAATCAAATCTTGATGCTGATTTCCAGGAAGGGTCAAGGTTTGCTCTGCCTGCTGAACAGCCAGTGAGTATTTGCATGCAGGCTGGTTGACTTCAAGACACAAAACATATTGTAGTAGAGCAACATTTCAAGTGTTCTTCCATGCTGGATGACATCCAACTGGTGTCAGGTAGAATATTTAGACAGCGTGTAGGCGCTCCATTTCATTAGAGGTCTAATCAAATTTCTAAATGCTAGAACAAATTACTATTTCCACACCTCTAATCAGCAATGAGAGTGCTTTAGAGAGAGGAATGTCAATCAACTCAGAGGGAATATTTTTTATTTTTTTAGTTAATAGGCATAATTACTTTAAAACAGATTTAGAACCATATGTCCAAAACCCCTCCAGATACATTTAGACAATAATGTAACCATATTCCCTTCACCACATGCTAAAGCAGGAGATATTCAACATATTTGCAAGCACATGCTATTAAATTAGGTTCAACACTGTTAAGATAAGGCCTTATCTAATAATTTTTAACTGCGCAATCCATACAGAGGAGAGACTATATGCAGGCTGTCAATTGTTTTGTTAGCATCAGCCAGAGCAAATCCAGTGCAATAATAAACTGCCCAGAGACAGATAAAAGATGAATATGAGTAACCAGCTCTGTATTGCTCTAAGAATGGGTTACACCGAGACAGCTAGTACTTCTTCACTGTCACCAACATATCTCTGTTTTACTGAGATTATGTGGATCTGCTCAGAAGCATGAATACTGAATTTGAAAATGTTAAGTGAGGAGTCATTCTTGCAACCATTCCTCCCTTCTAAGGAACAATTTAATTGATCCTTTATAGTGTCAAATGACTCTAAAAGAATTTACAATTCTCTCTAGTTTCATGTCAAAACTAAGTTTGAATTTAATAAGCTTTAAAACAGATACAAATTACACATTTTGATTTTAAAGTGCAGCAATTGAGACATATTGACTGTATTTATGATTTTATTGCTCATTCTGAATAGATGGAAACCTGATTTTCAAGTGACCTTTTACTTTGCTTCCAAACATATTTTGCAATTGAAGAGATAACAGAGACCTATGGCTCCAAAGAATTCTCAAGAATGTGATTTCTCCTGGCTTCCATACATGTTAACCTAACATTTGTAGATGTTGGAAGACTTAAACCACAATCCAAAGGGTGATCCACACACTGACCACACAATATTCTTGTGTGATGCAGACTGTTCCAGTCTACTCAGAACACATGAGGTTAGAAACACTTCATAGTCCACTCCATTATTAATTTTTCCCACCTGATCCCCTGAGGAAAGGGACTCTTACAGCCTCACACTATTACCAAGTTCACTAGCTTGGAATCCACTAGAAATCCACTGTTGGTCTAACAAAACAAGATGCTTACCTTTAAAGAAATATGAGAGTCATTAACAACAACAACAACAAAAAAAGGTGTTTAATCAGGAGGTTGTATCTGTTTATTTATCTTACCCTAACTTGGGTAACCAGGGACATTCAGGAAAGATTCATGATATCTTGCTACATTAAGAGCACTGACTTCTATCTCTTACATTGAGCACCATCACTTATATCCTGATCAGCCCTAACTTAAGTCCCTGATTTAAGTCCCTTGGCATGGATTATGCCCTAGAAGAAAAAAGCCCATGCTTCAAAACACCTTACAATTTAAATAAGATATGAGAATGAAGATATTTCAATAAATCAATAGTTCATATGGTCTGTAACAAGAACAAAATAGTTTCTCAGCTTCATAAACATGTAATATTAATTAATTAATTAAATACCATCTACACCAGTATTTTGCCCCAACAGATAGTTATCTAATGTCTGATACGCAAGAAGCATCCTGTAATAAAAGTCTGCAACTAGTGGTTAAGAGAGACATTTTAAATTAATACACCTTGATCATGGCCTCCCCTATTATCAGTAACACTCGTTTGCCCAGGATGGCATACCAAGAACCCCATAAAATGTCTTGAACTATTGTGAATGCATTTCATGGACTGACTGATAGGCAAACAGTCAGAAAAAAAATTGTTTGTGAAGAGTATCCCTACCTCCCTGTAATGGCATTTCACAAGATATTTGACTCGTCTGCATGATGTTCCCTATAGCTTCTACTTAAAGACTACCAGGCTGGGCTGCAGAGACAACAATGGGAAGGGCCTCTGCATACAAACAGGAACACCTGCAAAGAACAGAGAAATTAAACAGCATAAATTATTTTCATGCAGGTTTTTCCAAAGCCGACGAGGTGCAATTTCTCATTAACTGAGGTCTCCCTCCTGACAATACAAATTTCTTTTCTACTAAAAATGCCCCATTTCCCCCTAGTCTATCCTGACCTACTTACACAAAAGCCAGTATTCAGCCTGGCCATGCAAACCATGCTTGAGATCCCTCCTTATTCTCCAGCCCTGCAAATGGAAATCTGATAATAAAATCTCCAGACCAACTCACCTAGCTACGGACAGCTAGGGGAGAAATATACCACTATCTTCTCTCACTCAAATCTCCCTAGCCAGGAAAAAGAGGTTCAAATAAAGAACTAAATGAGTATTAGAGAACTAAATGAGTATTAGCAGCTCCCTTGCCAATGTGGGAGAGAGAAAAAACTAAGGATGCTTAATGAACCATATTATGTTTTTCAGATTTCAAAACACTGCCATTTAAAGAGATGTGAGATTTGAAGCCCTAATTAAGTAATATGCATAAATTTAAAGCAAATGTTCACAGAGTCCACATCTCCAAACCACAGCCGATTTGGCTAATGCAACACTCCAATCCTACCAGCAGAAGTAAATTTTAGCAGAGGACAACCTCTACTCTTGAATAACCCACTCCCCAACACTAAACCTCAAAGTGTCTTTTGAAGAAAATCCTCCTCCCCACTTTCTTTACTTTCTCACCTCCATTCCTTCCCTGTAATTCAGAGAAGACTTTATGCTTCTGTTTGTTTGTTTGGTTTTTTTTTTTAATAAAAGTGACTATTCTAAATGAATGTGGTTCCTACAAGGCCACCTCTTACAGCTTTTCATTGCATAACAGCGTCCTTCACCAGAGGTTCATTTGACTCATGACACTCTCATTACAGGTCTAATGAAAATTTAATACTTCTGCTATCTCATTTTCAGTCTGTAAGACTAGGAAGACACAAGGAAATTTCTTTACACTAGCTTTTAAGGCAAAAATCAAAGAACCAAGGAACTCTCAGGACCCCGTGTGCAAAGAGCAAATACTGCGCTTCGATTCCACGACACAAAGACAATAATCACACAGGAGGTGGGAGAAAATTATTTAAAAAGGTCAGATTCTGAAAAGATACAAACTACTGAAACACTTGAGAGCATGAAGAAAGAGATAAACAGGTCAACTCTGGATTTTCACTGCATTTTTTTCACAGGAAATAGTCCTGTTCTTGGTTGGTTGTTTTTTTTCAACAAAATCTTTCAAGAAAAAGTAAGAATGAATTATGAGTGAGGGGCCTGTTGCTGCCAATTTTAACTGCCCTAAAAGGTTGGATTTGTTGCTCTTGGTTTATATCTTTACATTTTTGAATCCTAAAAGACCCATCTTCTCTCTGCAGCTGTGCAGACAGGAGTAGTTGAAGGAGTGACCCAAGCTGGTTTCACCATGTTTCACCAGTGCTCCAGGGGACTCAAAGACACAAACAATGAAGGCAGACACCATGTTTTACACAAGAGAATGTTGCTAAAATTAGAACCAATGCAAACAGAGTTAGGTTTACATGACAGACTTTCATGACTATTTTGAGAACTCCTTTAGGAAAAGGCACACTTGGAGATTCAAAGCTATCTAGGCAACCCCTCACAACTGTACTGTGAGGAAACTATTATTAAGAGGCATCAAACTACAGAAGACATCATTTGATTCTACAAATTAGGATTCTCTGTGACAGCCAAGGCTTATTGGTCTGATTTCCAAAGCCAACTAGACTATGCAACTCAACAACAAAAAAGACGCTGCATTGTGGAAAACTCAGGGTGTTTTCCAAGCACCTTTGATTTGCCTATGCTCAGAATAGATTGAACCAGACTGACTTCCCTCAAAATAGTTGGAACGTCCTTGAAAGGCCTCTTGATTTCTACAGCACAGGTAACAGCATCTCCATGCACCTTCATGACTCATGGTGACACATATATTAGCTTACACAGGCTTATGAGACCTGACATTAAACTATTTTTGGTTCACTTTTGGGCTACTTTCTTACTCACCCACACAGAACAATAAAGTGAATGAAAGTGTGTCTTTTTTTTTTTTTTTTTTTTTTTTTTTTTTTTTTTTTTTGGATATGACCTCAACTCCCTGAGCCTAGGCTAGTGCTATTGTAAGCACTGCATCATTTAATGACGTTCACTCATTTTTCTATCTTAAAAGTAGGTGCTTTTTTTGGCTGCAACAGACCCAGAACAAACTCTTCCAGAACCTCATCTCTGGACACTTCAATTTTCCAGCCTAAATGTATTAATAACCATTTTACTTCCATCTACTCCTGAGCTAGTTTCTCCTCACAGGCTCTCACCATCAGATGAATTTATAGACATGGACCATAACCCCTCTCAGCTTTTGTTTTTGCTGGATTAGAAAAACAAACTTTCAGTCTCCTTCTACAAAACCAGTACTCTGTTTCTTCCAGCACCCAGCCAGCTGACCTCTGTGCCTGTTTAATAAAGGTCCATCCATCCCAGCTTCCCTGCTATCCCACACCACAGCCCTGCAGGGTGACAGTAAGCTGCTGGTCCTCCTGCACCAACATCCTTCTCCTTGCTCCTTCCAAGGAGCTGCTCTTATTAAAAGTTACGAGTACCAAACAGCTAAATCTGTAATTCTCACATTTCACACTACTGGATTTCACACCAGTTTAACTATGCCAGTGCTCAAGGTATTCCAGCTTTCCATGAAATGTCCCTCTCTCCCTGCACAAATAACATTTACCACTTCTGCTGTGTGTATGTCTTTTAGGAATAGTCACACTCTCGTCGCGATCCAAACAGGGTTAAAGCAGATTAGTTTCAAGCAGTCCTTTGAAAACTCCCTGGCATTCTCCTCTCAGCACAGTGACTTCTCCTTTCAGCACAGCCCATCATCATTCTCATCAGTTCCCAATCACTGTAATTAACAGGAACAGAAAACCATACAAAATGTGTCAGATCAAAGGTCCCTATTGCCCAGTAACCTGTCCCTACGAGGGGGCAATAGCAGACGCATAAGAGCCAGGAAAGCATACAGAAACTATACTGAGGGGTGCTGCTATTTCATATTTACAGGTCTCATTTAATTTTTCTGTTATTAATTTGCCCAAATATTTTTCAAACCCAGTTAAACCTTTTGGTGTATAGAACATTTGGTGTTAGTGAATCCCAGAGTTTAATTTGAGCTGACTTGCAGTGATGAGTTCAACCTTTGATGTTACTTTAGATATTTAATGAAAGAAGTCTAGTTTTAGTCCATGCAAAGCTTTCAGGACACTCTAGCATCTGTCTTATTAACAAAAGACCCCTACATTAGCCTAGCGTAACCTACTTTTGGTGGTATCCTGTCATATATATTTTTTCATATTTGCTTTAGTACCTTTGTACAGTATTGAGACTTGTACTAAAGAAGGAGACTGGCATGGGAGGATGAGAAGAACTGAAAATTTTCTCCATCATATTGATGGGTATTCTCCCTCTCACTCAGGATCACTCTGATTGGGTAGGTCTATAAAAGCCAGCAACAGATGCTAGATTTCTTATACCTTTATGAGGACTCCAGCATAGAGACTGGCTCAAGCCAGGAGGGTCACCTAAGCCAGGTTAATTTCCACCTTGACAACAATGCAGTTTGCCTTTTTGAAACTGCATGCCCCCATCACCCATTTTGCCATTGCCCTTCTAGCTCCTTCACTGAAATCTAACACAAACCAAATATTTAATCCAGGAACCATGCTTATACTTATTTTCTTTTCTGTCCTACCGACCTGTATGTACATGAAAAAGAACCTTTTACTTCACATGCTTTGCAATTTGCAACTAAGCTGGAACAGCTGGCAAACCCTCCCTGTTCCTACACTTCCTGGCATATCAGGATTTTTCCATCTCCGAAGACTTTATGCTTATTCCTAAAAGCCTTTCTGAAGCAGTTAATTGTCCAAAGAAATACTGAGCCCGTCCTATATGTTTTCTTCTCACTTGCTTGGGTTATTGACTTTATTTAGGCAGGAGAACCTTGGGTTCCCATAAGGCTCCAGATCCCCTCCAGGGTTACACCCAGGAGCTCTCCCCTGCCCAGGAACTCCCTTACATACTGCATTTTCAAATGGAAGAGCTGGAGCTGTCCTGGTTACTGCAATGGCAGCAACTCGCAGCCACCTCTAGGAAATTCACAGGAACAGAACTCACATGCCATTTTAAGCACTTCCCCCCCTCCCCCCTAAATCAAATAATGATGTAGCTCTTGTATCTATGACTGTCTAAGCCCTTCTGATTAGCAGCAATTGTTCTGCAAGTAGATCTGGTTATCTAAAGTGTCCTGTAACAATAAACCCAACCGGAAATTGTATCTTTTTAATATGAAAAACCTTCTTCATAGGCAAATTTAACCCTTGAATCCTTAGCAATACTCTTAGTGCTACCCTGATAGAACTTTCCAGAATAAAACACAACTTTGATTAGTTTGAAATTGGCTGAAACCTAAAGTGCTGCATTCAGCTTTTCCTGTTTCCCTGATGAAAGGGAAACTTACTTTCACACATGAGAATCCAAAAACTTGGAGATTATTTCAAATTTCATTACATGCCACTGAGTAGAAAGCTTACCTTGCTCCTTGTAATTTTGACAACAGCACTACCTAAACTGTGAGTGTTCAAGTGGCTTCAAATAAAGACTTAAGACTGAGGAGGGCAGAAGAGATTCAACACATTTCAAGGCCAATCATTTTTTTCCAGTATGCTATCACATGAGCATTAAAAAAAACCCCAACACCATCAAAAGAACAGATGAGGCAGCACTCATCTGAAGATTATTACTCTGAGACTCAGGTCAAATTTGCATCTCGCTTCCATCAAGCCTTTTCTTTTTTTTTTTTTTTTTTTTTTTTTTTTTTTTTTTTTTTTTTTTTTTTTCCTCATGTTTTCTACTTGCATGCTTGCCAATGAAGTGCAAAAGGTTAACATTTACAGTGATTTTTATTATACCAACTTTTAAATAATTACAGATGTAGTCAGAAGCTTTGTACTTCTATGTTTATTGTTCAGCCTACAACACAGATGCAACAATGTCCCAATACAACCACTGAAAGCACAGAACAACTATGTTTCAAGAGGTTTTTATAGGCTGTCACTCAGTTTCTTGATTCTTTCCTCAGTTTTGCAATGAGAGTGGTTGAAATGACCATAGACAAAGCAAGACAGCGCTAAGCTGCCTTCCTCAACAGACCCAGCTGGGTACCTATGTTTCACCATCATCCCTAAATTACTTTAAAATAAAAAAAAAATTAAAAAAAATCAAATCCATACAAGTTTCCTGTTACCAGAAAAGGGCCATCTAGCCCTGTACCCCCCTCCCACCTCCCACTGATATTAAAGAGGTATATAAAAAAAGTCCTACCCAGCAGGATGGGATTACAGCTTCAAAAAAAATTCAGTAATTTAAATATAATTTTAGATCTACAAGTGCTGCCAAACACCACTTTATTTGTCAACAAAACATTTTGATTATTTGGCAGAACAAAGCAAGCTCCCTCCCTGCTTTCTCCACAGACATATTTGGCACCGGTTAATTTGTATGTCTTTAGACATATGTCAAGTCTGAAGCTGTTTCAGGCTTTAACCCCGCAGAACTTCTCTCTTTTAAGTACTTGTTTTTCTTAAAGCTGTAACAGCAGCAAGCTAAAGCCAAGAAGGGATTCGATCCTGCAACGAAATGGTTAAAAATCAGACTCTGCTGATGTCTGCTTCTCTGATCCATTACATTTCTTGCAAGCTGAGCTAAGAGCTGAGCACCAAGTATCAACTGTAATATGATCCAAGAGTTTATGGAAAAAATAACTGCACATACCAAGCATGCACATTTAATAAGATTTTGTTTCCATTAAAATATTCAAGAAACATGATTTTTAAGATCTGCTTCTCTCTTCCACCGATTTTTAACGTTCCTCCTCCCCCTCCCCTAAATACACACCTCCTTTTCCAAAAACCAAACCCTTACAGAAAAAAAAAAAAAAAAAAAAAGGAAGAAAGAAAAAAGCAGTCCTACTGCAGGGAAGAGAGGCTTGAAAAACAACTTTGATTGGCACTTGGCCTGACCCACAGAGGAAGAAAAACACTTTTTGGACAAAGAGCGCAAATATTTGAGCTCATTGACTTACAGGCTTTCTTAGCAATTGCAAGAACCAACCTGGAGCAAAATGTGTTGGGAGAGATTGAATTAAAATAAAACCAAAACCGGCATCGCGTTCATCTTGGGCGCTCGGGGACTCGACGCGTTTGAACAGCTCAGCAATTTTAATTCATTTGCACTGGACAAACAAAAAGCACCTCCACTAATGCTCTCCGTGAGGCAGATGTCGGGAGCAGAGGGTGCAGCCATCCCACCCCTCCGGGGGCACGGGGGGTCCGCAGGGAAGCGGCTGGGCACTGCAGGGATGGATGGGGCTTAGCGGACTGGGGGGCGGGGGGTTCTTCGGTGCCTTTATGTGTTTTAAAGCTCTAAGCTCGTAGCCCCCCGCACTTGACGCAGGTCGCGGTGGCGAATTTCACCGTTGAAATACGTGGATAATAAACTTTCCAAGCGCGGATGGGCTCCAAGTCACCCCCCTCCACACAACTCCAGACTTCAGAAAGGCTGGGCGCCCTCCAACCCCCCGGGATGGGGTGGGGGGGCAGCCCGGGGCAGGGGCCGGTGACAGCCGTCCCGAGGCGGACGGAGGCGATGGGGGTCCCGACCTGGCACCCCTTGGCACCCCCTGGGGCTACATCCCCCTCGCCCCTCCGCTGCCCCCCACCCTGCGCTCCGCAGGCACCCACCTCCCGGCAGAGCCCCCAGCCCACTGCCCCCCAGCTCCCCCACTGCCCTCCTCCATCCCCCCGCCCCACTGATGCCCTACGGCCCATTTCTCCTCACGCCACTGTCGCCGTCCGTGTACACCCTCCCCCCCGGCCCCAGCCAAGTCTCTGTCCCACCGCCTCCCGCTCCCCCGATCGCTCCTGGAAGCCTCTCCCGCAGCCCCCGCAGCTCCCGCTGCCTCTCAGCGGGCGCCCTCCGGTACCTGTCTCGGCACCTTCCGGCAGTTGCCGCACACCCGGTACTGCCCGGCGGCAGCGGCGGCGGCGCTGCCCACCGGCCCGGAGCCGAGGCGGTTCATGGTGGCGGTGAGGCCGGGCGGGACGGGAGGCGCAGGACGCTCCGTGTCCGCCGCGCTCAGCTGCCCGCGCCGCCCGCCGCCCCCATCCCCGGCCGCGGCCCCAGCGCCCGCTCCGCGCCGCCGCCCCCCGCGCACACCCCCGCGGGCCCCGCCAATCCGCAGCGCCCGCCCCGCCCAGCGCCGACGCCGCCGGCCAATCACGACGGGCCGCCCACCGCCGGCCAATGAGCAGCGCCCTGCCCGGCTCCCATCTCCGGGCAGCCTGCGAGAGGGGGCGGGGACATGGGCGGGGACTCCGCTGCCGAGGGGCGGGGCCGGCCGCGTCTCTGGGCAGCCTTGGGGAGAGCGGGGCGGGGCCGGTGCCTCGGCGCGTGCCTTCCCCCGGCCAATAGGGTGAGCGCTATGCAAACGAGGCGGCGGAGGCCCCGCCCCCAGGGCAGGGGGCTCGGCGGCGGCCTCGGTTTCCCGCTGGCTGGTCCCAGCGCTCCCGGTGCCTCTCCCGCTCCCGCTGCCTCCGGGAGGGTCCCCAGGGATCCCCAGCCTGCGGTCAGCCTCCTGCCTCGCCTGCCTGCTGGCCTACCGGCCCCGGGGCCAGATCCAGTGCCCGGCCATCGCCACCCTCCTCCTGCCGGGTGTCCCCTCCCCGTGGCGGGGTCTGCCTGTGCGCGGGGCGGGCTGCGCTCCCGGGGCTGCACATGCAAGGACATGACTGCCCTGCTGCCAGGCAGAGCAGCATGAGGTGTTTGCTCTAGGGGAAGTTGAGAGCACGCATGCGAGAGTGTGTGTGTCTCCGTGTGTGTGTGTGTGTGTGTGTGCGTGTATTTGCCTCAGGTCGCCAGGATTGTTAGGAATGATGAGTCAGGTTTTCTGGGCTCCATGCTAATGCGCGGAGATGGAGTGTATAATTAGGACAGAGGCAAATCTGTAATCTGCAGGCTCGGAGAGCTGGGCTATGAACCTCTCTTTTGCATCACGGCATCGCTGCAGTTTTCCTTGCCCGTGTGCTCCTTAGCTTTTAAATGCGCACAGAAGAGCTTTAACATGAGTAGTCGTACGGACGTCAATAAAGGTTCATTAAGTGTCGAGCGTTATATAACTCCTACTGTGAAACATGATGGTATAGAAGGATTTGGGTGTTTTACGGGAACAGAACGCTGTTACCCTATGAAATTTCTAGGCAGATTTGGAGTGCTATGTTGTTTTCAAGGTTTCTTCCGGCAAAACAATTTTAAATCAGCTGCTTGAGAACTGTGATCTGCTTTGTCTGGGAATACTTTGTATTTTTGCAAAATGAAGCGTTGTGTAATTTAGTCAACTGACTGGCTAGAAAGGGCACAATGCAATTAGTAATTTACATCTCTTAAAGGAGACTAATTGAACCTAGATCTGACTGTCTTTGAGAACTTTGAAAAGTTTCTCAGATCAGACTTTGCCACTGTAAACAAAACCCCATCCACAGTAACATTCTCCTCCATCCTTTCCCCTCCATGAGTTTCCAAAAGGATCTTTTCCTCAGGCAATGAAGCCTTCAGCAGACGGGCGCTCTGTGGACTCTGCTACTGCCATTCAATTCAGTATGGAATGCATCCAAATGTTACAGTCACAGGCAGCCATACAAAATGCTTGGAGAGGAATAAATGGAGGAGGGTTGTCTCTAGTGTACTAGAAATGGCATCTCAACACGAGAAAACAGTTTGCTCTAGTGGAGGTACTTGCTGTGCCATGTCTGAATCCCACATACTGCAGCGTGGTGCTGTTTAAACAAGGGAAAAAGTGTAGCTGAACAGGTTAGTTTGCATCATCTTATATGAATGTAATGCTAATATTTAAGTAAACAATGTGAATGCTGTAAATGGCTTTTTATTTCTTGCTGAACTCCCTTGTAATGTTATCTGAAATAAGAATTTTTAAAAGAAGCAGAAGAGGATCAGAGTTATTAAGCCACAAGCACAGGAGAGTTCACTCTTCAGCTCCAGTAAGATCACTTTGAGTCATTTGCTGTTAAAGTGCCTGGTTCAAAACTCAAACCCATTGGCAAAGATGGTAGCGGACAAGTTTGAATCACATATAAGGGAAAGATTTTGGCTGTGTTACTCCTTACTTTTAACACTGGAACATTGGCAAATACTCAGATTTCAATAATAGCATCCATTCATTTATTTTTTATCGGCAATGGCAAGTAGACGTGACTAGACATCCTCAGAAATGTAGTTGGGTCCCATTCCCCTGCTGAAATTATTTTTGTCTTGAGTGACAACTTCAGATCTTTAGCAAAGTCCATTAAACCCAGGAAAATTTGGCATTAGCCAGGCATGAAAGTTAGGCTGGCCTGTAAGGCAATTTAAAATCAAAAAAATTTGATATCTAGTCTCTATTCTGCCACAAAGGTCTTGTGAAAGAGAGCGGGACATGCATGCCCAGATGCTTGAAGCATTTGGTGGACTAACCCTAACTTAAACAATAAGCACTTAAGTACCTTTGTGTCTCCCAGTCTTGCCTTTCCCTACTTTAGTATCTGAGAAATGTCAAGAGAAGCATAAACTTTGAAAGGGTTTCATTGTTTTTGGAAACAATACAGCAAACGGAAGCTGCCTAAAACCCTTTCTTGCACCCAACAAAAATTCTTTCAGATATCTTTTCTGAAGTTCGTTTTTCCCACTACATATTCTTTTTATAAAGAATTTTAATGTCTAATAGAGATCAGAAGTATACCTACAGGGCCAGACACAGTGCTTACCCGGTATCAGATAATTAGTGTATAAACTAGAGAGAGTATCAGAATTTTCAAGTCTGTCTAGATGCGGTGTTTGGAAATGAACTGTTGTGATCTGTGTAACACTGATCCTGTAAAATACTGTGTATGTGCTGTATATGTGCCATCTGCACAGTCCTGCTGCCTGCAAAGGCTTGTGCACGTGGGCCTGATTTTGAGCCCTTGAATCATTCCATTTTGAGTTAAACATGTGCATAAGTACTGCAGAATAAAAGCCTGTCTTTGTACAAACTGTTTCTTGGTGAACATATCCACATTCTTGAAAGTTTTCCTTGTAAACTTATTTCTCAAAGAAGTATGCGAAAACATCCAGCGCTCCCTTTACAATTGTCTGGCAGATGATCCAACTGCATCTCACTTTCCATCCACTGCTGTGGATTTCCTTCAGTTTTTGCCCAGCTAATGAGTCATTAAGGAAAGCAGAATGCTAAAATTAAGATCTATTTGAGTTACAAGCAGCATGGCATCTTGACCTGCCTCAAAATTTTAAGAAGATTAACAATTCTGTAAACCAAATCAGTCCTCTTGGCTGAGGTCACCTAGACAGACTGTGAACTATTGCGGTGTAAGGATACAGTGGAGACTTTTTTTATCCATCTTGGTGATAGGGAGCATACTGGCTAGAGACCATAACATCCTGGTTTAAACAGACTTTTATCATCAATGATCAAAACTTTTTCAAAGTTTGAAAAACAAGCACGATGATAAAACAAGAAGGCAAAGGAAGTAAGGATTTCTCTGCCTCCTGACATCATCAGATACATTTTTGGTAGACACACTGCAGCCAGGTGTGGACTGCTGCCTTTGCTATAGAAGTGGATGAAGTGTGATGGCCTTTGCTAGAAGGTCTAAGTTTTCCTAATACCTTATGCAGCCTTCAAGCTAACATGGCTCAAATGGATCAGCTCAGAGACATAGGTGCATCCAAACATCGAGCTGCTTTCCTCCCCCAGAGCAGGTACTCATACTGTGGTTTAACAGTGTGATGCCAACTTTGAAATTCTGCTGGGCTGCAATATTTCCACCAGGAATTTGGACACAACGCATCTCTGCTGTCTTCCAGAAAGCATCACACCCAACAACCATTCTGTGAGAGAGCACAGAGCGATAAACATCTACTTATTTCAAGAGCAAAAAGAAGATGCTCTGTAGATTGACTGTACCGTACTGACCACGCTGTGTGTCCCAGAACAGTCAGTCTGGCTGCAATGTGCTGTGCAGGTGCTATGCGAGTGCTTGCAAAATCCACAAGAGGCTTCCCTAAGATATGCACCTACTCTAATAGCGTGTAGTGCTTTTGTTGTTCATACATTAATGAACAGCTTGATGCACCCTGAAAAGGTTGGATTGACAAGATCAAGTGTTGTAAAATCAAACTTGTTATGCAGTGAAAACGTTTGGGATACACAGACAGCTTGGAGAGAAAGGATGGGAGAGGGCAGCTGCCATGCAATAGCTCTGACTGGATTGCTGCAAGACTAGAAATCCCACACAAAATTGAAAGATCCTCAAGTTTTGCCCAGAAGCAGGAAGAGAGAGCGTGCCTGAGCACCCAGCTCTGGAGCCTTACCCGCTCTCCCTGTCTGCCTGCCACAGTAAAGAGCTATGTGCATTGGTTAATGAGGTGATTGACACATGTCACATGCCTTACATTTCATGACTCCATGAGTCACTCAGTAAAGCCATACTGAACAGGTATACACAGGAAAATAGATGTAGTTGCTCCAGGCCAAAAATCCAGCCCCTTGACATGATGTCAATTGAGTGATAGTCCTGCTGTCATTGTCATAACTTTTGTTGCGCTGTTTTAATATCATTTGCACAGAATTTATATTGTGTTGTTATGAGAAGGAAGGGCAACAGGTAAAGTTTGTGCCCTGAGTGATATTATGCACACTTTGCCACTACAAAATGACTTCCCATCCTTACAATTACACATCCTAATTTGCAAAATGGGTGTTCAGATAATTGTGTGAGACAGGGATATGGGATGATTTGTGGAATTCTTCCTTGAGGGTGGGGGTGCCTGCCTTTTCATTTGCAGAATTTAAACCCTGACTAGAGAAAGCACTTGAAATTATGTTTATCATAAAAAACAATTACAGCCTGGCCCATGAGGGCTGCTCTCACTGACCTAATATGCCTTTTTAATAGCTAATTTCTTTGACAGTTAAATAACTCTAAAAAATATGAAATCACTACAAAACCAAGAAACCTATTCTCCTCTCTCTCTCTTCATGTTCTTTTGTGGTTTGCATGATAATTCGCTAAATATATTTCAACATGTTGTTTACTTCAATTCAGCCTTCTGAGACCACACTGGCCAATGCTGCGAGTCCATGAAGAGGGATCATCTGGAAAAAAAAAAATATGTTATGCTTCAAGTTAACTTTGGAAGTATTTCAGCCTGTACGATTTTTGGGAGTGATACAGTGGGGAAATGCATTAAATGAAAAAAAAAAGTTTCTGAAAAGCAGAACAAAGGTACCCTGGTCTTTCTCCCTGCAAGAGGAGAATTGCAAGTAATCTCTTGTAATGTATTCCTATTAATATTGAAGGTAATCCTACCATGCAGATTTAATGACAGCAGCAGGACTACCTTTGGTGACAGAAGTGCCTCTCCCCTCTAGGACTGGAGGTGGAGTTCACAGAGATGCCTGGGGTCATGCACGTGGAGCAGGGACAAATCTGGATCTCAGCACTGGCTGCACAGCCACAACACAAGGCACAAGTTGCAGCATTGGGAAGGATGTGCCCGAGGTTTAATCCCTTTCCTAAACGTGTGTACCTGCATCAAAGCTGCAGTTGCAACATCTCTGTGAGAGGTAGCTGTCCTCCAGTGCTGTGGGCCTTGGTCCAAGTGGCAAGATTTCCTCACGAAGGCAGAAATGCTGCTGGCCTTAGGCTGGAAAGTGGGAGCTCCTGCTTTGGCTGCATCGCTTTGGCTACATTACATATCACTGAAGAGTTCAACCTAACCATGTCAGGATGGATACAGCACCTCGAGCCTTCCTTTTGCAGACAGGATACCATGAGGCCAAGAGTTCAAAAGCCAAGGAGACAGAAGAGGGCAAGCAGGACACAGCTGGTTCAGATACTTGCTGGTTGGGGAGGTGAACTGGAACCTGGGGTCTTGCTGCCTGTTTCCTCCCACTGCTTTGGCTTGGGTCTGTGCCTGGCCAGTGAAAAGCACACAAATGTCCTTGTCTGACTGAAAAACCCTAAAACTTCTCAAACAATGAACTTGTCTATTTGTATTTTGAAAATGAAGCACTTGGTACAGCATGATGACACATTAGGATGGAGCTGATCAGTGAAATTAGCTTCCTGTGTTCACTGGTAAAGTTATGGCTTTCATTATTGTCAAATACAAAATAAAAATACAGAAAAAACAAATACAAAACTCAGCAGCTTTTGGTATATGGCACATAGTTTAGGTTAATTTCTCACTGAAGCCCATGAGATATGATCATATATATGTTGAAAGATCAGGCTGAATTATGGCATAGTTTTATTCTTTGTTTCTGGACAAAGAAGAACTGAAGTGCTGAAAGATTTGCATCTGTTATGGACTTGGGTTGTTTTTATTTTAAAAATATTTTTACCCTATTTCATTATTTTTCTGATGGTTACACCCTGAAAAGCCAGAGTGTCAGTGCAAGTGGGATTTTGTCAGAAGGTACCACACTTAGAAGCAATTAGGCGTGTGAGTGGAGGCAGTTAGCACATGGGATCTTTCCCAGCAAAATCAGCGAAGTGCTGAAGGCTTGTTTGCATGGTGTGTTTTCTTCTTTCCTTGATCGCTGTCTGGATGCTGCGGATGTTTTGGACAGGAGAGGTCCCAGATTCTGAGATTCAGACTTAAAGAAAGACCCCTGCAGAGGAGCTGACCGACTGAATAAGCAGCACAGTGTGCCTGTGCGGAGCCATGCAACCTGCTAACCTTGGCACTTCTGCCTCCCTCCCTCCTGCACAGCCAGGTGGTGCCTGCTGTGATACACCAAAATACAGCAAGCACGATGGGCCCAGCCATCTGGCACTGCAGAGCAAGAGAAAAGGAGAAGCAGTTGCCCTGGACCAACATCAGCCAACTCCTTTCTGCTCCTGTCTCCTCTAGCCTGCCTGTTTGTCTGCTGCCGGATGGAAATGCATGACTCCTGCATGTAGATTTTCCTTTGAAGGCTTCCTGACCTATTTCAGCCTGGCACTGCAGTAGATGTGAGCTCTATTTATAATGTCAGCAGAGGGAAAAGGGAGGCTCAGTCTGGAAGGGGAAAAAAAAAAGAGTCTAATGAATACACCTTGCTCTCCTGGTGCTGGCAGTCACTGACTGCTTCACTGCTGGGACTCCTGAGTGGAAATGGCAGAAACCAACTGCTGTTTGGGCAAATAAATAAATAATAACAGGGGTCATTGCATCTTGCTCTGGTAACTGCCAGATCCATCTGGTACAGCTGACCCTCAGGCATACAGACTGGTCTACTTTACTATTGACTCTGAAGCATTTATATTGACAAAGGTTTGGGAGAATGCTGGACAGCAGAAGCAGAGGAATGACTGCTTTATAGGCAAAGTGATGTCTTTGTACAGCACAGGAGCAGAATCTGAGATGGAAACATGAAAGGATTGTATTTCCACAGCAAGGTCATGTCTTAAGAATTTTATTTGTCCTCATTTTTATTAAAATGTCCATTTACAGGGAGAAATAACTTACTTTAGTAATGTTGTATTGCTTTTGAAACTTAACCTTCTTCTATCTGGGCTCTTTAAATCACTGGAGAACATGGATTTTCTTGTAAACAGACTACAGATCAGCTTCCTTTTTGTATTATTTGGCTCTCTTGCTTCAGAAGCAGTATGGACCAAATTCTTCCCTGGCACAACTCCAGTCCTAGTGCTCTTATTCTGAGAATGCTGGGCCAAATTCCCGCTCTCTGTTTTGTCAATATACATTCAGACCCACTCTGCTAAAACCACTGGAGTCATATATCTTAAGCACTAATCTACTGCTGAGCAGAATGTAGACCTCTCTATAAATATCACTTTGGTCAAGGGAAGTAAGGGAAATAATGCTGAATGTGGCCTTAAGCATATTACTTACTCTGTTAAAAGATCATTCGCTCTTGGCCTAACTTATTTCAAGCATGACAGTCCTGGAAAATATGTATATCTGTGAGTGAAAGGAGACTCAATAAGAGTCGATAAGGCCTGGTGTTATGGGGTATTAATAAATGTATATTTGTGCTGAAGCATGCTAAACCTCAAAGGCTGGGTATAAATATCAATGTCTATTGAATTTCAGGAAGAGATGGCTGGCAGTAACCATGCTCGATGTCATTCTGCAGTATGCAATCTGTGTTTACTGAGGGACTATTCATAGGCACGTTTCTGTTGGTAGGCAGAGAATTTGTCTCTTTCTAGTCAGTTTATAAGAAGTGAATTTCTTTCCTTATTTCTCTGGCAGGATTGTTAGATTTCCTTTGAGTGAAGCAGCAGTGATGTGCTATCAAGCAAGTAATGTGTGAGCCAACAGTGCTGGAGAAAGAGTGCCAAGAAGTCCACCACTGGATGAAGATAGCAGTTGGCTAAAGGCAAAGGGGGTCCTGGTGCCTCAAGCAACTTCCTGCAGCTGGTGGGCAAAACATCCTCTGTGCAGATTGGGGATCCTCCAAACCTCCAAAACGACTTCTCCCTGCGATAAAACACGGCATTCATGCATTTAATGAGAAAACACATAGTAAGCAGTGGGAACAAGTCATACTGAAGCAGAAGGATGTGGTTTACAAGCGGTGTCTGTAACAGGATTAAGCTAGGGGAGGCAGAAGAAAGTGACTGGTAACTGTTTGTCAGTGCGGTGAACAACTTGCAACTGTGCCAGGTAATTTTGTCGGTTGTGTTCTGAGCTGCCATGTGCAGCTGTTGTTAAAGCACTGCCAACTTGTTTGACTGTGGGTGAGAGGGAGGGTCACAAGTGAATAAATCACATTTTTTGGTTTGCAGACTTGTAGATAGCTGTCCCAAAGCGGAGAAATTTATATTTAATATGGAAAAGATTGGAAAAAAATAGTTCTCTGGTAAAAAAAAAAGTATTGCAGCAAGTCCTATCTGCAGAGTGTTTTCCTTTTCCCACTGGGATGATGGACATGAGAGATCACCCAGAAACAAGCAGGGATGCTGCTTGGCTGCTGTGGAGACATCTGTCTTGGGTGGGCATCAGGGCAGTAATGAACCTCCTAAATACTAAAAATACTCTCATCTTCCTAAGCTGTCTAGTACCCGAGCCCAAGTCTCCATTGGGTCTGTGTGCTGAGGCTCTCTCTTAAAGCAAGGCAAGGGGGGCTGGGACAGCTGACTGCCTGCCTTCTGGGACTGCCACAGACTTCTTGTGTCTTCTTTTGTGGAAAAAATATTCTCTAGAGACACAATACTCACCAGCATCCACCTTCATCATGAAACGCAGTCAGGATCTGTAATTCTGTGAAACTGGATACTTGTTTCCCATGCCTGGATTGCTTTGAAGGTCCTTAAGCTTTATGTAATTATAAAGGGCAGCATGATGCAAGTCTGAGAATTGACCCCATCTGCCTCCTGATACTCCCTTTCAATGCTTCCTGAAGTACATGGAGATCCACTCATGCAAGGTGCTTCATGAATGGTGAAAATAAAAGTCCAGAAAGAGCAGTTATCTGTGGAGTTATCAAAGAACAGTGTCTGTACTTGATAAGCTGTAGAGAAAGTAAAACAGGAAAATACTCAAACTGAAGACAAAGCTGATGTGGTTGCTGAGCTCTTGATAGTGGCATCAATGGGAAGAACTCAAGAGATCATGCATAGTGTGTCTGAAGTTATCTGAGTGACTGACAGAAATGAATTTTATTCTTCTCACAAGAAAGACTGTGATAGTTTTATCATGATCTCACTTTCTTCTGCTATCCACACTTTTCCTGCACTTCATGCTAAAGTGATCAGCCAAGTCAGGGTTTCCCAGGACAGCCATGAGGCCTGGTGGGACATTAGCCATCTAATTAGCTGCCACTAGTTAGCACAGGGGAAAAGCTGCGTGGCAGCTCCTCTCTCCCCCTCAGTACCATGGTTGCATCCATCCCTGAAAGATGGTGTGCTGTCAGAGGAGGAGATTATTTCTTGTCTTGGGTAAGCCAAGGCATGGCCATAGACTGTGCTGGAGCATGGTGCCCAGACCAACAAGCTTGTGTTTCCTAGAGCTTGTACTGACACACAGGACAGTGGTGTGCTAGGGCTGATTCATGAGCTGAGACAGTTATTTCCTCACTGCTGGGTTAAATGCCTATCCCTCTTCCAGCCAATGAACAGAACCATAGTCCTTCATCTCATTGCATCCTATTTCTAGAGAGGAAAAAGATTTGCCTTAG
This sequence comes from Empidonax traillii, assembly GCF_003031625.1. Classification (NCBI taxonomy): domain Eukaryota; kingdom Metazoa; phylum Chordata; class Aves; order Passeriformes; family Tyrannidae; genus Empidonax; species Empidonax traillii. Next base: position 399,325 of record NW_020955316.1, read on the forward strand.
AAGAGCCTGTAGGAAGGCAAGCAGGTCCTGGGCCTCTGATTATCCTAAATGTCTTGCCAAAATGCTGCAAAACTTCCAGGGGACTTGGAGTTATGGAGATCTAGTCCAAGGCCGGGCTTCCCATGGGCACTGCACTGGCCACCAGCTTTTGGGTGCTTTACTGATCTGCGAAGTTTACATTTGGGTGTGAACATGCCTACAGTGCAGCAATAGCGTGACAGGGGGTTTCCAGCCATGACTCTCACGTGCTGGAGCTGAAATGTGCTACCTGAAATCAGAAACAGACCTACTCTGTGCGGGACCATTATAGGCATGTGGCGGGCTTGCCATTTCCCACCTAATCTGTTGTGGAAGTATTAAGATGCCTTGCTCTTCATCTTTTAAAAGGATGGCAGAAATGCATGCTGTGGGCTCCTCACACCACTGAAGGCAATGGCAAATGTTTGGGGTTTGCCTAAGAGCTATTAAAAGCTGCTGGCTGAAGTAACATGGATGCTCATGGTATAATGAAAACTAAAGGTGGTGTGCATCTAGCAGAATATCCTGAGCAGCACTAGGAGACTTGCATGAGTTCTCGCACAGATATGCACTGGAAGGAAGAAATCCCCTAAATCTGTTTAATGCTTTCCTTTGCACTTCTGCTGTGTCTCTTGCCCATGAAGATCCACAGTAGACTTGCAGCCTAGGGTGGCTAGCAACTTTTCTCTTTGATTAAGAAGCAAAAAAGTAGAAAACGAGAAAACACTCCAGAGGTGAGGACAGGCACTCTGCCATGTCAGGCAGTTTTCAAATGACACTGTAATCGCAAGTGAGGTCACAGCAGTGAATTTGAATGAAACTGCAGGAAGAACTAGACATTTTAAACAAACTGCACCATTTCTGCACCATGTTTCCTGTGCCTTATCCAAATGGCCCCTGCTCCAAAGGTTCCCCATGGCCAGAGGCTGCAGTGCTGTGAAGCAAGAGTCCTGCCGGTAATTGCAGAGGTCAGGCAAGTGCAAGGGTTTTGGCTTTTGGCTGCTGAAAATGGGACTCTCAAGCCGCAGATGAGAAACAGCGATACTGAAACTTCATCTGAGACAATCGCTACCAGGAAGATGAAACCAGCAGTTAAGGGTGTCAGCATGAAATGAAGCAGCCAGTCAAAGAGGCACGTTGGCTTCAGGCACCTATGAACAAAAGGCCACTTCATGAAGGCGATGCCCTGGGAACAGTGCTGGTGGGGGGAGGAGGGCAGAAATCAAAGAGTGGGCAAGAAGTAAGGTGGCTGGATATCAGTGGACAGGGTGACTCCAAAGGCTGCCAGTCCTCCCAGCTGAGATGAATGGTTCCTTTCTATTTACGTAGATCCCTATGCAGAAAAACATTATAAGTATGATCTAAGCAGAGTCACAGACATTTTGGCGCCTGGGCTGGTTCCCTCCTCCTACTCCAACAAGCAGGGCTTGACCCGGGTAGTGAAACGCATCCCGCGAGTCCTGTGCATTGCACCCCACGCCGTGCTGAGCCCTGTGTGCAGCACGGGCTGCCCTTTGCCTGCCATTTCACACCTGGGCTCCTCCTGAGGGGCTGCCTGCACTGGGGTGACCGCATTGCTTGGAGGGAGGATGTGTGGGCAACACATCCCCACTGCCCCAACAGCGCTGCAGACTGCTACCACATTCTTTACAATGCATCTCTGCGTGCATTTCACTTTGAATCCAACAAAGCCAGCAGAGCCTCATCTGCCATCCCAAGCTGAGCATGTGCTAAAGTGCTCTGGGAGCAGCCAGCTGAGTCATAAGCCGATCCAGCAATTCCTATTCAAAGGCTGCTGTCTCTGCCCTTGTGGAAAATGCATTTATTGTTTTGGCTTTTTGCTTCTTTGTGCTAAGGTTCAAGCAGCGCTTTGCTTGTTATTGCATGTAATGGTTTGTACGCAGCACACCGGCACAGTGAGATCTGACGCCAAGTTAATGCAGAGCTGGGACTGAGCAGGTACCAATGGGAGAGCACAGCACAGCGGTGGCTGGCACGGTGGGGCTGCACTGTGCACCCATCCAGCATCAGATACATGGGGAAACTCACAAACTACCAAGGTAGGATGGATCTGAGCACAGTATGACTTGCTTACCTCAAGATTAAATTTATCAAGTAGCTTACCTCAAGACTTTTATCAAATTATTTGTAAGTTAACAAGTTTTTCCCCTGCAGTCTCAGGATGTCATATGCAGGTGGATAAGATGTCTCACTCCCTACACAAATCTGCCTGCAGGCTCGACTTTGTCGCAGGTTCCAGGGGTGACCCTGGGGCAAGCAATTTCTCTTCCCACCTTGGGAGGGGCAATTCCATAAACCTGCTTTTGTATTTTATTCAGGCAAGTGAATGCAACAGGAGGCATTTGGCTGTGGACTGCAGCCCTGCCCCTGGGCTTCCCACCTTTCCCCAGTGCACTGCACTCTGCTCAGCTCTCTCGGGTGATGATTCCCACTCCAGAACCTTCCCAAAAGGCCAGTGGGTGAGGTGGCTTTTGGGAGGTGTCACCTTGGCAGCGTGGTGTACGTACACCCTCCGCAGGCACCCACTACTCACCCCAGCTGCTTGGCAATTGCTCCCTGTCACCCACCCTGGGCCATTTGCATCACCTGCTGGCAACCAGGGTTCTGGGAGGAGAATTAAATAAAGATACACATTGTTATTGGCAGAATAATGACTCATTATCTCCATTTTAGAGGCAGGCTAGCGGACATCACACTCTGTAAGAAGCCAGCCATGGAATCAACAACAAAAAAATAGAAAGTCTATGTTTCCTCTTTGCCAGCCCCTTTTCTTACTCTCTGGAGGGCTGCCCTGTTCAGCACATAGGGAGCAGGCAGATTTTGGCTCGGCAGTGCTGTTTGGAGGAGGGGAGGAGTGCTGGGCCGCCAGCGCTGTGTGTGGCAGAGTGCAGAGGAGCGTGAGGCTGGCCTGATAAACCATAATAAAATCCCACCGACAACCCCACAGCCTTTGAATGGCAGTATCTTCCTTTGTAAAGAGAATATGCAGACACATTATGCAACCCCTGGTAAATTAACTGGTTTTCCATACTGTTGAAACACGGTAGTCAGATGTTTGTTTGTCTAATGCCTTTGAAACAGGAGCATTTTGACTAATTTTACTGTTGTGGGCATGTCATTTGTACTCTTTTCACATTACTGCCATTCTGCTAACATCAAATGTTAAAAATAATGATTATCATACCAAAATAACACTACCTCACCTGTACATACATTCTGAAGTATGAACTGCTAGTGCTTGCCTTTTCAAGCTTGCTCAAAAGTCTGCTTTCCTTTTCAATGAAAAATTAATTCAGTGCAACATCCCAGGAAAGGAGACTTCAGGAGAGCCTCCAAACATGGAGACCTTCAGTAAACCCCCAAGAACTCTAACACTGGCAGTGCCAAGAGGCACAAATCAGGCTGACAGCTCTGGTTTAGTATGTATTGTGCAAACACAATGAAACTCATCTGCCCAGCTCACAAGCCACAGAGATAAATGCAAAAAGGTTGGAACGGAAATGGAAGCATGAGAGAAGATGAAGTGACTTGGCACAGGTCAGAGCCCAGGTCATGGGCACAGCTGAGAACTGAACTTTTGGATCTCTCTTTCTGAAGTGGTGCACTCCAGAAACCATTTGATTTGACTGTGCTCTTACTTATATTGTAATGTGAGCTCTCCCCCACCAGCAGAAAAATCAATTGCCAGCAGAGATGCTCTGTAGTTAAGGGCATCGCACAGGATATCCCAGTGGTACTGCAAAATCATCATCTAAAGGAACAGCATCCAACAGGTGAGATGGAGATTTTGAACAACAGTATTTTTATAACAGCCACTGCTATGAGAAGTTATTCTTGTTCATGTTTCTGTCTAGTTGTTTCAAATAAAGCAGGTCCTTGGATGTAAACCTAATTTGAAAAATCCATGATGGAATAAGATGTTCAAATGGCTGCTTTAATGAAAACATGCAACACCAGCACTTTGCTACAAGCTGCTCTGGTAGGCATTTGGTCACTTCTGCTGTAGTTGCTGAAACATAGAGCGTGGTGAGGGACACAAATGACTCACAAAGGGTGCTGCAGTTCCCCTGCTTACCCTCTACATTTGTCCATCACGTAAAAATGAGGTAGGATAAAAGGAAAGATGCTTAGGCAACTTCGAAACTGAATTTGTATTTTAAAAAAAAAAAAAAAAAAAAAAAAAGCCTCAGGCTTTCTTTCAAACCAAACCGCACCTTCGCTTGTAGTTCATACCCTCCTTTTGCCACCTGTTTCAAAATGCCTCTGCATCAAGAACCCCTGTTTGGCACACAAAGCTGATCTCCATTCCTAGTCCATTACTATTCTTGAGTCGAATTCCTTGGCCTGTTTTAACATTTCCAGTGCACTAGATAAGGGATCAAGGAATGAACAAACATTTTCCTCTCAGGAGTTCATCGTGTGTTTGCACAGTTCATGGATAACTCGTGGGAATTATTCAGCTCACCTAAGTTATGTGCAGAGCAAAGGTGTTAGTAGTTAGGAGCACAGGTATGCTGGACTCCCTTTGCGGTGAGCTTGGATGGATGGTTCTTTCCAAAAGGTAAATCAGACTATTTGATATCCAAAGAATCACTGGAAATTCCTATAATTGTGGGTGATATAGGATGAGCATAAACCTTACAGTATATCAGTATTTCAGGGTTTACTTTTGTCTGACCCTGGCCTTTGGGTTCCACCGTTAGCCTAAGTGCGAAGATCCCTGTTATCACTGTAGATGTGTTCTGTGCACATAGCCATGCTCCCACGAGTACTGCAGTCAGTGTGGTTTGGGGACACCCCACAGTTCCTGGATTGTTCCGTGGCCATGTCCTGCAGGAGGTGATGAGGATTCAGGGTGCTGCAAAGGCTTAAAGGATGCCCCAGACAGTCCATCTGCAAAAAATACTGTTATCGCAAGTCCTCCCATTTCCAGCTCTGACTACTAGCTGCCATCCTGTTTGAGATCCCAGAATAGCCCTTTGTCAACTGCAGTACTTATTTATACAGACAAATGAAGTTAGGAAAGAGCTTGATATCTTTTAAATTGGATCTGATGAAATTTACCCACAATGGACATACTGGGGAGAAAGCCCCCTTGGCGCCCTTGGAGCCTTCTGGTCCTCAGTGCTGGGCTCATCCATCACAGCCACTTCATCAGCCCTAGCTCAGGGCCCTCAACTTCGTATGGAGAAGTCCCTGCCCTCTCAGCGTTTGTAAATGTTTTCTCCAGTTTGTCCCCTGTTCACCACAAAGCCGGTGCTTTGGACACTGCAAAAGGGAGTGGCTAACTGATGGGCCAGGGCCAAATCTGGAAGGCTCAGAATTTGCTTATCTCTCTTTTTTCTTTTTCATTTTCTTTTTCTTTTCTTTTTTTTTTCTTTTTACATGTACGAAGTATCCAGCATTCTTCTGAAGTCAGTAAGAGACTTTCGGGTGACCTTCCATTACCTTAGTTCAGACCTCAGACTTGGAATTAATTTTTGAGGCAGTCCCTTTAGCATCCCTGTAATGATGTACTTCATACAAGCTTATCATCCTCAGTGCAAATACACATGTGCAGACCTGGGAGGAGATAGAGGTGGAAAAAATAGCAAAGTGAATACAACACAAGTAAGAGCAACACAAAAAAAATAAGGGTTTTATCTTAACTTCAAAAATTATTAGAAATGACGCAACATGAAGAGGTGAAACTGTTCTCCTCGCAGGCAGCCTACAGACAATCCAAAGATGACAAGGCTGTACTCTTGTTGTATGTAACAGCCTGTTAAAACTGATCATATTCTGTTAGTACCAAAGAAGCTCAAATGAAAATAGATCCTTATTTTCTTATGTGCTTTCCAAACCCTGAGCTTTCCCTGCACTGTCTCCTTGCACCACGTTTCCAGGGTGGTGTGCTGTAAAACAAGGTGCCCATGTTGCTAGGTGGATGTTCCTGCCCTCCCTTGGTGTCAGGATAGGCACGTGGCTGTGCCCATGCTGACCTGAGCTGGCAGGAGACAATCTTTCTCCTAGACCTCTACACTGATGCATCTCAGCTAATGTGAGTGAAATTTATGTACTTAAATACTTAATCCCCTAGTTGCTCCAACCTGCAAAAATTCCTGTGAAGCTTGAGGCATGGCTAAGACCTGACTTTCCAAAGTGACAGGTACCAGCAAGTTTCATTGTTGCTTGGTGGATTTGGGAATGCAGGATGATTGGGAAATTATGAGTACAGATGCTATGTAGAGGTAGAGCTTAGGATTTATGGTACCTAACTTTGGTCATCTATAAGTTAAGTGCCATGTTTTGGTGGCACATCTCCTCCAGTCAGCTGCAGAGGCAGGAGTCCTCACCAGAGGGTTTTTCCCTTCTGTTTAAGACGCTCAGGACCATGTGAGTCACCCTTCCTCTCTGTGAACTTGGGGAACTCAAGGCAGGTTACTCCTGCAGCACTGCCACTGTCCCCAGTTACAGAGGGACGTTATGTGACTCTCAGGACAGCTGCTTATATTTGGGCCAGACCACACCAAGGGAGAGAGTAACAACATGGAGCTGTGCTGGCCAGACCTGGGAAGCCAGGCTGATTTTGTGCTGATGTGAAAACAAAATCTGCTCTGTTGTTCCTCTGCAGGACTGTGAGCGAGGGCACAGTCTGTGCTCTGCCTTCACCGAACAGGTTCAAGGTCTCCATTTTCTGCTCACCTTACGGGAGTGCTAAAGATAAACATCTGCACTTTTCTGGGCTGAGAGTGCTAAAAGCAAATGCCAACCCTGCTCAGCTTTTCAGATGGTTGACAAAGCACTGCAAAGGTCCAAGATTTATTTGGAAATGAAAAGATCTTTGTACCAAACAGAATACAGCTTGTGTGCTGCTGAGACCAATAGTCACTAAAAGCAAGCACATCTGCTGATGCAACCTAATTGCTGTTTTGATTGCCCAGCCATGACGGGGCATAAAAATATTGTCTGTCTACAAAAAAAGAATGAAACCTCACTTGACCGTTTTGTGCCCAAATACCTTGGCACCCCGCCCTGCCGAGCTAGAGTTGGGCAATCTGAATTCAAAAATTCCCCAGTGGAACCAGCTCCTAACAATACAAAGCTGTCTGACTGGGTGGACTATTTTCATGACTCTGAATAAAAATCATGTCTAGAACACTGTGTGTTTCTGTGGGGGCTCTGCAATCAGGCAGGCACACAGGCCTGTGCCCAGGAGCTTTACAAGTTAAGTAGGCGGAGAATTAGCCACAGCTGAAGGCCAGTATCTTGAGGCTCGTGGGTTTTCTGCTTGCCTATGGACAAGTACATCCTTGCAAAATGTTGAAAAGAACATTTCTGAAGTAACATGGCAGGGTTGAAGCTAATCTCCAGTCAGGACAGACCACATCTGCTTACTGAAAGAGGTTCTTGACCCTTCTTGTGAAGCTTCCACCATTGCTTGCTGTGGGAAACAGAAGAGTGGCCTCCTCAGCTGCAGATATAAATCATAAGGATGTCTCTCCTTCACTTGATTCTGATCAAAACCAGGTGTTGTATCTGACCCTGATGTTTAACAGTATGATTTTTTAACAAGTTATACCAGCGTGGCTGTCACCAACTTCCCACCTCCCTGCCCCTAGTTATGTGGCCATTGCACAGACCAAAGTTCAGTGCCAGGGGCTGGTAAGCACCAACTGGTTAGACTGGGATGGAGTGGGGACCTCTGCCACATCCAGCACAGCCCAGCAGGGTCCTGCTCCAGTGCAAATTTTCTGGGCCAAATCCAGACTCCCAAGTCCAGCTCTTCTGGATTTACCTGGTTATAGGAAGTGAATACAAGGGAGTTGGGGTAACAGTAAGCCACAGAATCATGGAAACATAGAATTGTTTAGCTTGGAAAAGACTTCAAAGTTCGAGGAGTCTAACTGTGAACCCAGCACTGCCACGTTCACCACAAAACCATGTGCCTAAGTGCCACATTTACACATCTTTTAAATATTTCCAAGGATGATGACTCCACAACTTCCCTGGGCAGCCTCATCCAGAGCTTTACAGCCCTCTTGGTGAAGAAATTTTTAATATCCAATTTAAACCTCCTCTGGTGCAACTTGAGGCTGTTTCTTCTTGTCCTATTGCTTGTTCCTTGGGAGTAGAGACCAACCCCCACCTCACTACAACCTCCTTTCAGGTAGTTGTAGAGAGAGATAAGGTCTCCCCTCAAATGCCTTTTCTCCACGTTAAACCAGCTCCCTCAGCTGCTTCTCATAAGACTTGTGCTATATAAACTTCACCAGCTTCGTTGCCCTTGCAGGGAAAGAGAAAAAGATTGATCTTTCCTTCCTATTAAAAGGGCTATTGATTGATCTGTCCATTTAACAGACTCAGCTACTAAACCTCAGCTTGCAGCCTCTCTCTATCCCTTCAGCCAGCTCCTCATACCACTGCTTTTGTGTTTTTCTTTCCCCATGGTGGAGCCTTTCAAGTTTTTCTTTAAAGAATGAACCAAGTGCTTTCGATCAGCTGCCAGCCCAGCCCTGTACCAGTGAGGGGCTTCCAGCTGCTCCCTGGCTGTGCCTGCCACTGCACCATATGAAATTCCCAAGATCCACCCCTCTCTCAACACAAAAATGTCAGACTGGCTTAAAAATTACCAGATGTTTTAATGTGATTTTTTTTTTTTTAAATTTGGGTTTTCTTAAATTCCTATTGGGAACCAGCGTGTTTCATGTACTTGGTTAGAGAGAAGCTGCTGAGCAGGAGAGCCAGGCTCTTGCAGGGCTCTGACTGCAGCATCCACTGAATACTCTGGGACTTCGCAGTCACCTGATCACAGGTGAGAAAAGAAAGGAAAATATGGGCTGCCCCTTTTCACAGCCTGCTGGGCAGACTCAAACTCTGCAAATATGTCTGTGCCACTGCTGTAATCAAACCCATCAGGGAACAAGCATGGCAACTAAAATCAGTTCTGAACTGCAGTTTTCCCCTGAATTATGAGAATGTGCAATCCAGTAGTCAAAAGAGCTGGCATGTCTTTCACCATGTCTCTATGCTGCCATAGTCACCCTCATCTCATCTTTGGGTTCTTTCTAGATTATCCTTGGCAGTTTACCAGTCGGTCTCCTACAGAGGCTGACCTGTGTTCTCCAGCCCAGAGGATACAGTGCCATGATTTTGGCCACTGTAGACCTGATAAAAAGAAAAGAATGCTGCATCTTGCTGAATAGCCTTTCCTTACAGCCACAAGGAACGAGAGGTTGTCAGGATTAACACCTTGTGGTGCCCCCACAGTCAAGAGCCCTTTGGGAGGATGTGTGGGGAGTGGGATCACTTGTGGAGATTTCCCAAGGAGAAAGAATGAAGCTGCTGAGGAGAGGTCATGTCTAGTCCCAGAAGCATTTGCAGGCAGTGCAGCAACACCTCGCTGTTGATGGAGTCAGAGGTGACTGGTAGTTTGAACAGATGGATCTACATTTTATTCCATGCTCAGTTCCACAGATGGAACAAAAAAAAAAAGTTTGCTCCAAAAGCAAATAAACATACAAGATGGCAAAGTTCCAAAAGTCACTTGAGAAAGTGTTAAGACAGTATTTTGTGTGTCAACCATTTACAAGTATTCCAAAGACTCTCAAGGAGAAGACTCAGGGAGGATGGCTTTCTTAGCACGACAACCCTGAGATCGGTCACTTTTGCTAGGCTCTTTTGATGCAGCAGAGGGAAACTCCAGGAACTTGCTGTACCCACAATCCTTGTGCCTGGGATTCAGCAGGGCAGCCTGCCAGGGGTGCTGTGCGTGAGCTGACAAGAAACAGGGAGGGTTTGGAAACCCACCTGGCAAGTGAGGCTGCACTGGAAACTTGCCTAGATTCTGTCACGGTATTGTCAAAATCATCCCATTCCCAAAGTCTGTTTACTCTATGTCAGGTCAGCATTTTCAGTGGGGAAGAACCCCAACCATCCCCCACCCTCCCAAAAAAAAAAAAAAAAACACCACCAAAAACACCCCAAACCCAACCAAACAAAAAAATGAGCAAACAAAAACCTTCATTTGGAAAGTTTGCAGTCAGCAATAAGCCCAATGGCAGTATGTCCCTCGTGATTCCAAGTCTCCAAAAGGAGGTTTTTAAGCCAGGGCCATAGTGAGACTGAGGAGGGTGAAGGAAAGCAAAGGCACTTGGCTCCTCTGCGAGCTGCCTCTCCACAATCAAATCCCAGAAAGAAAATGCTGTAGCTGAGAGTGACAAGAATTAAAAATACTGAGCAATGACTTCTTGAGCAAAAGCCACTTTATTGACTCCTTCAAAGCACAATCAACCTGTCTTCCTCAAAAGTAGTACTGACCACTTCTAAGTCAAGGAGCTGATAGTTCTCCACCAGCTTTCATCCACTACAGACAACACAGATGCAAGACATTATTTTTTTCCAACTTCTACAATATCTTAGGAGTACCCTCCATAAAGATTAGTACTGTGTTACCTTGTGAGTTTGTTTCACCACCAGATTAGCCCTATCCACAAAAAAGCAACTCCTTATAATCACCTGGCTTTGCTGTGAGATCAAGACCATCCAGACTTACCAGTCTATCTAAAACCAGAAGAAACCTTTCCCAGGATTCTGGATAGTGAAAAGGACACAGCTATAGCATCAATGGAAAAGAGGTGGTTTCTGGAGGGATGCGCCTCCACTCTGAAATGCTGAAGTAGTGGTTGATGCATGATGTAAGATCTAGTTTGCTGTACTCCACTCCCTACTTGAAAATGAGACCAAAACACTCATCTGCTGGTAATCACTGAGACACAGGTGCTTTGATGATCAGAAAATTCACACTGGCCTTCCCAGTTATGTCATCTCCAGGCAGGCGGACACTGCCCCAAGTGACCATGTCCGGTGTCACTGCACTGTAGAATTCATTTAAGTTGTGAAGTGACATGGACTAACCTGATGGTGCATCTGAGGAAACAACATACTAAACCCAGTGTCATTTCATGCTGAAGTAGATATTTTTATCTGCAAAGAGAACCTCCCTTCAGGGATCAGTACAGCCTCCTCCCTTATGGCCTTAAATCCCGGTTTATTGCTAAATGACAACTATGTTCAGTACTATTGTTGTGCATAAGTAGCATACTACATATATTTATTGGATTCCAGGTTGCTGATTTTTCTACCAACAGAACACTTCTTGTGGTTAACCAGGATTTTTGGGTGGCATTTATCTCACCCATCAGTAATAGGCAACATCTGAGCTGATTACTCTGGGCTTTGTGTGTAGATATTGAAAGAAACAGGTACCTTCAGAATACAATGTACCTGTTTTACTGTAGCCCTCTTATTTAGGATGACATGAACTGAAACAAATGAAGTGATCTAGGTCTCCAGGTGAACCTTCCCCGTGTCCCAAGGCTTTGAGATCCTGAGAGTATGAATTGTAAAGGACCAAAATTAAACTCTTTGCCCAGGATCTGTATTGTCTCTATGGTTTGCCCTTACGTCATTTCAAGGTGCCGCAGTGACTGAGGACATGAGACTCCCCTGCTGATGTTCATATGGGGTTCCTGTTATTGTAGCAGTGACAGCAGCCTCTGATGAGGTGCAGCTTTTGAGTAAGGAATTTGATAACAAGAGTGACCTCACAGCACCATACTAGAAAAGCACTCATATTTCCTGCCCAGCTCCTGCTCCTTGTATCACACTGAAGGGCTTTCCAGATATTATACTACAGTCCCTCTTATGTCCTTCTTAAATCCCCTTTTGTCACTGTGGCCAAGCAGAGGAAAATGTTAGCAGTCACTCCCTAAACTCATCTCTGGCTAGCCCCTAAGTCCTGGTGCCAGAGTCCCAGAAGTGGGGAGGAACCCAAAACCAGTTTGTCTCACAGTGCCAGGGGTTTCGCCCATTTGCAGTACAAAGCCCTTCATCTCTGCTCTCCTCTTCCCATGATAAGACCACATTTAAAGAAAGAGAAGACTCTTTATGTAACTAGAAGGCTCCCTAGGGTCTACAGGTACAGATTGCCCCCATTTCTATGTGGGTTACTTAAGGGTTTCAACACTTAATGAAGTCTTGTTCTTTCTCTTTGCTCGCACAGCAGAACCACCACACTGTATCCTACAGCTAAATCTCTCGATATAATCAATACTTAACGACTGGGGAAAAGGAAATTTTACAGCCAGAGAGGTATGAAGGTAAGTCCTCAACCTAAACCTGAGTTCCCACTGACTGAGAAACGTCTGTAGCAAAGCAAACAGCAGGTAATTCCTGACCTGAGTGATTAGCCCACACTGCCTAGGAAGCATCCTTCTTAAAGGCCAGGTCCCTTTACTAGGTGGGTCTGCTGTGTAAAGTGACATGAATTTAAAAATCCAAACTGGTAGTGATGCAAATGAGAAACAGGGCATTGTTTTCCTCACAGCTGTCACCTGTTTGAATTCTTGCAAAAGTCTTAGTCAGTGTCAGAGCTGAGTCACTCCTACACTGCATGGCCAAGCTAACATCTTGTGGGGATATGTTTGGGGAGGGGAGTGGGAGTAAAGAGGAGGGAGGGGGCTAATCATGCTTCACAATTTCTCATCTTCCAAAATAATCTGTTTTCTAAATGTATTGCTAAATCCTTGTGCTAGCAATCCACCATCTGCTCCTTCTTTCAACACACCCACTATGTAGTCTGCTGTCTTGTTATACTGCCAAAACTCTATATGCTGCGGCTAGAAGAGAGTGTCTACTTTCAGATGTTTTCTTAGGTGACAAGGGAAAAAAACCCTTTGGAATGAGCACCAAATATAAGTGAGTGCATGACCATGAACCATGCTCTTATCCTGCAATCTGTGATGTAATCTCAGCAGCAAACAGGCAACTAAATTTCATCCATCTAATTCCAGGCGGGGGCTCTGGTTAACACCCTCCAGCATCGACTGGAGCTGGAATGTTTTGGGTAATCTCCGGAATGCCTCAATAGAGTTATAAATCCATAAATCAAAGCAGTCATTATGTATTTGAATAATATGTGGATCAAAGTCTCAGATTGAGGGCCCCTTTGTTCCCATGCTCTTTTTATATCTTACTCAGTGAGCATCTATTCAGTGAGAAACAATTACACTGAATTTAGAGCAAAAACATACAGTGCTAATGGAGCTCTGAAGACCTCCTCTGGCAAAGTATTTAAGCATATGTTTAATTTTAAGCACATGAGTGGTAAGAGTGGAATTGCACACAAAAGAGTGGCATTTGGTTCGGCAATATGTTGAACCGGTATCTAAATTTAAGCTATCGATCCCTCCAAATTGAGCCTTTTTCAAAGTAGTTCGTCTTTACTCTCCCACTCAAACACTTTCCTAGCAGCGTTTCATACCACAGGTCTGTGCAAATAGTGCATTAAATCCTGCTAATCCTACTCTAAGATGGGTCTGTCTTCAGTAGGAGCAATTAAATAAAGAGGAGCAAGACAAGGGCCGCTGTCTCATTAAACAGTGCAATTAGCCTGTGATATATGAGTGCCGTTTTTTTGCCAAAGGGAAGCTGGGACAAAACAACCAAGTGAGTTATGATGTGCATTGACTCAGTCAATGCCATGGCAGACATGGGACTAGACCATTGGATCACAAAATGCCGCCACCAGGGACGTCAGCCGAAAGACTCCTGCCTCCAGTCCAGGATAATCCCTGCCAGTCCAGGGCTCTTTTCTCATCTGGAAGGACATTTCTTCATATTAAGTCAGTGTTGACAACACTGTCCTGGTAAGCCTCTGAAAAGCAGTACAAACAAATACAGGTATGACTGTACCTCCAATAAAAGAAAAAGTAGCGCTGATGGATCTGGAAGGGTTCTTCACATGGCTGTGGTAATGCTTGCTAGGCAGAAACGAGGTCAGCAGGACAAGGACATTGGTGCACTTTGTTTATGCACTGGGAATCAGGAAAATCCTTTGGCTGTAAACCACTGGTGACAAAACAAATCTGACTGCTCTGCTCTACTCTGCTCCAGAGAGGCTCCATTGGATATACTCTGACACTGGGATGTAGAGAGGCCTTGAGGTGGCTTTCAGAGATGTTCAGGAAAGATGTGGGTTGTCCTCTAGCATAGCTCCTGCCCCAACACCTGAGCTGTTGCCTGAGGAGACTTCCAGCTGTTCAGGGACCACTTCCCTCCTTCAGCCCAGCTCACGTGGGTGGCCAGGCTCAGTCCCTTGCTGGCAAACTCCCCCTGCTGTGACTTGCCCTTTCACATTGGCAAAAGCAGGAGTTGTGAAATGTGTCAAGATGATTGGGAGCACAAAGGTGGTCTGCTCAAAAGGTGAAAATAAAATGTTATTTCAAAAGATAGATGTTGCAAAAGACTGAATAAGATCGGCAGACTGTGTAAAGAGCAGTGAGAGGAGCTCACGTTACTGAGAAAATGAGCCAAGTTTCTATCTCACAATTTGCTGTGTATTCTGGGATGGCTGTCCAGAGTAGAAACTTTTCCAAAGCAAGAGAGGAAGAGATGAAGAATCCTTTCCCCCGAGAGTAGGACAGTTTCTCTCTTGTCTCAGCACACATCATAACTTTAAGCATATTCTTAACCCTTAAGAACTTCCAAAGCTACCAAATCCAAGATCTTCTGACTCTATTAAAAAAAAAAAAAATAACATTGCTTTTGTATTAGCTGCAAAATCTCTTACCACACCTCTCTCAGAAAGACCACACCAAATATGAGCCCTAAATTGGGCAACAAAGAAACGAAAGGTTTTCTATGCTTGTCCCTAATAAACATGCGAGAGACTGCCATGTTTTGTCTTAAAATCTCTCTATGCTGCTGCTGCTGTACAGCTTTCCTGGTGGACTTGATTAAAATCCGATGAAAATAATAGCAAAGACTTATTCAGGTCAGCTACTGTAATTTGAGAAAATGTTGTTTATGTCCAAGCTCTTTTTCCCTTGTACATGTTTCCCCCTCTTTAAATGCACTTCAGTCCGGCCCCAACTGAATCACAGATCAAAGCATTTCAGCTTTTGAGACCAAATCGCAATTTATAATGTCTGTGGTTTCAGCTAATCTGTCTCTGTGTCATCTCATTTTAAATCAACAGAAAGTAGCACAAAATAACTCATTTTGGTATGCCCTGCTGAATGAGGGATTTTAACTCAGGCATCCTGTTACGAGTTCTCTCCACAGGTGAACGGGGTTTTCAGGCTTTGTCTGAGGGTGCTTTGTTCCTATTATAAACATCAATTTTTTAAACAAGTTGTGCTCCACTGAGGTGAAACAACTACATCTCCAAACTTGAACTCAGATTCTGTTTTTTCTCCCTTCTTACAGTTTTAACTGTATCAAAGGGTAGCTTAATGCTGTAAAGAGCCTTTCATTTTTAATTAAGTAAGGACAGTCCTAATTTCAAATGAACTTGAACAGCCTGGGTTTAAAAGTTCAGTTCATGCCACAGCCTTACTTGTTCTTCACAGCAAAGACCATGGCAAACAGAGGCCGATTCTAGTGGAAACACTGCTTCCCAGCTCCCCAAATCACTGTTTTGTGATTCCTTGTTTTGTAGTGATGCTGCCACCCTGACAACAAAGGCGATCCACCAAAGTAGCATGAGGATAAGTCAGGCCCACGGTGTGTCACACATCAGCATGCCACAACAGGGATAGCGGAGCAAATCTCCACTGGCTCCATGGGCTTTCTACTGAGCTGTCACCATCTGCTCTACGACCCTGCACATCTTGCTGTTGTTGTGCACTGTATGCAAAAACAAAACCCAACCTAATGTACCCATTTCCTATTCTGATTTCACTCATCCATCTCACCTTCCTCTTCTTTTTCTTGCAACCTGGTTAGCTGCCTCACTACTCCTGCATACTCCAACTTGAGCTCAGGGAGGAGGTGAGTGCACACTGGATGGTGGCTGGAGCAGCCACGAGTGCTCCCATGTCGTCATATCCTGGACAAGTCAGAGACGGAGATGTGGACTCCTGGTATTGAGGCTACAAATTAGCACTGTTGGAGCAGATCTCGTTGAGGAACGAGTAACACATGAAACTCCCACTAATGCCAACCTGGCTTTTGTTTGGGATTGCCTAACTGATGAATAATGCAAGAGTCCAGCCTGCACTTCTTTTTATTTAACGTCATCACTCTGCAAAACAAAACCAACCAAACCCCAAGCAAGCAAAAACCCCTCCAGAACAAGTTGATTTTGACCTTACAGCAGAAGGTGCACTGGAGAAAAAAGAGCTTTATGTTCACAGCAGAGAGGCTGTGCATGGAAGGAAGAACCCCCTTTTGCAGCCGTGGCAAAAGTCCACACAGCTCAGTCCAGGTTCAATCTGGTCAGTAACAGGAGCTTCAAGAAAAGAGATAAATATTCTCACAGTTGGCAGTCCAAGATCTTCTCGGCCTGGAGGCTGTGTCCAGAACATTATTTTCAGCAGCCCTTGGTAGATCTGTCCTTTATGAACTTGCATAAACTATTGGCCTCCAATTGCCATGCCTACAATTTAATTATGTATTGGGTAAAAAAGTACACCTACTCATTTGTTTTAAAGGTCAGTTTGGGTGCTGGACTATCACAGATCAAATAGAGCAAAAGCTAAAAGAATAAATTAAATTTTGAGAGCTATTATTTGCACACACATCCTATTCTCCTCAAAAGATGACCCAATTTCTTTCCATGACAGTTGAATAAATTAATACCAAGGCCATGTGACCAAAAATTGCTCTTGTACATTTGAGTGTCTGGAGACCAAATCCTGTACAGAGTCTCAAAACCCCCGGTGCTGCAGTCCTGTCCTTGGGTGCAGGGGACAAGGGTCTTCAAGGATGAAGTCAAAAGAGGGCTCTCATCAGTCCCTGGTGGGAGGAGAGGCAGATGCTGTGGAGCAGCTCATCCTTGGTCCCCATGATCTCCCTATTTAAGGTTGAGTCAGTTGTCTCCCCCATCAGTGTAAACCAACCACCTTTTCACAGTCAAGGGCACCAAACCCATAATGAAAGTATATGAGCTGCTTTTGCTGCTACAGTAATTTCCAGACCCCATCTTGCTCTGTCAGTGTGTCCTAAACCGCTTGTCATCCTGGTGGAAACTGTGAGTACCGAAGAGGAACATGACTGATAGCCTGAATGGACACCCCACGGAGAATGCACAAGCCTGCAGCTGGGGAAGTGCTGCCTCCAGCTCTGCTGCTGGCTCACCATCTAGAGAGAAACATCTACCCAGCTCTGCCCAGCCGCTCCCAGTGCCACACAGCCTGCCTCCCTGCACTGTGCAGCACCTCAGGCCAGCGCATGATGCCTGCCCATCTGGGAGTCAGTGAGACTTGGTGTCACTGTACACAGAGGAGATGAAGTGAGATGTGAATTAGACCACGTCAGCAGTACAATGCTTTAAATTTGGGGTGTATCTTGGGAAGGCATCTAGTTCATCCAGTTTGGCAGGGGTGACAGAGAGAGCAGAGGAGAAAGGCGAGTGTGCTGTCAGGAAAGGATAGCTTACCTCTGAATGTCTTTTACTGAGAAAAAGCAAGTGGCACTCTCCCTGTAAACTCTGTAAGATGGAGGGATTCCTGGCACTGCTGTTCTCTGCAGGACCACGTACCCCGGTCATCTTTCCAGATCTGTAGCCATAGGTTTACAGCCAGAATATAGAATTTCCTGAAAAGCAACATTCCAAGAAAACAGAGTTAAAACAGCTCAAATTTGACAGGCCCAGCCCTGCCCTGCAGAAGACAGTGGTAAAAATACCCCTTGATTTCTTCTCTGTGGTTTTCACATTAAAATGTTCTGTTTTGCCCTTGAGTATCATATTTGTACCCCTGTAAGGGATGAGTCGCAGGGCCCAGCAAAGAGTGGCACGCACTGACACAGTGAGCCAGAGGGCCCTCCTGGTGTTCCCAGTACTCCACCACTGGGAGGGGCTGGTGCTAGCTGGGTTCAAGCACTGGGCTGGGTAGCAGGGGGTGGTAACACCCAAGAGGGACAGAAAGGGGAATGTGTTAACCCAAGTAATGGTTAAGGCTGAGAAGGGGGCACTTGTGGGACCCCACAGATGGAAAAGTGAGGAGGAAACACCAGATGAAGGATGGAAGAGCAAAGAAGTGAGACAGGCAGAGACTCAGTGTGGTGGCAGCCTCTGATGAGGCTGGGACGGGGACATTTTCAAATCGTTATGTGTGTGACTGTCACCATACCCTGACAGCTGATTTAATTTCTGTAGCACCTTGAGCTTTTCCTTGGGTGGCTGCAGGTAACCCTAATGCCTCAGGGAGCCTGGGCAGCTCATGCTGTTCCTGCCAGCAACTCTGCTATATTTTGTTGATGTGGCCTCTGGAGCTAATGGCTTTGCTTCCCTTCTGTGCTGGGATGCAATGAGGAAGGAGGATCTGTTTTAGTGCTAAAGCCCCAAGAGGTACTTCCCCATTAGAAGAGGACAGATTAGGCTGCCTGCTCCTGTGCTTCCAACTTCATTAGAAAGCTCTGAAAACTGCATTTATAATTTTTGTTTCAACAATACTTTGAGCTTCTTCAAAGCCAGGGACCCCTTATCCCAGGTGTTCTTTGAGTATGGTGTGCCTCCTCAAAAAGCCTAGAAATCTCTTCAGTTTTGACTGTAATACATCATTTTGGCCCATTTGCCGATCCTTCCTTCTGCTTCTGTTCCTCCTTGCAGCACCAAGGAGTCCGTACAGCTCAGAAGCTGTTGAAGGGAGAATGAAGTGTTCTGTGCCGTGGCAGATGGACCCTGCCATTGGTCCCTATGTCGATTGCTCCTCCAAAGGGAAGACCACAGTGCTGAGACTTGGAGGATGCCTCTGAGAAAGGATCACTGTATGTAATACCCTGCAAGGTGATGTGTTCCCAGCTTGTCCCTGGCCTCATGCTGAGACAACAGATAGGTCACACATCCAGTCCATGCTTGGCATGTGTCACAGGGCAAGAGGGAAGCCACCAGGAGCAGCAAGGTTGCTCAGTGAAGGACGCAGTCAGGTCAGTAGTTTGGATTTTCACCAGAGGCTCGCTATCTAGATATTTGACAGGCTCAGCAGCAACTCAGAGACCAAGTTATCATAGCAGGATAGGGTAGTTGTGCCTCCTTCCCAGTCTTGAATACAGGCAGAGCTGCTGAGTCTGTGAGAATAAACACAAGATCGATCCCAGATGTAAGATATGGGAACAAGAAGCAAGAGATTTAAGGTCTGATACCTCCTAACTTACCAAGGGTAGCTAAAGCCAGTTTCTGTGCCCAGCCAGGGTGCAGGATTTTTAATGGTGATCAGCCTTTCTGGTCCCTAGTGATCCCTGATTCATTACCATTTGGGCGAGTACCTGGGACACTTTGAGAAGCTCAGCTAGTCCTGGCAGAGATTGGTGGTCCAGTCTGATACAGGCTCAAACTGAGCTTAATGAGAAATCTTGCAGACTTCGTTCCAACTTTGACACTGCTGGTGCTGCTCAGTGGATGGAAGTCCCAATCCAAAGGTCAAGGAAATCAGTGAAAGAATTTCCAGTGATTCTGAAGAACTTCAGACCCAAAAGGAGTGTTTCAAGGTCCCTTGTCTGAGCCCCACGGCCCCCCATCCAGCATGCCTTTTCCCCCTGTAATGCTCATAGCATGGTTTTGGCAGCTGTTGACTGACCAAATTCCCAGTGCTAGGAAGAAGCACCACATGCCAGGTATCTAGAGACTCTCTAACCTTACGTTGCATCTCCTCAGCCTCCTTCTTGTTCTGCCTCCTGCCTCTTTTCCTCCTGCACCCAGTGCTTTTTATATTTTGTGTAAACATGTGTCTCTTAACATACCCAAAATGTAGCAGCAGGCAGATTCTGCCCATACCTTCACACAACGAGGCTGCAGGAGAGCGAAGCAAGCAGGAACCAAAAGCAAAAAGCAATCAGGATATGTGAGCAGAGTTTTGTACTTTGGAGGTGTATTTTGTTTTTTTGCTTGCTTGTTTTATAGCTTTGCAAATCCTTTTCCTGCAGCTTGTCACAGTAGGTGCAATTTGCTCTTGGCAGCAGGGTAGCAGACTGTGAGGATGAATTCCCACCAAGTGCCCAAGAAGTGCTCAGACATGGTCTTCGTGGCCCGCAAATGGACATGCAGACCATTTTATGCACAATGAAAGAAGC
The DNA here is from genome assembly GCF_003031625.1 of Empidonax traillii. Lineage (NCBI taxonomy): Eukaryota > Metazoa > Chordata > Aves > Passeriformes > Tyrannidae > Empidonax > Empidonax traillii. The sequence goes on from NW_020955316.1 coordinate 419,419, forward strand.
TGCACTGAGGGCTACAATGCATAACCTAGTTTTTATTCATCCCATTCTGATCAAGGCCTCTAAGAGGCTACAGGCTCTTTCAAAACTAAGGAAAATGTGGATGGATGCCCAGACGCTATCCTGCTGACAGTGCACTTCTCCGACACATGTACCATGCACTGCTAAAACACTGATAGTGGTTTTTCACAGAAGTCTGCAATCTATTAGACAGCACTTACTGGTACGTTTCGATGTATCAGCCGATCCAAGGCTAAGCAGACCATAAAAAATTATGAAATATTTGGCTAGATGGCAATGATCCTTTTAACCAACAATGTGGATGTACTACATTATGCATAGGTGTAAACACGCACGTAAATACACACACACACACACACACACACACACAAAATCAGTGGCAGTGATCCTGATAAATTGATTGTGCTCCTTTGACCACCTTCACTGCGCTTGGCCACACTAATTCATTTCCTAAGAGTGCTTCTCTCTCTCTCCAATACCTCCCTGATGCTGCCAGCAAGAGATGGTTATTGAAGTAAGATCAATCTGCCACAAAACTGCTTCATGCCTTCTCCCTCCATTGGGAAATTCCTTTCCCACCCACCCCAAAGAGACACCCCATAGAAATGCAGATTAGACAATATTAAATCCTGGACCAAAAATACGGTTGAGGTCCAACTGTTGATTGGACAGGCAGGATAGAAAAAGGGAATTTCATATGACAGGAGAAGATAAACTCTCAGCCTTCTTCAAGGACCACTGACATTGACTGACGAGATGAGGCATAGCAGACCTTAAAGTCATGACATTTTAAGCTCCAGAAAAATTAATTTACATCAATATTAAAGGTGTTAAAATTCATTAATTGTATGTTTTTCTTGGATTTAGTCCCGTGAAGCTGAACTTACAGAAACAAAGATTTAACTTAACACAAAAGGGTCTGGAAGGAATGTTTGATGTTAATATTACCTCCTTCAACTGTGCTTGAGATTTGGACAAAAGATGCACAAAATGCAAGTCAAAAGTTGAAGGGCATAGAGTGGAATTGGCCCCTTTTAGGGTGCCTTCCACAATTTATTTATCAATCATAGAATCACTAAGGTTGGAAAATACCTTTAAAATCATCAAGTCCAACCATTAGCACCATCATGTTCACCACTAAACCATGTTCCCAAAAGCCGCAACCACACACCTTTTGAACACTTGCAGGCATGGCAATTCCCACCCTTTCAGTGAAGAAATTTTTCCTAATATCCAGTCTAAATCTCCCCTGCCGCAACTTGAGACCATTTCCTCTTGTCCTGTCACTTGTTGCCTGGGAGAAGAGGCTGACTCCCACCTGGCTACAACCTCCTTTCAGGTAGTTGTAGAGAGCGAGAAGGTCTCCCCCAAGCCTCCTTTTTCTCTAGGCTAAGCGTTGTCAGCGCCCTCAGCTCCTCCTCATAAGACTGCTCTTGGTTATTGCCTTAACCGAGAGTTTTCATGGATTTGTAGAGACTTTGGTTCCAAGCATTGCTCTGACATGTGTGATACATGGCATCAAGTATTTGTGCAATGAAATCTTTATGCTGTGCATTGCAAGTGGAGTTTAGGCATGTGTTTGCAAGGCTCTTCAGAGCCATGTTCACAGAATCACCCAGTTTTAACCCCCATAATTTATAAAGCAGTTTGTCTGAACACTGAGAAGACTCCTGAACAAAGGGCCATTAAGCTCGGCAGACCCTCCTGGCTTGTTCTCCCCTAGAAGTGTGCTTGCAAAGACTGAGATGATGTCAATCTGATAATAGTCTTTCTTATTTCTACCAGCACTCAGACAGGACTGCAAAAATGACGTTAATATTGTGTCTGCTTCATTAGTTCACCTGCTGGCAGTTGCCTTGCTGAGATCACTGATTTTCTGTTCTGTATTTATAGCTTTGTGTGCCACTTTCAGCCTGCAGATGAACAGAGATCATTGCATTTCATAATTTATCAAGAACTTTTTTTGTTAATCATGAAAAAGTAGTCCCAACCAACTGGGCAGGAGGGAAATTTCATTTCTCTCTTTCTCTTTCATAAATAGGTGTACATGTTTCCAATACTTAGACGTGCACATGATAGCTTAGAAAATAGTTAGTGCAACTGTTGCCATTTCCATGGGAGGCTTCTAGCATTCACGATTTTTAGAAAGGTTTAAAGTCAAAACAGGCTCAACATATCAGTAGTTCAGGAGGTAAAAGAGAATAGGAGAATTCTATGAATTGCTGTTTTCACATGAGTCCATGCCTGGGTTTAGGACTGTGGACCCACTTCTCTTCATCCCTACTCCAAATTGAAACCAGTAGGTGCCTGGCAGACAGAGTTCAATCTGCTGGTTATTCTTGAGTATCTGCTGTTTTAAAGCTTCGGCTTCTTGAAACAAGTGATCTTGCATTAGTATCAACTGTTGTCTTTTAAGAGAAGGTCTGATTTTTAAAGATGAAGACGAAGCTTGCAGTCAAAGCGAGGAGCTCTAAAAGCTTGGATGCCAGCAAGTAAATGAAGAAAGACATACATTTCCTATTAAAAAGAATCGAATGATATAAGCCTTGGCGAAGGGCCATGAAGCTGCTGTCAGCGTTATTTCCGTCTGCTAGGGCCAGGACTGAATGCACAGGGCATGTCTGCACTCCAAAATGAGCTAGTGAAGGCTTTGGCAGTGTGTCTGCTCAGCATGCCAAGCCCTGCCCTGGCTGGGGGGTCTGGATGATGACTAGCTGTGCTAGTGAACTAGAGAGCTCCTGGGTCAGCACGGCATTGCCATGGCTGAACCCTGCCCTCTGCCCATGTCAAGCCGGTGCTGGGCTTGACTCAGATGCACGAAGGCCCATCATGAGAGCAAAGATCTTACCAAAGGATTATTTTTCCATTTTGTTTTGCTGAAGGATTATTTCTTGTACCTTTTGCTTTTGAGTGCAGGCTTTGGCTTGACCACAGAAATGGATATTTCCCCAAATGCTTGCCTTTTGTTGAACAGTTTCCGTTTTTCATACCTGCTTTATAAGATGCCTGGATCCATTTTCATGTGCTCAGCAATTTATTCCCACCCACTGAAACGGAAAAGGAAGAAAGTTGCAAATGTCAGTTCCTATTTGACTGATCTGGCTGATTGCTGGACTATAGGAAATTGTTCTGTCAATGTGAGGCAGGTTCTTGGACAAAAAGATATGGATAGGAAGTGAGGAAAATAAAGTTGTTAAAAAGGTTTTGCATGTAATGTTCAAGATTAGATTAAAACAACAGGACATTGGGGGGATGGTGTGCTGTAAGACAAGTAATGACAAAAGAGATGCCAACAGCAGATGGGATTGATCACCTTCTGAATGTACTTCTTGTTCTTCAACAGTGGTCCAGAGAACCTAGACTGTTCAAAGGCACAGTCAGCTCTCAGATAAGACCGGATTACTCGGGGCTTTATCCAGTAGGATTTTGGAAACCTCCACAGTTGGAAACAGCATAACTTTCCAGGGCAACAGCCTCATGTTCAAGAGATGGTAATGCTCCTTTGAAAACTCTTCCTCCTTCCTTCCTATGGTTGGGGTAGAAAGCACTTTTGTACAGCCTGTCTTAGGAGAAAGACCTTACTGACTTAGATTCAGTCAGCTTTGCACTCCAAGCCTGCAATAAGCCTCTCTTTCCACTTGCTGCTGTCTTGCTCACAGTAGGCTTGCTACCTTACTTGCTCACTACCTTACATGAAGTATTAAGTCATTATTTGGTTACCTGAAACCAGCATTTTGTGCCATTTGATACTCTTTAGGGCATGTGAGACACCTGCATGAGGCTGGTGGACATGAGTGCCCCAATGAGTGATAGCTGGAAGGCAGGCAGGACAGTCAGGGGACACATCATGTGGCACAGGATGAGTAACAAAACTAAAGCTTGAGGGTGGGGTGCATCTGCAGATTCAGACACCTACTTTTAGACATTGACTACGTGTGAGTTGAGTGTCCAAACTCTCACTGTAGTCAGGAAAGATCTAATCACTGCAGTCAATGGAGCCTAGAGAGAGATTTAGGTGTGCAGGTACAGATAGCTACTTAAAGGTAACGTGAATCAGTCCCTAGGGTCCAGTGGCTGGGATAAAATTTTGTTGCCTACTCATGAAATGTAGCGCTATATGAGATGATTTGCAACATCAAGATATCCACAGTGGGTAGGTAGATTGGAGGTAGATCTGAGACCTTCTGGATAAGCAGATGGAGGATAGGCAGGATACTCTGGGACATCTCAAATACCTGCCCTATATGAATCAAGTCTCTAGATCTCTGTGGGTATGGAGGACCTTTGACACACAGCTTGCATGTGCATGGCAGACACCCTCATAAAGTTGTCTCAATCTGTAACTCACCTCACTGTTAACTTTTAGATGGAGTAATAAGAAACTCATTCCACTTTTAAAATGGATCTTTATCCTAAAAAGTTTAAGTTAGTTCACTGCATCCCCTGAATTTCTAACTTTTTATGCTTTTAAAGGCTTTGAGAAGGGAGTTATTAATTATCAGCCAGGTCTTAACTTGGGAGTTAGCTGCAATTCAGAGTATACTTACAAACCCAAACACATAACTGGAGAACAGTCATCTGCTGGTTTTCTCAGTTAAGAGTCTGCAAACTCAGAAATTATATCAGGTGTCTGATCTCTTGTGCAACACAGGACTTATTACAGGTTTTAGTCACTCACGGAAGCCAGAATCTTTAAATCTGTGACTTCTATGAATCAAGCAGAACTAAGGCATGACTTCTATGGAAAAACATGAGCCCTGATTTTAAATTTTTCTTCGATAGAGAATTCTTCATAGCAATTAGTGACCTATTCTGGTGATTAACACTTTCCCTATTAAACTTCATCTTTCTACTCTGAGTGTGTCAAATGCCAACTTACAGACATTGGATCATGTTGTAGGTTTTCCCACGAGAATAGTGAACCCTTTGTTGTTTCAATTCCTGCATGAGGTACTCGGCATTTTTGTGTTCATTCAGTCACTTTGGCTTCATTTGCTTTTGGCTACAAGTTTTTATTTACCCACATGTGGCCTTAGTAATTGTTTTCCATTGTATTGTCCTTCATGTATATAAAACAAATAGTCTTTGTTGTTAGATGTTTACTCTGTCCTCGTTAGTTGCTATTGTGCACATATATATGCTATCGACTTAGTTAACTATTCTTTTCATAGTAAAAAATATTAAATAACAGAAGTTCAAGAAAAGTCTCATGGGATCCTGCCCCTGCCTGACGATATTTCCCTGGTTACCCTTAGATTTGAAATTTGTTGTTTCTAACATTTAATCCTTGTTCAACCATGAACTGTGCTGTTCTTCCCATTATTTGAGTCTGTGAGTCAAAGTGCCAAGCATAAGCCATTTGGATGCTTTCTGGGAATCTCTTAGATGAGCAGTACACCCTTTACCAACCAACCTGTGATTTCATCAGTAAAAGATAGCAAGTTATAACGTGTCACAATATTTTATATATCAGTGTACTGACAGAATGAATCCCTTCCCTATCCAGTGGTTTTTTTTTCCTTTACAATGAAGACAATATTCTTCATTGATTTGTGGAGGAAGGACACATTGAAGACACTAGTGGCCCAACACCACGTCATGCACAGGTTGCCTTGAGGGGCAATGGAGAGCTTCATCCTTGCAGGGCTTTGCTGGGCCTGCTTGCTCTTCTTGCTTCCCAAGGAACGTTGCCGAAACACGGCTCAGCCCAGTGGTGCAGCAGGACCATATCCTGCCCATGGGAGCAGGAGAAGGGAGCACTGCCACAGCTCATTCAGCCTCCATACCGTGCTTTTCCCTTCTGTCAGGTGGTCACAGCAAGTACCAACCCACCTGCTGTATTCTGATGCTGCACTGAGTTAATTATTGCTTAAGCAGCCCTTTGGAAAGGCAGAGCATCATAAAGGTATGACGTGTTACTGCTTTTAAACCAGTGAAAGTCCCCAGCTCTGCTTAAATTCACAGCCCTGCGCTAAAAAGTATGAAAAAGACCATCACAAGAGAGATTGGACTTCAGGCCTATACTCAGTCTTTAGGAGGGCACTGGGCATAGTAGCATTTGGGTCATGTAGTTTGAATAATTGTAGAATTATGGAAGTTGGGGGGACTGAAAGGGTACAAAATATTCATAATATTCTACTACATCCCTACACCATCTCAGCTCACAAATAGCAAAATCACTGAAGTTGAGGGAGCGATATCAAACTTAATTTGACAAAGAGAACTGGTTAAAAAGCCAATATTTACCATATGTACAGGAAATTACTCGGACCTGGAATAAGGAAGGGAAAAATAAAATATATGCATATTATTAGTGCAATTGATTATGACATGTAGAAAATTAATGGTTAGGTTTAAAATCCTAAAAATGTTTTTTTGGTTCTGTGAGCCATCTGGGCACTATCATAGATAGTATAGGGATGCACTTACAGTCATCTGCTGTTACAGACTGTTACAGTCATCTGCTTGTGCTCACATGGTTTTGTCATAAGGCTCCTGCTATTTTGTGAATCCTTACTGGATCAGCAGTGAACATCGCTATCTTCAGCCTCTGCTTGCTGCAGCTTCTGAATATTGTAAATTTTGCAGGCTTATAGGAATGGTGCCAGAGGCTCTCAGAGTCTGGACTTGGTTAAAATCTGTGGTGAAGGGAAGGGAGAAGGGGGGAGAAAAGGGAGATCTCCATCTGGGGTAAATTAAGATAGTACTACTCCAATCTATGGCAGCTCAAGACCACTTTAAGGAAAAAGAATATGCTGAGAGCTCATGGATGTTAGCTCAGAGAGTCCCTGCTGAGTAGCCAGCTAGGTGATGGTTTCATCCTTTTGTTTTGTTTAGCTGAGAAACCTGAATTAGGTTCGTGGTTTTATTCCTGTTTTGTTTCTAGCTCCCCACAAATACTGATGGAGCACTGGTATTGAAACGAAAGGTCTTCTTGTAAACCAGTTGCTCGCTTTTTCCAGATAAAAGTTTAGACTACCCCATTTGAGGCAGGGTAAGGTAAAAGAGGATGAGTTTAAGGCTGCGGATTTATTTCCTGACTTTAGAAGGAAAGAATTAATTGGCAAAGTTTTCAGGAATTTCAAGTATTGCAAACCCTGGGATATTCTTACCTAGATTTTGCTTTTCAGTCTCTATGTCCTTTAAGGGAAAATCACTAAAATGTAAAAGTGGGCTGGGACCTCATGTTCTGCCCTTCTCCTGTCTCCCTTCAAGTACATTCACCATAACCTTCATGTTATGAAGGGCACTCAATTTTTCCAAGATTTTCCAAGTTTAGGGGAATGTTTGAGTTCTGGTATCACAGGATGTCAGCCTTCACCTCCCATGCGTGTGTGTTGGGGACTTAGGTGGTTACGGCTTGGGAAGTATTTACTGTTTAATGAATTTTGTACATTTCTTGAACAGCTGTACACCTCACCTCCTCTGCCTCTATGAGGATACTTACACAGACGTTTTGCACCAGGTAGGATAGTTCTACCATCCAGAGCAGTCCTTCAAAAACTAGATGGATGTCTCTGAACGTTTGTTGCAGTGTTTCCACATCACATCTGGTGAGTGCATGGATCGGGATATTTCCATGGAGCATGGTCAGCTCTCTTACCTGAGTGTTCTTCATTAGCAGATTGCCAGAGGACAATTGCTGCATCTGATGAGTAAGAAATGGAGATGGATCATGTGGCACAGCACAGCAGGTAAGTCCAGTCTGCTAAATCAGTTGAGCTGGAAACGTCTCTGAGGTAGAAAACCAAATGTCACAAATTATTGTGAAGAGATATAGAGACCCTCCTGAGTTCTTGTGCCCTGCAAATACTACAAAATAAGCATTTACAGATGTTTTCCATTTTGTTTGGGTCAATCCATAACCATTTAAATCCTATAGAACCTAATCCAATTCATAGCAGTCAGTCTGCTTTGCACCAAAGGAATTGTGGTGATATTCCAGGTTTACAGCAGTACAGGTGAGAACTCTGCTGCAATTCACAGTTGGTTCAGTCTTGTACCTGCTGTCACTTGGACTGGAAAGGTCTCTTTAGGTAGCTGACCTCAACAGGTGCTCAAAGATGAGCTTACTAGCCAACATTCACAAACTCTTTCCTTAATAAGGATGAGGCCAGATTTGGTCCATTGTCCCAAAAGATGCATGCTCAACAAGACTGACAAGTATTTTCAGCAACTGCAGTAAATATTTTCTTGTGGTCTTCAACTGCTTGCCTAAAGACAAGTTTTAAGATTACAAAAGGGATGATTCAAATGGGATTGCAAGAAATGCATTGCTCTGTCTCCCTAGGTTTCCTAGGGTGTTATCCCAAGGAATATGACAACCGAACCTGGAGTGATTTATTGAGCCTGGATCCCAAAGTTTCTCTGAGTTTGTACAGCACTCAGCTGGGCATCTGTTATTTGGGCAATTTACTATCAGGGTTATTTCCCACTACACTGCTGCACCTAAAATCTAATGCTGGTTTCAGCAGTCAGCAAAAGCCACCTTTTTCTTAGTTATTTTACTGGCATTGCATAAACTTACAGAACAGCACTTCATTTTACTTTTCTTTTTTTTTTTTTCCTTTTTAATTCTTACTATTCAAATACCCTATTAGGTGTTTCTAAATGTAGAACTTTTATATATCATCACAGACATGTTAACAAGTGTGTGCATCTGGCCTAAATTAGACCACCTATGAAGGTGGCCTAGGAAATCTAGATATTACCACGGGAAAGGGTGGAAAAGGCAGTTTACTACCGAGAGGAGAAACATTTTAAAGCCAGCCCACCAGCGAAGAGACCCTGGCAGCCCATAAAGAACTTTTCAAGGGAGAGTGGAAAGTGCATATGAAGGACAGATATTGATCCCAGTTTCACCAAAGGTAATTAACTGTTGTTGACCACAGGGTATTTGTGCTAGCCTTACAGCTGTGGGGCTGAATGAGACGTGGACAGAGGGTAAGATGCAGTTCTGAGACCATGTGATGTGTGATGTCTGAGACTGCAGATGTGTGTTTAAATTTCACCTGCAGGAAGAGAATACCGCTAGAAAACCAAATTACTTCAAGAAATTGTTGGAGAACTTTTGAAAGCCCAGGTCTCTGATAGAAGTAGCCAGATGTAACAAATGTAAAAATTTGTGGCTACACATAATCAAAAAATAAAGGAAATTAAAGATGCATTCAATTAAAGTATTTCCTATTTCCTCTCTACAGAGCTGAGAAGTCTTTATGTTTACCTCACACACCAAAGCAGAAGGACCACATGCTGCCCTACATAAACACTGCTGGTCCAAGTTTGATTTTATGGAGTTCAGATTTGGCTCAAGAAATTAAGACTGCCTGCAGCTCTGTGCATTCCCACTTGGCTTCATCACCCTTGTGCAAAGCTAAATAGGAATAAGAACTCTCACAAACAGGGTTCCTCTCTGCACTTCTGAAAAAAAAGAGAGTGTATTAAATTGTGGCAACCTGAGAACATGAACTGAAGATCTGAGCATACAGTGACAATGTTTTTGCAGACTGCAGTTAGAGATCCTGTTCCATGTCTGGTGTTCCTTCATCCAAATCATCACAGAGGATAGGGTTCTTGGTGCTTATCTGTTACTATTTGTTTTTAAAACTGCTCAAGTAGTGGGCTGCTTGGAATAAGGTTTGAGGTTGCTGTTTTCTTCCACCCTCCAGGATGAACAGAATGGTCCAGCAGCAGTGGGGGGAAGCACAGTAAATGTGAGGTCCTTGTGGGATCCTCTTTGATCTAAGGGTGCCTGGGTAGATGCCTCATCCTATAGACTCAGATGATCATGGTACCGGTGGTACCCTCCATTAGGTCCTCTGCTAATCCCTCAGGACAGAGATGATGTGACAGCAGTCAAGAGGCAGCAGTCACAGAAATGGCAGTTTGAAGGTGAGAAGGAACTGTAGGTCATTAGCATCACCTTTTTTTGGGTAGTCACTTGCAACCTGCATGAATACTTAGACTCTTCCACTTTGTGATTTCGGCACAGATGAGGGAACAACAGTGAAGCACCAACTTAAGCTGCTTCAGAAGAAGATGTAAGAAACCCTGTTAGGAAGAAGCTACTGCAGAAAAAGTTTATTTCTAAACCTTCTGAGACAAGAATTTGTTTATACCAACTGTCTGATTGGTCAAATGGATATTGCAATCCAAGCAGGTAATAAGCTAATGTGGTGGAGACATGCTGGCACCTGAAGAGCGGTTACCATCCTGTCTATCCACTTTGGACTGTTCAGTCCAGGCTCTGTGGTACAGCTGCCTGCAGTGACCATCAGCACAAACCAAGAAGAAGGACTGAACTTGTACCCCTGCGCCAAGGACAGGAGCCATTCAGACATGAAAATATATGGATTACAGTGACTGGCTCATTGCCTCGTGGTGGTGCACTGTCCTGAACAAGAGGCACCTCACATTGTGCTCCTCCGAAACCCCAAAGAAGGAACTATGCAAGTAGGCTCTTACTACTTTCCTCACACAACAGACAGTCTTAGTCCAGCCTCACACAACTCCTCTCCAGCCAAAGTGGCGTATGTCTGTTTGCCATAAATGGTGAGTAACACAGAGGCATCTGGGTCAAGGACAGTGCTGGAAGGACATGCATTTTGCCAGTTCTGCTTTGGCAGATACTGGTGCTTAGTGGTGAATGCGAAATAAGAAAGAGCCAATTGCTTACATTTAGACAGTCACCATGCCATGGCCGCTTGCCTCTCTCTAGCACCCACATGTAGTCCATTTCATCCCTGTTTGAGTTTGCTGAAGACACAGGGTGAAGAGTTAAAGGGTCTTTTTTTGCTGAGATCTGGGCATAAGTAAACCGCCCAGGTGAGTCCTTCCTAGTGAGAAGGAAAGAGGAGAGTTGCCATACCCTTATAGTGACAGAAACCTCCTCACAGTGAGTCACCTGGCAAGGAATAGTCTGCAGAGGGGAACTTTGACTGGGGAGAGGCACGAGACCACTCTGTGGTCTTCCGTGTTCTGTTTCCCTGGTAGCTCACTGCAGCTGACATCTTTCTTCTTAAGTCTAACAAATGGTGTTGAGAAACTGGAGGCAAAGAGGGAAGATACGTGTGGGACCATACCACTGATGAGATTTGTTAAGAAAGATGAAATCTCCTAAATCCACTCATCAAATCTGCCATCCATGGCAGCATAGCAGTTGTGAAAGGATCTTGAGGAACAGACCAAATAGGAACCACCAGTGCCAATGTCATCTAGTTTAGGCAAAATCCCAGTGCAGATGACTCCAGCTACATCTGGATAAAAGTCCTCTAGACAGAAGGAAAACAAAATATTAATCTGGAGGAGTCCTATTCTGCAGTCATTAAGCCACATGTTCCCTTTCAGGGTTTAGAGAGCAAGAAGCCAATCTCCATCTGCAGATGTCTTATATAAGGATAATGCATACAATCCTACACTGCAACATTGCCCGTGGTTGATATTGCCAGGGACCCTCTCTGAAATGAGTATCCTGTGAGTTACCACAGCAAAATCTGTGCATCCCTCTAAATACCAGCTGGATCTGGGCTCGCAGAGGAGGAGGAATCCAGCAGTGATTCAGCTCTGGAGCAGACATGAGGAATCAAAGCCCAACAGCTGAGGATAAGGAAACCAAAGTAAATATGGTCACTTAATGCCTGCGAAAGGGGTGGCAGCCACACTGGGGATCAGCATGTGCTGCAGGCAAATTTCTAAGGATCATGAAGGAAATGTCTCTGATTTTACCAGGCAATTTACTTAGAGTAGATCCAGCTCTGTTGGGACAGGGTGGCAGAGGTGTGAACAGTGAAGTTCTGCTACGTAGGACATACAGGGATTTTTGCAGGCTTCAGGATGGCCATGTCTATCCAAGCTAGTGACATGAATTTTGATGAATGTTACCCCTTATTGACCTAATCTGCACACATATGTGATGAACTTCGAAGGAAATAATTGTTTTCTTGAAGAAAGCAGGACTAAGTTGTCCTTCAAACACTTTTCTCGTTCCTGCATGAGTTCAGACTTGATGGCCTGCTGTAACCAGTGAGTGCTGGGCAGTGACCCCAGTGTCTTCTCAGCCCCAAACATCCCACTTTTAAAGAAGAAATTCAACCAAATGTGGTGGAGGGTCAGTGCTGAGCTCTGCCCAGATCCCAAGCCTCCTCAGCTGGAGGACCTGGTTACTAACTTTTGTGCTGGCAGTTTGGACCCGGATCCCCAAAATTGCTGTGTGTGAGAGAAGAGGCAGTTCCTTTCCCCAACAACAGCTTTGGAGGAGCAGAAAGGGTGTTATTTGCTCTGCTTCAGGTTTTTGAATTCTGAGTCCTATCAACCTTTAGATACTTCTGTTGTCCTACTGAACCCCCACAGCAGAACATACACTTCCTATTGCCATCAGATTCAGGAAAACAGGGGTTTCCTTGCTGGCAGAAAGAATTGCCCTCAATTTAGCTATTTCATCTATTTTACTGGCCTACACTGGATTTTTCATGAGTGTGGTTTTTTCATAGTGAAAACAGCAAACAATTCTTTTTCAAGAGCTTGGTTGTATGTATGTAACTTATTCACAGGAGTACACAATAAAATCTTTGCTTAATTGGTGGAAAAACTCCCCAAGCTATTGTCATTGCTGCTTTTGCCCTTTGGGTTATAGTTCCCAGTATTCCAAGATGCAGAGTGGCAGCTCAGAATCAGCTTAGGTATCTAGTTTTTCTCCACTGAAGGGTCTCCCAAAATCCTGTTGTACCATTCAGGTCACACCAACAGCCTCCATCTACTTTCATTATCTGATTTCTGCCCAACAATTGCTTCAGAGGTTCATTAATGTGAGACTGTGCCAGGAGTGATCCAGAAGAGCAGCACAGGGTATACTGGAGGAGTATATATACATAGGTATACTGTGGTCCTGTGCTTCCCATCAGAGGAAGAAGAAAACCCCCCTTCTTCCCTCGCTACTGAGGTTCTCTTTCCACCACAGCATAAGTAACAGCCCCTCGCCAGGTAAGCAACACCTTCAGCTGCTTGATATAAATTATATTTATTACTGTTTCCAAAGGATTAAAACAAAACAAACCAAAAAAGCATTGCTAATTGCTTCCCAGGCTTTTTGCCATTTGCATTTGCAGGACCAGGAGTACTGACACTGTGGGTCTCAGTTGTAGGTCTGTTCTTCTGAGGGCCCATCTGGACCCTGCTCCATACCTTCTCCTTGCCTCCTGCAGGCTGCAGCAGTGCCTGTCACTGCATGGACCAATCCCTGACATTGGGTTCTGAGGTGAAGATCAGCTAATTGGACTTAAAGCTTGTCTAGCATTTCTTCAGATAGTCTGGTCTGCCACTTGTTGCAGCCGCTGAGCAATCACCTCTCTACCTCTGTTTTGAGGCAATTTTCTTACATCTGGATAAAGAACACCTCACTTGTTCTGATTCCCTTTTCATTATCTGAGTGGAGGTTTCCAGTTTTTCATGTCTTTTCATGTCCTGTTGAGCACAATAGCCAGCTGAGACCCCCCCATTTTTCTTGGCAAGGATCCTTACCCACTCCAGTCAGAAATATCTCTCAATTTTCTTCCTGATAAATTGAGCAATGCAAGACTCACATAATTCTTATTGCAGGAATTTCTCCTTGCCCTCACATTGTTTGTTTTAGTATTTTCTGCCACCTTTACAATTTTTTTTCAAAAGGCCTTTAAAAATGCTGACATTTAACTTGAATACAGCTTTATGGCACTTACCAAATCTGTATGAAGAGGTAAAATCACCTTCCTTGTTGTAATCGCCGTTCTCTTGTTTAAATATCCAAAGGTCATTTAAGCCCTCTCACTGCGTGCTTTGAAGAGATGCTCCTCAGCTCCGGTATTAAATCATCTGAGCTTTGCTTTGTGTACCAGCAGATACAAATCAGTCTTTATTAAAGCATATTTTGTTTTAATGGATCCTAATTGCTTTTTATAGTCATCTCCTTACTTAATATTCTGCTTGTATTGGACCACCCATGCCACCACATGCCTTATCACCAGTGCCTTTATGGTTCATCCAAACAGCTGATGGCCCTACCAGGCTAACAGCAGGACACTCATCCTGCTTTCCAAGTGGTGCCTGTTAGCTGCTAGCAGACCTGGATAAAGCCTCTGAGGTTACAAGTGGAGCAGTCTCGCTAATGAGCCTCTCCAAATGAATTCAGAGGCTGATAACCTTTAGGAAGGGCTGCAAAACGTTTTACCTCCACAAGGCCATTTCATCCCAACACTGGACCTTCTTACTTCAGAAAAGCAAAATCCTGCCCTGTGTTGAATTTTCACCCTGGTAACAGGAAGTGTTTTAATTCTTTTTTTGGTTTCAAGTGAAATAGAGTCAAAAAAGTCACAGGTGTCTGCAACTTGGAGCTCTAAATGTGAAGAGACAAAATCTGACTTAAGTTTTGGGAAGAAATGCACTTTTTGCTGCTCTTTTTTTACAACTGTTCTGTTTGTGGTAGTGGAGCATGCCGGGGCCTGTGCCCCAGTTGTGGGAAACCCCCTGGCAACCTCAGGTGGCACAGCACGGGTGCAGGAACTGTGCCTGGCTGCTTGTCCTGGCTCTGGAGCAGGGAAACATGGCATGCAGAGAACTTTTCACAGCCCTCTCTTGCTGGTAGGCAGGGAAGGAGCCCAGCAAGCAGTCAGAGAGGCTCTGTGCCTCAAGGAGCCTCCCAGGCTGAGCAGGAGACAAAGTGAACACACCTGGCGTACAGAAGAACCCCAAGGATGATGTGAGGCTCCATATGAGCAAAGTGGGAGCAATTATCAGCTGATTCAACATGGCTGACGTTCTGCACCTCAGATCTAGAAAAAAAAGAGGACTCTAAAGAAAATCTGGGACAAGGGGGATTGTGCTAAGGAGCAATTATTTCTCTAGTAAAAGAGAAGTTTCTGGGAGTTTCTGCATAATGGAGCTCTCCTTCTCTCCCTCTGCTGATCGATGCTCCTGTGTACCAGGGAGTGGGCAGGTGAGAGTGGGTGGCTGATGTGCAGACTGAGCACATCACTGCAAATTATCTGCAGGCTTCAGGTAAAATGTAGATCAGAAAGCATTGCAGAGCAGAAGCTGTTTTTCATATTTAGATAAGCAAGGCTTGATGTGGGATTTTATGGGGTTTCTGTAGTGTTACTGTAGCACCTGGTTTCCACTAAGAAAACATTGAAAACCAGAAGTAAAACCTCCCCAGTGCCCTTTTGAAATGTCTGTTATCAGGCTTGGGTTGTTTTGGCCCTTCCAAACTATGTGCCTGTCCAAAGCCCAGAGAAGTCAATGGCAAATCCCACAGCTTTCAGCAAACATTGCATAAAGTCACATTAAACCTGGGACCAGAACTTACCCATGGGAAAAGTATGGCTTACTTTCTTCTTCATCCAAATGCTAGTTAGCTTCATTCTCCCTTCTGCTGTATGGGAAACTTAGGTCAACAATATACTAAGTATTAATGTGTTCCAAACCTTACACTCCAGGTAGAACACTATGTCTCGGAAATCCCAGTGACCTACTCTATATGTTATGGAGAAGCAATTTCTGGTTTCCATTAAGTACTTATTTGGATGCCAGTCCTTGGTGGGAATCAAGGGCTTCAGGTTGGTTGTAGCAAACAACATGTATAAGCTTTATGGTATTTTCGATAGGTGAGAGGAAAGACTTGTTGATTAAATGTTTTGAAGCATAATGTTATTCCTAGATCTCCGATTCTTTGGACTCAGTGACCCAAAAAACTGCACCCAGAAGCACGGCTCATGACAATAGAAACTGGGAGAACATCCAGGATTTCAAAGCAAGGCCCAAGCACAGAGGAGAAAGAAAACATAAGACAGGCAAAGCAAGGAGTGAAGCTGTTGGTTCTTGGTGAAACACAATGCTGTCTGGACAGCACTGTGGGGGTTGGGTTGGGACCCAAAGGTCTCTCATCTGCTGCAGATTGCCTGGCTGACCTTGGGCAAGTCCCTGCCCCTCCACTTCCCTTCCTTGTTTAAAGAGCCAGAGTTATCTTTTACAAATATTTGTCTAGGTAGTGCCTACCACCAGAAGTCAAATGTCAAACTTGCCCCTTATTCTTCTCCAAATTTGTAGGTGCTATTTCCTGTTCCCAGGGGTGGTGCACAGAACTCGTGGTACTACAGGGAACACTAAAAAGCATCAACCTTAAACAATGACCATGCAGGCTACATTTCACAACTTTTTGTCATCTTCTCTCTGAGATATCGGAGTGCCCTCTCTGCAGAGGTCAAACCAGCCTTCTCCAGTGGTTGGGGTCAGGGTGGGAGCTGCCTCTGACAGAATCACAGACTCCTCTGGGATGCTGGGCTGCGCTTGCTCTTGCAGCCATGCTGGAAAGCTATAATCAGCATTTGCTCTTCAGCACTTGTCACCTTGCTCCAAAGCAGATCCTTTCCTCTGATGAGCCCCAGCGCTGTGGAGTATCCACCGGTGGCATTTTCCCTGAGCAGGGCCAGAAGGATCAGGCCACATGATACCAACATGAGGGAACAACTTTCCTGTGATCTAAGAAAATGATCTGGGCATGCTAGTGGCTGAAATGCTTCTCTGATAGGCAAAGAGTATCATGTGTACTCTTAGGAAGGACAGAAATGTTGTCCAGTTGTCAGTCAGCCGAGATGGATCATTTGCCCCTTCTGCTGTAGCTTACCATGTGAACGACAGAAACCAAATGGTATGCACAGAAACTCTGTGAAAGAGAGGGATGAGACTCATTTGTGTGGAATTTGCATGCATAAAAACTCTTCTTTTGTGGGAGGTACCTTCAGAAATTTTCCACATCAGACAAGAACCCAGAATCCACCCCACTAAGGAAGCTCTTCTCCCACGTGGAATCATTTGACTTGTCTGATTTTCAGGTGCACTGAGTACCCAATGACCTCCTGGTAGATACTCAGCAATCCTGAGAAATCAGACCCTTTAGCCAAGCAGGTTTCCATTTTAGAAACACATAAAAAAATCACAGTTCACCTTGTTCAGATATCAGCATTGCTCTCCAGCTATGTAAGCTCCAGTTTACTAATTCAAAACTGCATTGCATCAGCCATCTCAACCCATGACCTTGACATCTGATTCGAGGAGCTGCAGATCATTCAGATCATAACGCAGAGAGTGTTGCAGCTGATGCAGGCTACCTCCTGTGTCTAAGCCATCCTTCCTACATGTTCAGAGATAATTTATTTGTCTTAAGTTGCATCTCTAAGTTGTAAGGCCACACAGTGGTGAGAAACAGTCCCTCTCATCCTCATAGCATCAGGCAATGCAGAAGGTACCCAGATGCACTTAGTGCTCAAAGCCTGATCCTTGTCTTGTTGTATGCCAGACTTATCCCATTTAAAATCCACATGGGGTTAATCTTGATTTATAGCTAAGCAAATGGTATCAAAGTCAAGCTCCTGATCTGTCTTGTTTGTGGTTTGTATCCAAGTTTGTATCTCCTTGTGAACTTTATTATCTGAAAATTTACTCATCCTCTTTTTATTTTTTTTCTGTGCATTTTTCCCCCACCACACAATAATCCAATGGATTGTCATTTTCTTTTAAATGCTGAAAATGACCTTGCTTATTTTGATGGGCTCTGGAACAATAGTACTTGCTGTCTTACACTCGTCCTCTGTCCGGGGGCTGTGAGTCATTATGGTTATGAAAGACAGAACATTGAGTCACTGTCAAAAATCTCTGCTGTGAGAGATGGAGCCTTTCAAGAACCCCTCTCTTGGTAATCATTACTCTTCTGTATTTACATTGCAGTAGGACCATGATCCCAAGTCGGAGCCAAGGCTCTAGTCATTAAATGCAGTGCAAACACACTCGTCTTACCATAGTCCTTGCCCTGATGAGTAACTGTGGGATTGATTTGGGACTATCTACATCTAGAAAACTTTCCACCTAAGAGTCTTAACAGATATTGATTAAATAAGATTTGCAACAGTTGTATCTCTTACCAGAGAATCAGCATGTAGGGCAGTAATTTGGCTGGTCACTACACCACTAGGGCTTGGCTGGTACTGGTCAAAGTCCCTGTCTGTGTCTCACCACATATTCCCTACAGAACTTTGCATTAAGTCGTCCATAGGTGTTGGGCTTCTAAATACCCATGAAGGATGGGATTTGGCTTAGATGTCCCTCAGAATTATCTCTATAGGGAGCTATTAGCACTGTGCATTTCACAGCCTGGATGAGAAGGGAAAATACCACAACCTGACAGGATCAATGGTAGGGAGAGCCTGAAAGTCAAAGTGTTTCTGGCAAGTGGAAACATAACCCATGTGCCAGCGTGCCACGCTTTGTCTCCTGCCAGTTGTGCCCTGGTTCCTCTCCAAATGATTTTTTTGGTGGAAACGCACCCTGTGTGGTGACATCCTTTGCCAGTGTTAGCAGCAGAGCTGGGGCTAGGACTGCTCTCCCTGCGTTCACAGTATCATTACCATGTGCTTTTCCTAATGCAAAGCACCTCTTTGCTCAGTCTGGGCTGCCATGGCCCTCAGGACCATGCCCAAGCCATATGAAGAATTTACTTCTTCCCAAATCAGACCCCAGGAGCAGGGTAGTTTCTAGTTGGAGTATGGCACCGTGAGGCTATGAGTGTCCCTCCTCCAAGCCCACCTGCATGTTCCAGCAGTGACACCAGCTGTGGTTTATTATGAAGACATGTCATACCGCTTGCAGCACTTCCCACCCCATCCACTCCACAGCCTAACTCAGGTTTACATTACTTGCTTGCCCAATCCAGTTCTGTATTTAATCCTTCCTGCACAGCTCCCTGTCCCAACAAGCCAAGCACAAGCTCCAGTGACGCCTGCTTTGAGGTTTATACAGGTGTCGCTGGCAGTGCAGACTCCAGGTCTGAAGCGCTGAGCCTTATGAATTTCTTCATATGGATTTTGTGTTCTGTAAAGTCAGTTTTATGTTCGTGCCCTGGGAGCTGCTGATGCAGAGGGGAAAAAAAAACCTTAGCACCTGACTCACAGCACTGGTCTTCAGCAGCCAGAGAGCTAGAGGCCAGTGTCTCATCTTTGCCGTGACTCTACTGATGCTGGTGTCAAATGGCAGAAATTCCCCTTGTGCTGGTGTGAATGAAGTTTTCTGTCAGGGGTATGAAGGCTGACAGTCCACCAGTTTCTTTGAGGCACTGTGTTCAAGTCCCATTGCTCTTCACTGACTTGTGCTAAAATTAATCTTTTTTTTTTCCAAAGTGAAATGCATTTTAGCAAGTTGTGTTTGCCCTCCTTGGGATCAGATAGCTGATCCCTGATGATTTCTGCAGTGATCCAGTAAGTGAACACAGGAGCTATGTGTTAATTAGATCTGTTTCTTTTTTAGTATCCTGATGGTTGTTTTCTTTCAGTTGCCACAAATAACTGTGCTGCAGCAACTAACTTTCACATCTCAGTGGTGAATGTCTCACCCCATTACACTGAACTCAAGCTTTTTCTAATGTCCACTCATGAAAATCTTGCTCGTTCAAAGTCCACAGTAATTTCAAGATTATTAGGCAAGTACGTGCTGCTTTGTCACAGAAGGATGGCTTGAAATATCCTAGCCAGTAAAGTTTGACTGAATTATTTGCAATGAATTATCCAAGGGGCTGGAAAGAGAAGTGCTGCCCTGCCTGGGTAGGCAGGGAGGGCTCCCTTCAGGAAGGTGGGCTTCTCTGCCTGGCTCTTCCATGCCTGTCTTGGGTCTAGTTCCTGTTTTCAGACAATTGTGAATCAGGAACGAGGTGTCCAGGTTGAGATGTCCAGAGCTCCTTGTTCACACCCCAGTCTCAAGAAATAGGCTATCTGGAAGGGTCTTGGGTTGTGCACCTGGAAGAAAAGTCAAGTGAGAATGGCTGGTCACTTAGGAAAGTATCAGTTCCATTTAATGGAGGTGAGAGGTAATTGTTTAACTCTGTGCCTCTGTCTCTGCTTGGAGTTTAGGATAAAAAGATGCTATTTCTTGCCCTGTAGATTAGGATGAAGAATGAAATGCTGTAAAATAAACCTCACAGTTTCTCGCCATGGTAAGGAACTGTTCATTTTGGAACTTCATAGTGAAGATGATAGAAGCTGCAGGTGGTAGGCGTGTTATGGCAGATTTCTTCAGATTCTAACTGGGCATCAAGTTAAATTAAAAAACAGAGTGACTGGAGGTACTAGGCCTGTAATTAAGTGGATGGGTGGATGCATGGCTTATCTGCTAACATACAAACATTAAAGAATCCCTTAAAACCACATTAAAAAGTTTATATGGTTGAACTTAATTGCTCTTCTTCTTGTCTTGCAGTTGATGAAATTAAAGGAAATTTTGGCTTTGTGAAAAAAATAAAGAGGGTAATTCAGGAAGAGAACTGTCTGGCAGTGCTCTGAAGTTTTATTGCAAAACATGTAAGAAATATTCATCTTTAGTTGAATAAATAGATTATTTTAATACAGGGAAGCAAAATATATAAATGTTTTGCAATCAGTAGGGTCTTGTTTTGCGTAATATAATTCCCATGAGTAATTGCAGTGAGACCACTGGCTTTGTCAGGGCTTCTGACATGAATATTATTTTGCACCAACTTGCGTCATTCCAAATAATTTTACTCAAGCTGGCCTATTTGTAATTATTCACCTGGCCTGCTGAACCTCAGCATCTGATTGCCTGTCTGATATTCACCACTTGTTCTCTCCTGTCCTGCACAGGGGTAGGGCAGGACTTTGCGGGGCAAGATGTGCGGGCAATGCACAGGGCCAGTGATGTGCCTGGAAGTTTTGGGCCGAGCCAAAAGCAGAAGGCAGCTGTTGACAAGCTCAGTGAGGAGCTGCTGGTTTATGAGTCTGGGGATTTGAAATTAAGCTCTAAGCTTCAGGAAGTGTCATGTGCTTACTTACAACGCAGTGCTCCATAAAAATCACAATAACCACAAACCAAAGGAGAAAAAAAATCAAAGCAAGGCACAAGATGGTTGTTCCTTGCTTTCCCCATCCTGAAAAAAGGACACTTTTCCTATTTGTTCATTTTTGGGCTCAGTTTCTTATCCCATAGAAAAGACCTATTAACCTTTTTATGGCATTGCCTTTGACTTCTCACAGAGACTTGCAGCCTTCTGACTTCACTACCTTTTCTGTAATACCATCTGTCCATCTGCTGGAAGAGTATAATTACAAACAATAAAAATACACCAAAAGAAATGCGCTTTTAGTGTTTTGTTTGTGCTAACCTTTAGGAACCAGGAACCTGGAATAGACAGAAGGCTGCCAAAGCTTTTCTCCAGATTGTAACACGGGAAAACAAC
Organism: Empidonax traillii; assembly: GCF_003031625.1. NCBI lineage: Eukaryota > Metazoa > Chordata > Aves > Passeriformes > Tyrannidae > Empidonax > Empidonax traillii. The sequence continues at coordinate 440,699 of NW_020955316.1, forward strand.
TTCCCATGCTACAAGGGGCATTTGAAATGCGTACCCTTCTACTCCTCTACTTTTTATAGCACACCATTTAAGAGCCCTGAGCCTGCATCAAATTCTCTGTGACCCAGCTCTAAGCGTTCCACTTAGTTAGCCTAAACCTCTTTACATTCCTCAGCTCTGATCTGCTAATCCCCCATAAATCACCACCCTTTCTCAACAAACTCAAGCCAATGTTAAGATTTATGTGCAAAGGATTTGTCATTTCCCACCAGCCTTAACCTGTATCAAAATGGGTGGGTGCCAGGGGGCAACAGAAAAAGGAGGAGCTGCCACATGAGGGGTACAGTTTTGCACTAGAAAGCAAACTTATCTTGTTGTGCCTATGCCAGACCAGTGGCAGGGGTTGTTAGGGTGCAGTGCGGGATGGCCCAGACCCCCATGTGTACACACAGTCTGTGGGGCATGTGGAGAGCGTGGGGAGCTTAGTCCTTTGGTGCTTGATCCCCTAGGTGTGCAGGGGGGAGGAAGCACATCTACACTTCTTGTGGGGAAAAAAACCAGGCAGCATCAAACCCTCTGTGTCCCTCCACTGGGCCTTTATTGTTTTCCTCAGTTCAGGTGGTTATGCTTCAAGTTATTCCCTGTACTGCAAACATTGACACTGAGGTTTTTTTCTGGATTGTTACAGGTTGAATTTCCTGCCTCTTCACTGGTGCTATCATGTGGGTTTTTTTTCACATCCTGTGAGCAAGGGTTCAGGAGCGCAATCCGTAATCATACTCCCTGGGTAGGACTGGGACCTCAGCCCCTTCCCACCAGGTTGTTTTGACTGTCTCTACGCTTCTGTTGCAGGGCAGAGCATTTACAGCTGTATTGCCTCTCTCCACATTTGTTTGTTTGCTGCTGAATACAATCTCTGCTCTTGTTCTTCACACCCAAACCATCACCCTTTCCTGAAGGCTGAGACTTGCCTTTCCTGTGGCCACCAAGTCCTGACCCCTGCAGCAACTGCTCTGGGGCAGAACTGGTGCTCACATCCCTTCTGAGGGTCACAAACCTTCCCTTGGCCCTCGACTTCTGCGACTCAGCTGGGTTTCCGCAAGAGGTCTCCAGGACCTGGTCCAGCCCAGCTTTAGATAGTTCTGCTGGTCCATACACTCACCCCTCGCTTCCTTGCAATCCCCATGAAGGTTGGCTTCATGGACAGTGCCATCATCAGAGTGTTACACAGACATAAAGATTAGCCAGAGTGTCCTAAGCAGAGGCATCTCTGCCGTACTGCATTCCCATGGATACCAGCAGTCAAACCCCTGCAAACAGATGCTCCCAGATGTTTTTGGTGTGTGATAAATGGCATATTTTGGAAGAACATTAAGCATTCCCGAAAACTGAAGGGACCATTCATGGCCTAACTGCACAGGCATACAGAGTGTGTTTAGAGAAAGGAGTTTGATGACGGTTTAAGTTGCATCTACATGGTAGGAGTCGAGCTGACTGGGTTGGAGTTGGCATAATGATGTAGCAGATACATTGCATTAAGCAATGTATCAGCTGCCACCAGCTGTTCCCAAGATAGGATGTGTGTCTTATCCCATCAATGGTATAAATAATAATAATAATAATAATAATAAGAAGAAGAAGAAGAAGAAGAATAAGAAGAAGAAGAAGAAGAAGAAGAAGAAGAAGAAGAAGAAGTAGTAGTAGTAGTAGTAGTTATTAATAATTTTAAGAAGTCACCCTGTGCATGAATCACCTGGGATGAATGCTGCTCCTTTTGGCAGCGTGTGTTATGCTGTGTCATGTGTATGCCTTGGACTGACCTGGGCTCTCATTCAGGCTGACCTTTACACCTAGATCAAATGAAATTATGGCTATTCATCAGGATTTTTGTGGATGGGTCTGACTGTAGTTTGAAGGAAAACCCAGACATGTTACTGTGCAAATTTTGTGACTTCATAGTCTTGATATTGACCCTCAGTGGGAGTCAAAAGACAGACGTGGGTGGAAGGGAAGAAAAGGCACCTTTTAGGCAGGATTGCCCTGTCTCTTTTGTTAGTTTTCAGATTATATTCCCTTGTTTCCTTTTATATCAGCTTTTCTCCACTCTTCCTCAATTCTTCCCTTTTTTCATTTCTCTATTCCCTGTCTTTGATGTTTTCCTCCCTTCCTCAAGTTCCGTGTTTGCCCTCCTCCTTTCTGCTTTGGAGAGCACCACACCAGCAGTGGTGCATTTACAGCTGCTGAACTTGCACAGGCACCCCGGTGGCTGGTGAAATGCCAGTATCCTGCCTTGCTGCCAGGTACTGCTCTTGCCTCCCCACAAACAGCTCCAGGGAGACCCAAGCACCTCAGTGGTTCTGCCAGAACCACAGCAGACCAGTGTGCCCGACCTGCACAAGGCCCTGCTGCAGCATCCCGTCTCCCATAGTAACACATGCTTACATGTTTTCTGGTTCAGCTCAAATACCCGAGAGAGGAGCCTCAGTTTTTAACTCCAGCCTGTCTGCTGCTTGCTCACCACTTTCCCAAAACTGTAAGAGGCCGTGCGGCTTTCTCTGCACCTGGACTCTTGGAGGAAGAGCGGGGTTCAGAAAGACAAGGTCCTAGCTTCTTCCCAGGACTTCCACACACCCTCCCCCCACCCCAGCTCCCAGTGCCAAACAGTGAGTGGAGTCACTCTGCAGTTAAATAGTGGGGATAGTTGTCCCAATTAGTCTGCGCACAGCGCAGGGGTGAGGGTTGAGCCAGGGTGTCTGGCAAGGCTGCAGGGGCTCCAGCATTAAATGCAGTTTATTTTAGCAATGAAGCTAAGATAGTTAATGTCTCTTATTCTACTCCTCATGCAACAGGCCAGCTCTAATTCTGCCCGAGTTCTTAGTTGAAAGCAGAATTTCACACCCAGCTCTAGAATTTTGGTGGCTTCTAGTTAAATACTCAGAACCATTCTGGTTTTGAGCTGTAAGCTGATGACAGTACATTTAAGAAATGCATGAGCATTCAGCATTCGTTCTGCCTGATGAGCTGCTTCTCCTGGCTCTTTGTCTAAATCAGATTAGAAAAGTGCAGCTTAGCTACCCTTTCCATACCACTCTTGCCCTGTTCTCCCGGCTTTATCAGGTCAGCTTTTCAGCTGAAGCCCTGTTCTAGTTCTGCCAAATCCCTTCATTCTCATTCTAATTCCCACAAATCTCAGTTTTTCACTTCTAGTTCTTGTTAACAGGGACAATATTGTTGGGATCCAAGTGAAAATACTTGGTTGGATAAATCTTGATGCAGAGGGGTAAGAAGAAGCAGAAACACCAGCAAGGAAGGCAAACAAGGCAGCGGGGAGGAGCTGGAGAAGCACTCATAAGGGAGTGCTTTTGGGCTGATGGCTGATCAGACTGAGCCTGGCAACTCTGAGCACAGAAGCTTGTTCATTTCTCTCTGTGTGTTGGGAAATAGGGACCTTTTTTGTTCCTGGTAAAGAAGCAGTGTGTGTCACATATTGTGTAACTCCATCATCCATTTGTTCTAAAAGGGAAAAAAAAAGAAAGACAATAGCCTGAAAATTGCAAGCTGCTTTGTCTGTAGCATAAAATAACTCCACGGTACACCAGGCTAAGAAGCTTTCAGAATATCACAGGTTTAAACCTGTTTTGCAGTAGGCAAGGACCTCTATGTATGAAAGAAACGTCAGGATTTGGGTCCAAGTTTATTCATTCTGCACCCAGTGTAATGCCCTACACTGTGCTGTACCCCGCAGCCCAGACATGTACAGTGGGCTGCACTGGAATTTACTGCAGCATTATTGCTCACTCCACTGTCCCTCCTGTTTCCTTCTACTTGGCTGTTCAATGGCAGTGATGGGGACAGCATGTCACCCATAGGTTACACAGTACTTGTGGTAACATCAGGTAGCTCCAGAGACGTGACTTTTGGGAGCAACCAGAGTATGAGCATTTCCTGTAACCATCTCCCTAAGGATTTGCAAAGGAGGACCAAGCCACCTTACCCTTCTCAAGGCCAAATGATACCAGAGTGGAGCCAGCTGAGCGCCTTGTCCCCAGCTTTTTAACAGTAAAGATGTCGAAGTTCTATTATATATATTACTGCAGCTCCTTTAGATTTAATTTCAGCTGCATGACCTTGCATTTAGAGTGCCTGCCCTTGTCTATAATCTAATCAACTCAGTCAAGAGGAATAGTTGGACAAGGATGAATGTGGGCCCAGGAGCCAGAAATTAGATTGTGTGCAATTGCCTCTGTGGATTTATAGCAGGAATTTGCTGCAGAAAGTGGGGATTTTTATCTTCTCAAGAGCCCAACAGGAGGGAAAGTTAATGGCTGACACATTTATTGCATGAAATCTGAAAAGATCCATGGAGCTGTGTCTTTAGATGGATGGAACAGGCACCCATGAGTCAATAAATTGGTTAGTACACAAGTGGAAGAAAAATCTTGCTAGAGCCATCCTCTCTTGGTTGATGGGACAGTGTTGTGATGGAAGTTGTAAACAGGAGTGTAGGAAAACGTGAGGGGTATTTTTTTACCTTTTGAGGCCACTGAAAGGAAGTTTTCCAAAACACAGTTTGCATTCTGCTGCTGACACTGCTCAAAACCATTTTAGATCCTCCAACCCAGTCAGAAGCTGCTTGGCTCCCATCCTGGACCCCCCTCCTCCCTCTACCTTATCAGTGTTACACTTGGCCCTCCCATCTGACCAACATCCAGAGCTTTGTTTCCTGCATGGGGGAAATGATGCATTTGCCCCGACATGGGCCATGGGGAAGATGCACATGCCCATTGATCTCAAATGGCAACTTTGCTTGTTTACTTTCCCCTCCTGTTGTGCTGTAAAAAACATCAAACACCACTACCCCCAGATGCTGTGCCAGAAATTGTAATGTGAGGCCAGACAGTAAGGGACACACATGGATAGATGGGGAAATGCAAAGAACAAGATGATCTTATTTATTTTAACTTATTCCATGTAGACAAAAAACATTTGAGTTTGTGTATGAGCTGCATGAGAAATTTGTTTGTGCTGGCATAGGAGCCTCAAACCGTTACATTCACATTTCCAACTCTGGATAGTAAAATTTAGAATATAAAATTAAGCAAATGTTTTACTTTAAGTCACAAAACCCCAAGTCTATTCACATTGGGTTTTGGGAAACCTTTATAAAAACAACATAACACAAGATTGCATCTAAACTGCTTGGCAGCCTGCCTGTAATGGCAACCAGGAGGTTTATTGTTGTGAATTAGTTATTTAGGAGAAGCTGAAAGTGTGACAAAATAATGACAAGAGGGTTTTTTATTTGTAGAAAGTCAGAGCTGATAGTTCTCAGCGGGAACATGCTGTACAATGTTAGAGCAGAGAGTCCACCAGGAGAGATGCAAACATAAGAACCCGACTGATGAGAAGTGAGAACAAGCGGAAAAAACATGTGATGGGGACAAAGCAGAAGATTGGTCAGGGCCTGGAAGACTTGTGATGATAAGGGACTTCTTTATTCGATTCCACGAAAATATTTCTTACTACCTTGTAATTGCATGAAGTTAAAAACACAGACAACTGAAGAAATGGACCAAGAAAAAGACTTCCTCTGTTCTGGGTTGGCTGAGCGCAGTTTCAGTTGCAGACCCTGAGGGCATTGTTAGTGCAAGCCCTATTCCTTGTGAAGGAAGCCAGCTTGAGAAATAATGAGCAAGAATAAAGGGGCTGTTGGCACAATATTATGATTATTTGAGGAAATAATGTGATATGAAGATTAGCACATAGGATAATAGGTGTTGCATATAGCAGTGTTTTATGGTTCATTCTGTGTTGCTTAACATTATTACTCATTCTGTGCTAGGCACTGCTAAGCTGAATTTTAAAAGGAGGCCCTTTGCCTTGCTCTGGTGTTGGCAGCTTTGGTGTATTGTTAAGCTTACAGTCTACGTGTCTCCGTGCATAATGTAGCACTTACTGGTTTGAACTGTAATTCAGTTTTATAATCTTTCACTACTGTGAGAGATTGTCCCTTATGGAATTCCCATAACCTCAAACTTGATTTTCTCATAAAAGCAAACCAAAACAGTTCTTTCCTACACTTTATATTTTAGGATACCAGTTGCCTCTCTGCTGAGCACATGGACATCTCGGTACCTTCTTTCTGCAAATTAAGAAGCTGTATTTTCCTTTGGTGTCTGGAGTAGGAAAGAAACCACCTGTGGCTCTGTGGCAGGATTGGGTGACATCAGTCCTTGAGCAGGTCTGTGGGATCCTGCACAGCTGATATGACTGACTCTTGCTGTCCATTCTCCTCTGCAAGGACTCAAATGGAACACCATGCTAAAACCAGCCTTGTGAGATGGCTCTAATCCATTGCAGAGCCAGATATGACATGGCCAGACATGATTCTGGCCCTATGCAATTGCAGGGCAGATACTTGGGAGGTGTAAAATTTTATTAGAAACTCCAAGCTATTAGTCCTTGCCACATAGCTATGAATATCTTGCCAACTTTTAACAAGGGCATGTAGCTATAGGACAAGGGGTAAGGGCTTTAAAATGAGAGAGAATAGAAAAGCACTGTGGGCTATATCCTAGAATCTTAGAAGGTTGGAAAAGACCTCCGAGATCATCAAGTCCAACCCTTGATCCAACACTGCCATGGTTAATAGACCATGGCACTCAGTGCCATCCTGGCACTGTCACAGTCCCTGTATGCAGAAGTTCTGAGGGAGGGTGAGGAGACACAGCAGGTCTTCACCTGTGCTGTCTGAACCAGCCCTTGTGGCTCATATAGGTCTCTCCTCTCATCAGGAGTTTTGGGGTATCATCAGAGGTGGGTGTTGTCTGGAGTTCCAGACTCAGATCCAGACTTTGGGGAAGACTATATTGCAGATTTAGGATGGTCCCTGCAGTGCCTGAATTCAGCTGGGGCTATAAGACAGCTCAGGGTTGAATCAGTCCTCAACGCTGGCCTGCTTCAGCTGCCAAATGACAGATCAGCCCCTGTGCCACTTACCCCTGGTTCAGGCCCAGCTGCAAATGTGTGTGCTTGAACACAACTGCAGTGGGGATTTAAATCTGCTGCCCCAAACTTCCTGAAAACTACAGTTTAGGTCTAGCGTTGATTTTGTAAACTAAGGGCCAAGGGATGAACATCAAGACCTGATCTTCACTTGGGCCGTCAGTGTTCGCATGGGCCCAGGATCAAGAGGAACTGTTCTCTCCTTTGACTGCAGGTCAGTGACATTATTCCCCTCCAGCATCCCCAAGGGATAGTGACAAACATGCACATTTGTGAGAGGTTGTCCATAGAGAACTTGTTCCCATTTTCATCACTGAGCAGGTAGCTGTTTCCTGCCAGTTCCCAAAGGACAATTTAGGGTAATCTCATTTGCTACCACCCTCATTCGCCCTTGCAGACTCATGCTGCAGGAACATCTCCATGCAGAACAAAGGTGAAGATGCACTGCTTTCTCTGCTGCTGCCCTGGGATGAGGTGCAAGGCATACCTAATGTCCAGTGAGTCAGGAACTAAGTTTGGCTCCATTCCCCTTTGCAAAATTTGTGACAAGGAAAGATTTTTTTTGAGCACATCAGGTTTATTATCCTTAAAAAACAAACAAACAAACAAACAACAAAACACCTGAGGAGACAGGCTATGTTTGTTAGTGCCACCAACAGGCACAATGTGCATTCCCTGTTTACCTCTTGGCTGGGGGTGTGTATTCCCAGTCTCCACCTCACAGCTGGCAAGTGTCTGGTTGGGACAGGACATGCCTCATGGTATGCCAGTCTCAGCATACTGGGACACAGCAATGGGTTCCAGCTCACCACAGAGCTACCCACAGTGCAGTGAGGCAGCCTAACACTACAGCTGGGTCTGCAGAGGAAGCAGGGGCAGAGACAGAATTTTATTTGTTTGGGAAGCACTCAAATACCATGGAGATAAAGGCCACATTTACACCTAGGTAAATAGAAAAGGCTCTGCGAATAGGGAGCAGTAATGCCCGATGAGTCATCCTCTTGCCCTGCAGTGTTGTTATCACTTTTGCATTGTGCAATCAAAAGCTATGAAGTTGGCAATAAAAGTAATGTGCGATGAGATGAATCAATCTCTGCCGGTTACACAGAAGGCAGCTGTTTCCTATAGATACTCAATGAAATGTAGGGGGTTGCTTTCAAAGTTAAATTCCAGATAATCCAATTTCTTTGAGCTTCAAGGAGGCTCAGATCGTGACTGAAACGCCTCAGTATGGACCTCTCTTTAATTAAAACTGTATTAACTGTTTAACTGAAGAATGTCTCCTGTTTCTTCATGACAACGTGCCTCTAAGGGTTAATGAGTCACAGGAAGAGACCACCTAATTCATTCACCACTTCAGTTTGAGTAGTCTGAGTCTGCTGTAGGCTGGCAGCTCCTCTCCTCCACATAATGAGCTGTAACTCAATATATATAAGCAGCCGTAGGAGATGTTCTTCCCGAGTCTGACTCTGAAAATATATAATGTAAGGTAGGTATTAAAGAATAAAATCTTTAGCTAAAATGGGGTGTCTCTTTCTCTGTCCTTTCACCATTTAAGTGCTGACCTTGAGGTGAACTTTAGAAGAATCTCTGCCCCTATCCACTTGCCTTTGTATATTGGGATTTTGGATAGGATTCATGATGAAAGAGCCCATATCTGTCAAAAAGCTGTGCTTCCTGCATATTTCTGGTTCTTACTTAAGGGTTTTTTTCCCTGTGGGATTTCTTGAGCTGTGCTTCAAGTTCAGGTATTCAATTTTGTTCAAGGTAAACATATCAGTAGTGGGAACAAAATTCAGCCTCAAACTTCTGGAGATTCAGCCACAATTTATTTTAGTGAATGTCACTTTTAGTAATGAGAAGGAGAAGCCAACCCCAAATTTCTGGGTCAGAACTGTAGAAGACCTCGTTCGCATCCAGCCTTCACAGTTCAGACTTGCCCTTGTATGGGCTGGCTCTTGTTGCCACTGCACTTAGAATCCAGCTCTGAATTCAGGCCTAATGTCTGTGGTTTGGGCCCATCTCATATTATTAGTCATATCCTCATCATATCACTACTTCTGGTCAGTCCCTCCCATCTGGAGAAAGGATTTCTCGTATCAGTTTGCAACTCTTATCCCAGTTTTTAATTACTCTATCCCAGCCATGGCTCCAACTTAAATTACTGCCAAACATACGTATCTATTCATGTCCCTTTGAGCTGCTCTCTTCTAGATATTGTAGAATCATAGAATATGCTGAATTGGAAGGCACCCATAAGTATAATCAATTCCAAAATCTGGCCCTGCACAGAACAACCCACAAATTACTCCACATGCCTGAGAGCATTGTCCAAACATTTCTTGAACTCTAAAATATACCTACCATTCTCTTCTCCAAGAGCCATCTCCAGTGATCTTTAGCAGGGTAATTCTGGATGTGTGCAAGAACAGGGTGGGTCTTAGCTCGTTTTCTCTATACCAAGTTGCCCCATCATTATGGAGATTTTCTTCTCTCTATCCAGGCAGGGTTCCACTCTTTCTTTCCCTTTTACCTATGCTTTTCAGCTCAGCTCTATGAGAATTCTCCATTTGCTACTCCATGTCTCCATGCTGCACAGGGGCTTACCTCTTTCCTCCTCCATGCCCTCTGCTCCCCAAACTACTAGTGGTTAGTTGAAGAGTGGGTTGGGGAGCTGAAATTTTTAATTTCTTGATCTGTCTTTTTGAATTGAAAAAATATATGACAAATATTTAGTGAGCCACAGAAGAATTCTCTGCAGACTTGCAGAATCACATATTGAATGTGAAATGAATCTTGGTTCATGAAGAGAAGGTTTTATGTATCCATTAAAAAACACAGATGTTCCTCCAGCAAAGCTCAGTATCAGTGGGTTCATTATCAGCAGATAGAAAACACATGTGCCTTTCTATTGGCAGGAAGTCATAAGATCCATTTTTTTTCGTTTCTGGTAGCTGAAAGAGCAGTACTTCGTAGTGTTTACAGCTCCCTAATACAGCTTATAACTAGGTCCAGTACCCTAACCTAAAAAGTGGGTGAGAGGAGGTCATTCCTTGTCACATAACACTGAATGAATCTCTTCAGCAGTGCAGGAGGATGAGAAAACACTTCAGCAAAATCTGCCTTGACTTTGTGTAAGTTTGGTGGAACAACCATAATGCCCTTCCTTTTTGATTTTGGTACTTGCCAGTCTTTTTTTTTTTTTTTCCTCTTTGGCTTAAATTAAAAAGCAACAATAAAACCTTTAAAAAGCTTTCTAGAAATAGGACTTTTAAAACTCGGGGATGATTTCAACAAGAAGCTTAATTGCAAAGAGGCTGTCTTTAACCTCAGATGGACAAAATTAGCTGCACAAGAGAGACAATGTGGTAAGTGAGTGGAGGGTTGAACATTTTACCTTTCAGAGGGCTCTACAAGACACTATTGAAAGTCACTGGAACTCATTTTATCTATGACTGTTTGAAAATTAGAAGTCTGGTGTAAAATTTCTAAGACTTACTAGGGTCCTCTTCTGGGCAACAAAGAAAGACACTTTGAAAGAACAGCTCAGCCTAGATGTTTCAGAGCCTACCAAAGCTGGTCCCTGAAAATAACCACATATTTTCTAGAGAGGAATCCAAAACTACTAATCTAGCCTTGATCTTTAGTTTTTAGATGCCTTAAATTTAGTGTAATAAATCCTATTTAGATTGCCCAGAGCTGCAGTGGCCAAAGGTTTCTGCTGCCTTAAGGCTGGTTTGGTGACTCTGAATTGACAGGTGTTGCAGTGGATCATACCATGAACGTCCTTCATGACTGCTGGTCCCATCTGAGCTGCATGGATACTGAAATAGCTCCTTCTCTGTGAAAAAGACAGTTTGGTCCAGGGATTAGAGATGCAAACCAGGCACACCTGCTGTTAGTGGTCAGGGTTAGTTACTTGATGTGGACCTTGAAGGCTGGACAGATATGGACAGCGTCTGTACATTTCAGTGATGTCCATGTTTTGGAAAGATGATGGGATAGTTTTTGCCACCTACTCTAATTACTGCCAGATCTATCTACCATACTTTCAGAAAGGGAGGTGATATAGTATGGTGGCTTTTGCTGGGGTTGTTTGCAGCTCAGATTCCATGAATGATCTGATAGCTCCTCCATAAGCACAGTCAAAAGGTGCTCGTGGCGGAGCTGTGAACTGTGCAATGATCCCCCAAGTGTGAATTTTGAAGCCACTGAAATGTACAGACATAACCGAATTTTTGCTCTCACATGTCATGAGAAGCTTGTGGGGTCATCCTTCCTCCTACAGCCAGCTGTGCCTCAGCCCTGGACAGGGTCCTGCAACCAGACAACCCACTCAGGTGACCTGCAGCTGGCTGAGTCCCATAGAGCAGGGGCAGGGTCTTCATTGCAGCCAAGGGAAGCACCACTTGCAGAGACACAAGTTGCTGCAAACACACGACTCAGCCATAGCCTTGCATCTCAATCCCACCCCTACCCCTACCACATCCCGTGTGTGCTCAAACATTCCTGTTCGTGCCCCACATGCTCGGGACACAAATGCATGGGCTTGCACCGTGTCACTTCTTTCACTGTAGAAGAAGCTATTTCAGAAGCTTTCTGAGTAAGCATCATAGCTGGCATAGTCATATTAGACACCAGAGCAGAGGACACACAATTGTTAATGGCAAGATACTCCCAGCTCCTCCAATATTACAAATTCCAGGTGGAATGTTCACTGTTGTGCAGTGTGGGCTGAAGAAGAGCACTTTCCTTGGCCAACAGGTCACTGGCAGCCAATGTGCACAGGCTCAAGCATCTGTGAGGCTGCTCTTTGTGCATCTCTGCAGCTGCCCTTCTGTGGCACGAAGCCCACACCCTCCTCAAATAAACAGCTTTTTAAAGAAAGCTGAAATAAAAGTGCCAGAGAGAAGCATCAAGGGAAGCAGCAAGTAGCAACAGAGGCTGTAGAGAGACGAACCCACTAACCACCACAAGTAGATAAAAAGAGATGCTTTCTTCATACTGTCAACTGAGTAAATAGCTCCATTGTCACTGGGGTATTATTTGTGTAATCCCTCGGACTGAATACTGTTTCAAATCTGCTTGTTTTCACATGCAACCACACTTCCTGCTGCTGCTCTCAGCACTGCAGCGCACAGGCCTGCCAGCAGCCCTGCTTCAAAAGTGGTAAGGTCTTCCAAACTGTGTTTTTCCCTCCACAGGTTCTGAGTCAGCCGGGCAGGAGAAGGTTATATATGAATGTACAGCCTGGCCACCCTCCCACAGCACCATGCAACCAAGGTGAGCCAGCAGAAGCCAGCTCCTTGGCTATGCCTCTTGGGATGTGGTGCATGGGAGGCCCTTGTCCCCTGGCAGCAGAAAGTCCGTCCTGGAGGCTGTCGCTTTGGCCTTACCACCATATGCTGCTTAGAACTGCCCTGGAACAGGCAAGAGGAAACAACTCAGTGCTGCCAAGGGGTTCTGCTCCAGCTTAGGGTATCCTTTGTTTCTCTTTCAAGCAATGCCTCCTCTTCCTGCATCTGACTCATAGAAAAGGGGATCCCATCTGTGAAGAACCAGGTTCATTCCCCTATCACGCCTACTCCATACCGTGGGGCGCAGCACTGGAGGGCACAGAAGGTCCTATGTGCTGAGCTGTGACTCTGCAGCAAAAGCCAAATTCTTAGTTGCAGAGGCTCACATCTCAATGGAAGCCTCTGACTCCAACACCAGCACGCACCTTTTAACTCAGTCAATTTGGTATCAGTGGCAGAGGCATACACAAGCAAATTTGCACAAATTTGATAAAGGATCTGTTTAATTGCATGTTGTCAAACTGGAGTAGTCACCTTGTGCAACCAAGACTTAGCTTATATTGACTTACCTGAACTTACTGAGGGTACAAAAACCTGCGTATCGCTGCTTGATAGAAAGCAATTTTAGAAAGACTCAAAGTTTAAACATTGTAACTAAACATTTAAAAAGAGAAAATTAAAAAAAACCCCAAAACTAGCAAGCAAACCGTTGCACATTTTTGTGTAGAGTGAATAGGTGCTAAAGGTGACATGTCAGTACTGGTTCCATTAAAATTACACAGTCATCTTTCCTGTCATATTGGAGTGACCTCAGAAAAGGTTCCTAATTGGATCCATGCATGTGCTGCCCCAGCACACTCTGACACTCCTCAAACCCATTTGCTCACCTCGTGGATCACTGAAACCCCTTGCTACTGACAGTGTTACTCCCAAAAGGTTTCTTTGATGTCTATTTGGATAGAAGTCCTAAATTATTTTATAAATAAACATCTGTATGGAATTAAAAATAAATCTTATAAAAATAAATCCTGTTTGCAGGCATAGAACTGCTCTTGAACAGAATTTTAGTTTTCTCCCCCACAAAACCAGAGGTGGAAAAAAACCCCCTTCCCCAATCTCTGTTTTCCATTTAATGCTCAGCTACAAATTCAGAAGTGTCAAGCTGGTCCTCTGCCTGTGCATGTTGAGAAGGCTTACTGCTGTATGCCACAGCTTGACAGCTCCCAGCAACAAATCCAAGCCCTTTTCCCCATCTGATCCATAGTAAGCAACCTGGGGTGTTTGTGTGTGTTGGAGATGGGGTTTTGAGCCTTCCTCCCTTTTGCAGTGGCAGTGGTCAGCCCCAGGTCTGTCACAAACATCCACACATCCACCTCCTACCCTTCCATGACTGGATCTGTGCAATCTCATGCCCTCGGTGTGAGACTCATGCTGTTGTCTCCTTCCCCACAGTCTCACTCAGAGGAGCTGTCTCTCTTGCATTTGCAGTGCAGGGGCTGGAACCTCTCGCAAAGTACAGGAAACTCTCACTTGCTCAGCAGCTCCATCTGCTTCGCAGCTGGTTGGCAGATGACAAGCAGCGTCTGGTATGTGGGCTTTCAGAGCAGAGGAAAGTGGTTGGTCGGGACAAGCTACATCAAGGGTCATTAGGCTTCAAAAGAACCCTGAGAGGGGACCATTCCTTGACCAAGTGCCGTGGCTCCATGTGACCCAACAGGATGAATATGTCCCTCAGCCCATGAGGTCCTAGCACTGTTTTCTGCACTGGAAGAGAATTTGCTTCAGACTTTTGTACAGTCTCTGTGGAGTTCTTGGGATAACATGCCCAAGATAGAAATGCTTTCTGAAGGCATATGATCTTCATAAGTACCTTGAGATTCACAGAGCTACCTGGAAAAGGAAAGGAAAAGTGGAGACTGATGGGAACACAAATTTCTTCATGTCTGGTGGTCTCTGCCTTCCCTCTGAATTTGTCCAACCCAGGTTTGCAGGGAAAACAAGGAAGAATGCTCCACTGCCAAAGGCTTTCTGCCTGCATCCTAGCTCCACACACCTCCTCTCCAACATCAGCTCCCTTGGGAGACCAGCAACCAGAAATGCTGCCTCTCTTGAATGGTGTCAGTGTGCTGAACTGCTGCAAAGACAGCTGTCCTTTTTACTTATGCTCTGAATCTCACATGTCCAGGCACATCTTCCTGACAGGTTTTGTTGTCCCTTCTCTGTTGTTTTAATATGAAGAAGGAGATCAAGAGTTATCCATTTACTGGCTTTTCTACAGAGCATAAGCATTCCTTGGGTTTTCCTAAGGGACCCATTATTCCCGAACACTGTAGCTCTTTCAGCCTGTTTCCCCAAATCCTCTTGAAAGAGTGTCTGAGTTAACAGTGTTGCCAATATCAAGCTTTCAGGAATAATAAGCCAAGTCTCCAAAGTCATGAGATTAGCTTTAAAATAGAGAGTGGTTTAGGTTTTTATAAAAACAAGCATTAAAATTTGGCATTAATTTTATTTACTTTTTGTTTCTCAATTTTTGGCATATGGTCAAGTCACACTTTCAAGCTTTTCCCCCGTAACTGTTAAAAACAGAAGCTGGCACATTCAGGAGCTGATTCCCAAGACTCAGGGAGCTGGGACTTATGAAATGGAATTCAGGGATAATCATTATAAAATTGCAAGTGCTGGGACCACTGAGTTAAGGATGGTAAAAACTGACTGCTAGGAATATCATGACTCTTTGAGTGCTTTCGTTTGCCTTCAAACCTATTTAAACTGTGGGCTCAATCCACCTCTGAATATTACCAAACCTATTTTAACAGGTCCAACCCTCTTTATTTAGAGTCATCTCCAGGTCTTATGCACTTTTACAAGCTTTATTTCCCTGTCCAAAGTCCACAGGCAAGTATCTATCTTCCTCTGCTCTGCACAGTGGTATCTTGTGTAAATATCAGATCCACACTATTGGACAACTCAATTTAGGTGAAGATAGTCAGACCCCTTCTAACTGCAAGTGCCTATACGCAAGATAGGTCACTAAGGTCCCATTGTAATTGGTGGAGATGAGGGTTCAAGTCAGTGGCCCACACATAGACGACTGAAGTGCTCTGAGTAGTCATTCCATAGAATCACAGAATCACAGAATGGTTTGGATCGAAAAAGACCATAAAGTTCATCCAGTTCCAACTCCCTTGCAGTGGGCAGGAACACCTCCCTCTAGACCAGGTTGCTTATAGTCCCATCCAACCTGACCATGGACACTTACAGGGATGGGACACCCAAAACTTCTCTGGACAACCTGTTCTAGTCCTCATCATCCTCACAGTAAAGAATGTCCCACCCAACCATTGTAAGCTATCCAGAAGACAACATTCTCTCATTGGGTCTCTACTTGCCCATGTGTTCTGATACTGTATCATTCTTCAACTCTATTTGATATCTCAACAGGCACTTGACAAGGGCATGTGGTAGAGAGGTAATCGAAGTGATGAGCTCAGTAGAGTCTGGAGAGCTGCTCAGCTGACGAGATGTAGGTATTTTGCTTACACGTCTTCAATCTGAATCAAACCTTGCTGTTACACGTGGTCAGTGCTTTAGCTGTATTCCCAAGGCAAGTGGAGCTGAACTAATAGAGCCATTTGTAGATGAACTGCTCCCAGTGGCGGCTGTCTTAGTAGGGTCATGTGAATAGGACTACTGTGCTGAGAACCCCTGTTTATACAGTTCCATCACTACTTCTGTGAACAAGGGTCCCTGGCCTGCAGTGTTAACTCTTCCAGTTGTAAAATTATTGGTTTTTAATTTTCTTGCCCAGCTAGACCTGCATCAGTAATGCTTTTGATCCTTTCTTATGTCTCTTTAGACGTTCTTTGTCACAACTTTACAATGACGTTTCTGGTGATCTGTATTTTGAGGAAGAACCACTCAACCAGATCTTTCCAATTATTTTGCAACACTTTTTGGCAGTTATTAGGAATGAATTTTTGCAAGAAGCTTTGTTCAAGAAACCTTACAAATCACTCTACTGCTTGGGATCAGAAATGACAGGCACACACAGAGGAGCACTTTTACTGTGCTGACACATATATTCAGTAAAGCTTTTTCCCCATGTTCCCCAGTCCTATGAAGCACATATGTGCTTTGCTGAAACAGAGCTGTTATTGCTGCAACTATTGCATTGCCAGCAAGTCCTGCAGTAGCAATATAGGTTTTCTGGCTCACCAAATCTAACCTGTGATTTCCTCCTGCTATCAGGAGAAGCCATGTCGTATAACCCCTTCCAGGTTATACTGGACTAACTCTGCCCTGAAAGCAGCTGTGTTTTTGAACACAGTCCTTCTCCTGGAAGGTTGTTCCAAAACTTCATGCCTCTGAGGAGAAACCTCATTTCCAGCTCTGTGGTTAGTTTATTCCCATTTGTTCTCGTGCCAGTGTTCTCTTTTAAATTCAGTGATCTTTCTGCCCCCAGCCCACGTTTACCTCAAATGAATCTATAGGAAGCTTTTGTACTGCTAGTCAGCCTAAACAGGGTTGTATTTCTCATCTCATCTCATAAAAAAGGGTCTTCATTCCCTTATGCTTCCCAGAAGCCATCCTCTACACCTGCCCATATTTGACTTCATTTCCTTGAACATGACCTGTCAGTTCAAGACTGATCTGTATGTAGTATCATTTCCCAGATGGTAATTATACCTCTCTCCTTCTACTATAAGTGCCCCAGCTGTAGCACCTTAGCCTTACTTCTCTTGTTCAAAGCCTTATTATATTTATGACCTATTGCAGTTGATTAGTACACCCATGTTTTTCTCTTCATATAGGATCTTCAGCTGATTCAGAGAAAATTTGTAGAAGTTTGCAAAGATCCTTCTTTACTCTTAGTGTAGGACATCCAATTCTGTATAATCCCATTTCTGCCTCTCTTGCTCCTGTTCTCATGGTGATTTTAATCTTCCTGAATGATACTCATCTCTTACTATTGATCAACACTGTTCTCTGGCATTGTGACATTTGGATATTTCACCAACATTTTCCTTCACTTTTATTGAGATTATTAATGAAATATTCAGTAAGAACCATTCAAAGGCTCCTCTATGAGGAACCCTCCTAATGACCTTCCTCCCTGCAGGTGTTGCATCTTACAGAACTACTCTCTGCCATCTCTTCTTTAGTCAACTCTCTCCTGCCTTTAATATTCTTTGACTAATCCCCATTTTTCCCAATTCAAATAATGAATTCTCTTCTGGCATCATACCAAATAGTAGACTTACTGCAGATCCATGTGTAGAAAGCAGTTGCATCAGAGAAAGATATCAAGTTCATCTGGCATGACTTTTAGAAATTGTAATGCTTTTTAATGTATTTTCCATCTATGTCTCTTTTTAAAATTATTCTTTCCAAGCAGTTTATTTTCCTGCCTGATATACTATTACTTTGAAGCAAACAGATTGCAGTTGCTTTTATTACTTTGCTCTTCCCTCTTGAGTGTAGGCACTGCATTTTCTCTTACTCACAGCTTGACAAATTTGCAAGTCTCTCCTCTTCCCCTGCAGTTTCATATGTTGGCTCTTCCACCCTTTAGATACAGAGAATAGACCATAGATTTTTAGTACCTACTAGGTTTTAAAAGCTTTTTTTTTTTTCTAGAGCAGGTGTGATAATTTCTGTTCTCACATTCCTATTACCCTTTTTTCTTCCTATATTTAACATTATCCTTTTTTAAACTTCAGAAATTATTAATTTCATTATGTGCTTTTCATGTTACTTGCACACAGGTCCATTTGTTTCAGGTGTCTTCTCATTTGAAAAACTTGCCTATTTTTTTAACAGCTTCTACAAGCTCTATATGAAATTTTTTTTCTTGTAATTTCCCCTGATCCTTTCTAACTGTAACATGTTTTCTGTGCTCCAGTGAATTGTCTTGCACCTTTTATGTAAAGACATTGCAGGCTTCATTGATGTTCAAGTCCTTGAGTTAATTGATTTGTTCCCTTTGAAATTAATTTCCCCTTTTGAAATTGCAAATTTTCTGTTACCTTTATTTTTTCTTCCACATGTAGTTAAACAAGGCCATTTGGTTTTGCTCTATCCCAGGATGCATTTAGGTACTACCATTTTTGTGATCATTTGGAGAGAAAAAGCTAAAATATCATTGCTTTTAATTGATTCAATCATTATGTCATTGAAAAATCCCTGCTGTCTCTCACTGACAGGCATACCCAGACAATACTACTACTGGTAGTATTTGTTCTTCCATCTATATGCAAAAAATGAAAATTTCACATAATGCAAAATACTCTGGTAGTATTTATCTCTAGAAGTTTCCAAAAACCTTTGTCTGTAACATTACTGTTGCCAGACAACTGGAAACTGATTAATCTTACCAGTGGGAAACATTTTTTGTATTCTGGTGAAAATGTGGATAGATGCTTAGGCCATTTGATAGATTTCTCAGCCATTTGAAATAAATAATGGACAAAATCCAGTAGGACAATTGCAGTCTGTATTGTCAAGATAGAGGCTGGAGGGGAGAATGTCAAGAGGTCTGTTCCTGGTGGTAAGTGGATGATATATTAAAAGGACTCTCTGTGGGTAGGTTAGACTCATAAGCACCTACAGATGATGTTCCTTACTGCTTTGATGAGGTAAAACCACTGCTTCTTCTGCTCTTTGGCATTACAAGTGTGCTGGACTGCTCTGATGAGGTTTCTGAGACAGACCTGCAGTACAGAGTCATACCGCACATAAAATGCTCCATCATGCAACTCATTTAAGACATGAAAGGTTTCAAGCAATTTGGGGCATATAGAACCAAAGCACAGATTTAGATCAACTCACCCTACTGAATTAGAGCCTGCCTTCACTTGGAGTACAACAGAGTCTCACTGAAATAATGTAACAGAAAATTACATGATTAGGACATTAATCCCTTTAACTGAAAAATTCTCTCAATAAACCGCCACAGACCTCCCAGTGCCTGAAGGATCAGTTCACTTCCAGTGGGAGTTAGGCAGCCCCATCACCATCTTGCCTTGGGAAATTTCCCCCGTAAGACTTTGATGGCTGAAACAACAGTGACCTGTGTGTTGTATCACCCTGTCAGCAGAGAAGTCCCAAGAGCTGTTTTCCCAATGTCTGTGCCTGGGCAGAAGCTTCTGGGCTCAGTGCTGTGCCTCCCACCCTGTCCTTGCATCATTGCCATCTGCCCCCTTGCTCCTCACTTAGGCTGCCCAGGAGCTTCTGCGTGGAGACAGAGACAAGAAGTAAAGAAAACTGACAAGGACAGGGGTAACCCGGCTGTGGAGGGAAGGTTGCAACTAAATGATCTCTAAGGTTCTTTCCAACCCAAATCGTACTATAGTTCTATGAAAATAGGTCTGGTGTGTGATGGCATCTGCACCAGCACACTGATCACAGGCACATAGGCTTGGACATGCCATGCCTCCTGTCTCACACAGGGCCTTACTTCAGCCTCTTTCATTGCCACTATCCCTTCCTATTGCCTGCTGAGGTCCTGCTGCTCAGTTTTCAAGTCTCCTGTACATCCTAGACCCGCTACTCCTATTCTGTGGGTGTGATGGAGTCATTTGTTTTCCACTGAAATACACTCACTGCACAGCGCAGGAGCTGGACAGCACAGAGCAGAGGTCTCAGCCACAAACAGTGTCAGATCTTTCACTCAAAAATGGGTTCTTTTGTGACATTGTAATATATACCCATATATGAAAAAAAGGAATAAATGAATCCTGGTGTAATGAATGTATGAAGCCCTAAATCAGCAAAAAGACAATACAGGCTTTTGATTTGCATCAATAAGAAACACAGAAAACGTTGTATGCAGGAGGCAGATCATAGCTCATGCTGGAGTAAATAACACAGATATTGTTCTGACCTTGTGTGTAGTTTTGCTGCTTCAGTAAAAAATCTTATTGCTGCTGACCATTTGTTTCAAAGGGGAATATGATGTGTAGAAGGACATTTTTAGAGGGAACAGAGGATAAATTCATAGCGTAGTCTTGTGCATTCTTAATAAGTGTGGTATTATATTTAAAGACCTGAAATAAAATTATTGTTACTTTCAATCTGTAGCAGACGTGAGAGTTATTTTTTCTTGAGTATTTGGTCATGGGCATGGATTCTTCTTGTGTTGTAGGCTCTATGGAAAATGAGTATGTGCCCATCCTCAGAGGGTCAGTGCATGTGCCAAGACCCAGTGGAGAGCAGAGACATGCAGGGAAGCACAGAAAAATTGACAGTTCTGCTCATGTGAACAGCAGTGCCCAAGGCACCCTCAAAACCTCCTATACCTTGGAGAAAACTATTTAGACATTCTCTCCCCAGTTAATTTTATGTTTTTAGTCAGAGTGGTCTTGTGACAATCCTGAGCCCAAGAAAGAGATTTGTGATAATATAAAGATCATACCATACTTATCTCAGAGCACTCAAGTTCTGGGACTCTTTCATTGCTTTGCCATCGAAGATCAATAACCACCCAGCCTGGTGCCCACCCTGCTTTGAGAAACAGGGGTGTCACCAAGGCCCACAGCCCTAGCAGGTGATCAGTCCCTTCACAAATTAGACCACTTTAAATGGAAAAAGGTACCATTTTTAAGAAGGCACTTTTTGTGAAAGCTTCTGTTTAGCCGAAAACCTGAATATTCTTTGGAAAAATCTTTTTATTAAAAAAATGGGTGACGTCTTATCATAAACCCTTAGTCTGCAGCATGTTTCCTGAGGAAACCAGTAATACTGACTTGGTCCGTGAGTCAAACATTGTGCCTTTTCTTCATTAATTCAGAAGGGATAGTCATTAGTTGGTCATTTGAAAATCAGCCTTTTCCCAGTTCGGTTATACTGGCTTCCTGTGGTGGAATACACTTTAGTTTGGATTTGTGGTTTGAGCAGGTACTTGTAATAACAGATACCCCATTCATAAAGAAACAGACTCTTCCTCATAGCCCTGCTGAGGGGTTTATGAAGCATCCAGAATCATAAAGTGCCCAAGCACCAGAACCTTGGTGATTGCCCCCATTTTCGTCCCATTTGTTAGAGAAGTGCCTAAGAGGAGCTGCTGTGTGGGGCTGCAGCAGGCAGAAGATGATGTAAGATGGCAGGAGTTGACAGGAGTGGCTCACACATGGCCCAAGACAGTTGTGTCATTATTCAAGAAGTTAAATCCCCCTGAAGCCATCAGCTGTTGGGATCTAGGGATCTGTGGATGGGGTTTCTGCCCACAGTTACTATTTTTAGCTCTTTTTGCAGCATGGAAAACAGTACCTCATGAAGTCTCAAGCAACAGACCTGAGGAAACAGGGCAGGTCAAGGGAGCAGAATTCAGAGGGGCACAGTGAGGCGTTAAAAAATCAGGGTGCAAGGGATGGGGAAATAACAGCCATTGTGGGGAAAGTGACAACAAAATGACCCCACCGATGCTCAGGAAGTGTCTGAACCCACACAGTACCTGCTTTTTAACCTAAAGCCTTGCTCCTGGTGTCGCATCACATGGCAGTGTAAGCTCCTTAGGTGTAAGCTCTTTGGTGGAGCAAGGGCTGGCACCATGGTGTCCGGTGCCTCCCTGGGGAGCCTGGTCCCATGCACCACGGCGGGACAGGGCACAAGCAGCACGGCTGCACCAGACCTGCATGTAGCCAGAGGCAGCGTTAGGGTTTGCTTTGTAAAAGCATCATTTTGTTGATGTTTGTGCGTTGTGTTCTACGAGGACATGAGGGCAGATGAAGTGCAGGAGGTGCTGCTCTCCCTGGACAAACATGTGCCTTGTGCTGGCAGAGACCCATGTCTGAAGACCAGCATTGAGACTCCATCACCCCTAGGCACTTCTGCACCATTGGCTCTTTCAAACAAGGAAAATCAAAGTCCTTCATGCAAATGTGAAGACTATATTTGGTGAATCTCATAGAGGGAAGCAGCAACATTTTTTCAAGTAACAGCACAGCAACAAAAAGCATATTACGAAGTTTAATCTTATTTTTTTATTAATTTTTTTTCCATGGATGTTTCCTCATCACCTCCAGCTGAACTTGCCCCCTGTTCCCAGGCTGAGAGATCTGGCTAATCAGCAATGTTTGCAAAGCTTTCTTAGCCCTCAACAAACGCTGTTTCTTTGCTGTGTTTGTCAGCATGGCGGACCAATTATTACTGAGATCTGAGATGCGATTACGCGTTTGTGGAGGAGGAGGGGGTGGAAAGTTGAGGACATAATGTAATAATGAAATCCATTGTCACGAATAAATCTGTAGGAGGATTTAGATGTTTTTCCCTTTTTTCTGACCCACTTGGTCCTCACGTGTCTGGCTGTGCCAAGAGGGTTGTTAACTCTACAGGAAGGTAACTTCAGGGCAGTGAACAGACCATTCTCCAGGTTTGGCATGTGGGATGAATCTTACCTATTTCCAGTAAAAGAAAATAAAAATAAAAAATTATTCTGGTTAGTGCCAGTGTGCATGAAATGCTTTCAGTGGTAAACTCAAACCCTGCCTGCCATCCTCCATGGGATTCTCTGCCCATTTCTGCACTGGCAGTAGGACAATTTTTATCAAACAGTTCCTTATTACACAGATAAATTGTGGCGTGAGAGGAGGAAAGTTTTAGGCTCTCCATCCTCATACAGAGCCCAAGGTGATCCAGGTGCCCTGGGCTTGCAGTGCTGGTGTGCAGTGTCTGCAATACCCACTCCAACTGCAGCAGCAGGTACCTTCCTAATGCAGCACCAGATTTCCTTCTACTTAAAGAAAATGGACTCATTTCTTTACTGAATCTCATCACTTCTGCCCTTATTACTTCCAGAATGCTTTGATTTTAGATACTTCTCCTATTTTATCCTTACTTCCCCAGTGTGTCACACTTCTTCATATTTACTCCACTTCGTAATTTTAGCTTGGTTTCCTAAGGAAGTGATGCACAAGCCATCATGTTGTTTGTGGTTCCTCCTATGTTCTATTTATCCCCCAGCATTAAAAAAAACAGCCCAAAATATTGGCCCACCCTAACTGCACCTGAAGGTGGAGGAAATATTTCTGAGCTATTTCAGCACACAGGGTCCTTGAGCTGCCAGAGAAGAGTGTGGTACCCTTTGCTGTCTCTCCTTGCTTCTCTGTCAAAGTGCTGCTCAACAGCTGCTGCAGGAGAAGGAATCAGGGAGAAGACCTTGTTCCTGGACCTGAATCTACCCCTTTCTCCAACCATCATCAACCACATTAGATCTATAGCACCCCAGCAACCCATCCCACCGATCTTGGAGATGCAGTCAGAAACCAAAGATTTTGTGTCCTTGTAGACAGTCTGGAGGGAAAAGAGGAGGAAAAGGAGGGGAAGGGAAGGAAAAGGAGAGGAAAAGAAGGGAAAGGAAGGGAAGACAAGGCAAGGCAAGGCAAAGGCAAAGGCAAGGAAAGGCAAGGAAAAGCAAAGAAAAGCAAGGAAAGGCAAGGAGTGCTTGCAGGGCCAGAGTGTGGCAGCCACTGTTTTCCTGGGGGTGACCAGGGGGTGGAGGAGCGAAAAGGAACAAACAAGGCTTCCAGATGAGTTCATCCCCTCTCAAATCACACTCATAGAAACACATCTGTGTTTCCAGAGCTGTGTGCAGCAAAAACCGCCTTAGTCAGTTCTTGTTTTCAGTTTTGTGTGTTGGCCATTTGTATGGTTCTTTTTTTTCCCCCTCTTCAAATCAGATCCTCTGGTGTATAAGGGCTCAGTTCAGCCAAAGCTGTATCCAGAAAGCTGCTCTCAACATTTTCTAATCTCATAAACAAGAAAGAAATTACTTAATGCTCCAGAACAAAACTAGTTTTGTTTAAGTGTAGCAGTGGCACTCTCAAAGAGATACCTTGCATGCATGGGTCTGCAGGGTCTATAGAGGGGCTGCAGACTGCTGACAGCAGAATGGTGTTTTCTAACCCAGGTAAATTATATTTTATTTTGAAATTGCACACAGCAGTAATTGCTGTATTTGTGTAGTACCACAGGGCCCCCAGCTAGCATTTGACAGGTAGATGATTAAATCGCCAAGGTGTAATTGAAAGGTTTGACTGTCTTCCACCTCCAGCCATCAGCATCTGCAGCATTTGTTTTGTCAACCGATTTTAAGTCTGGCACAGTCCTGTGGTCCAGCTGCCCAGAGTGATGCTGCCCACAGGACAATGCAGGCCTGGCTGTAGAAACCTGCGTCTTGACTTGATGGACACCTCATTGCCTACCTGCCACAGATACAGGTTTCATGGTAAGACTCATCATAGCAGATTCTGATCATAAGGGCATGACTATAAGAGCCACATGCATATCTAAGGATCTCAGGTTTTGCTCACCAAACCCTGTGATTTCTGACTTGTCAAGGAAAGTTCCAGAACATCCTGCACTGTAAAATCTCGAAGTCCCAAGAACAAATACAGAAAAGACATTTTTCACATGAATTTCATGTATTTTTATCTCCAGAGCTTTCAGTTGACCCTACACATTTTTGAAATATCTCACTTGCAATAAGAATGCTGATGTTTTTTCCAGGGGTTGCCAATGAAATGCTTCACAATTAACAGCACCCTCCCAGTGCTGGCTTTGCTAAACTGAAACTATCGACTTCACTCAAGCTTGTCCCCAAAACTTTCTAGGTACCAAATTCCTACAGCAGTCAATTGTCCCTGGGATTTCTCCATGCCATCAGGAAAGTCTGATGCCCTTGGTGGTGGCTCTCAGGGCAAGTCGGTGTCCTGGAGGTGCTGCTCATGATAGCAACCAGGGAAAGGAGGACTCCTTCAGCAGAGCAGCAGCTGCACAGCACAAAGCAGGAGCACTGCCCTGCAGACGTTCATTAACATTCAAAAAACAAATATTGACTCAGTCGTGTTTGTGAGCTTTTCTTTTTACCTTCTCCAAACATCCCAGCTGTACAGCAGAGCATGTGTGAATACTTGAGAAAAATTATCTCTAGCCACAACTAGCCCCCTAGATAAGGTGTATGCTGGCGTTACTCAACGTTGGAAAGCTTGCATCGCCGTCCAGCAAAGGAACTGAAGCAACAGAGTGCATGGGGCAGAAATAGCTGCTCAGAGTGAGCACAGGCATCTGGACTCCCCACCCTGCCGCCGCACTGCCTGAGTACCATCCTTTCAGGTGAAGTTGTCTGTGATGAGAAACAGCCCTGGTCCTCATACACTAAACACCACATTGGTTGCACCTGCAGGACAAAACATATGGTGACCATTGAGCAATCTGCAGAAAATTGCTTCAGCTGCATGGGAAAAAAAAGAAAAAGGGGAAGAAATAATAGAAAATTTTCCAGTATCACCTGTGTTTGAGAGTATCACACTGCACCCAGTCACTGGAAGTGAATTCAACAAATACAAAGCAGTTATAAATTATTTATCCCAGTCATCAGTGTTTTTGCAGCACCGGGTAACTTTCTATTGTGCTACCAATCTATTTCCTAAATCTAGAAGTAGCAGTTCATCTCATTAGATGTTCCAAATTTTAAAAATCCATACTCTGGGAATCCATTCTCAACTCATTTAAAAATACATATTAAAAAATACACCGCTCCAGCACACTGCTGGAGAGACCTGCCCCTAAAGGGAAAGCCTTTCAGCATTCACAGACCTTCCAACATGCCCTCAGAACTCTCCAGTCAGGCTGTACAATAAAATCATAAAAAGCAGGGCTGGAATGGGCCTTGGGAGTTTGGCTACTGCACTGCCTTGCCCATGGGTGGGATTGTCTCCCAAGCCATCGCTGATAGGGGTTTGCCCAGCTGGTTCACAAAACCTCTAATAAAGGAAAATTCCAGGCTATCTATTACCGGGCTCATCTTCACCATTAGAAATGCCTAAACTGAAACTTCTGTGTCACTTCATCAGATCACTCTGTGTTCTGTCCTCTGTGGACATGGTAAAAGCTTTGATACATCCACCACTGCAGTGTGAGGCTGTGGTCCCTCCAGATTTCTCTTCTACAGACTAAATATAGTAGCACTAGCATTTTTGGGGTGATCTTGAGGGACACTCTCATGTAGAGACATCAGGGATAAGGAAGTTCATTTCCAACAAGCTCATTTAGTAGTAAAAATAAACATTTTCTGTAGAAGAGAAAAAAGTCTGGTTTTGGACCCTCAGAAGAGATGTTGCGTCCAGGAGCTTTTAATAACTCTGATTGTTAACTGCTCATGTATATTCGGCACAAACAGGAACAAATACAAAAACAAAAAAAGAGAGAAAAAAAAAAAAGGCAGTTCTTTGTCACCTTTTGACCTTTCATAGAAGAATTGTGAAGCTAAAGGAGTCAAATCCAGTGGGAATATTCTACCAGGAGACTGAAAAATCCCTTGAGAAAAATACAGAAATCATGTAACACAGAATCATAGAATTGACTGGCTTGGAAGGGAATTTTAAGGATGATCTAGTCCAACCCCCCTGCCATGGGCAGAGAGACCTTATACTAAACCAAGCTGCTCAAAGCCCCATCCAAGCTGCCCTTGATCAATTCCAGAGATGGGGCATCCACAAATGACATACTGATTGTTATCAGCAATGGAGTGTCCTGATAGGAAACTCAGGCATGTACTGGGTGTGGCAAGAACTAGAGGGAAAACAGTGAACTCAGTGTTGATGAGGGAAAGGGGGAGGTCTCTGCAATGTGGACTTTAGTATTAGCAACAATAAGAGCTGTCTGGTGAGTCCCTTTTGAGATAGGTTGAGAAATTCCGATAAGAAGAAAATAAGGAAAAAAATAATCAAAAGAAAACAAAGAATTTAATTTATTTCTCCTACAATACAAGGGATTATACAGCTCTTAGACACACCGCATATCATCTGGGTTCTCAGTAAGAGGGGATTTCCCAGATAGGGATGGATGGAAACTTCACTGACCCTCTGTCTAAAAATTATACGAACACCACATAAAGAAGAAAACTGAGATAACTTCACTGTAGGTGCAAAGACATGGGTCTCAGTTACAATACTGACCTGGTAGCAGCCCCGTTCACCAAGTCACTGAACTTCCCTTGACTTCGGTGGGTGTTTTTTGGAACTAAGGGCAGTTGGCATTGACAGGAGCTGTTAAGCCCCTGTGAGTTGGTCCTGCCAACCCTATCTTAAGTGCACCTCATGTCTCACATGTTTCTGTTCCCAGCACTGATGCCCTGATCCCAGGAGGGAAAGGACCTCATTTACTGTATTTACTGTACCCCAGGAGCCCTCTCCCATTTATGCTCCTCTGCAGCTCAGAGGCTCCAGGCTCAAACTGCCAAATGCACTGGCCTTGGGATGCCATGCTGGACTTGGAATGCCAAACATGGGATGTTGTGCAGGTCTACATATATGGAAAAAGGTGGGAGTCCCCAGCAGGATGAGAGGGTGGGCTAGCCACTCTCCTACATGCACTGTGAAAAAAACAATGGCAGAGTCTGCCACAGTGCTCACGTCAGCCTCTTTGGAGACACAGTTTAGGCCAAAAGTCCCTGGCACAGCCTGCAAACCCTGCCTAGAGCAGATGAAACCACGAACAGACTGCTTGTGGATCAGTGCCCTCCTTCCCACACAGACATATGCTGGAGGAAAAAAACAAGTTGCTTCTCTCCAAGTCCTTGTACAGGCCCCAGCTTTCTTGCTATTGAACTGTCATATGAAAGTCAAGATCTTAAAGGCGATCATTGCTATCCCCTCACCAGAATGGCTTTATTCCAAGTTCACCAGAGACATATTTTGCAAAGGGGTGTTGGGTGAGTGTTACTGAGCTGCAGAACAGGGTGAATGGAAAAAGCAAGAGGTGTGGAAAGTGAGTTATACAGATGGAAGGAGGTCCTAGGAGAGAAAATGTGCAGAAAAGAGGAAAAGTACCCAAAGGGAGCTCCCAGCAGCTGGCAGAGCCCTGCAGCAGGGACTCCTCTGCCTAGGGAAAGCAAGGACGTTTCCTCCGTGGAGTGATCATGACCTCACCCGCTTCTTTAGGGATTCACGGTCCCATGCCTTGGCAGGACTAAAATACTTTCATTGATTGAAATTTTTTTTCTGTATTGTGTAACAGCTGGGTATGTTGGGTAACGGGATTTTCACTGCCCCATAGTTCTTTCCGGTCAACACTTCTGTCTCCCAGGAACAAACAGCAATAAGAAAATCTGTCTAACAAGTTGTCTTTAATTCTGACTTCATCCCTACCACCACAGCACTGGAGTGGAGTGTGAACACAAGGCAGGAGGAGCACTGGAATGAGTGCAGAGGTAAAAAGAAGTAGGCCCATTGTTGTCCCTTCTCCAGCTCATCAGGCATCGTGCAACTGGAGAGTTGCATTTGACAAACCTTCCTGACGTGCGAAAGACCTTGCCCAGCACTGTGCTGTATTTGGGTACTTATACAGCGTCTATGTCAAGGCAAGCACTGTTTTTAATTCCTAGGAGTAGCATCATTCCTGGATAAGAGCAAGAAGTGAAGCACAGGGGGGCTAAATATCATTGTAAGGGATTGAATTTAGCTCAAAAGTAAGCATTTTAATCCAAACTTAACACTTTCCCCATCAGTCTATCTTTTCTCTCTTAAATTTCTTGCAGAAGTGCTTCAAGTCCTCTCCAAGTTTTTACCCAGCCCAATGACTGAAGACAACTCCGGAGAAACGGTAACTGAGCAGCCACTCCAGCCAGCCTGACCTCAGTCCTTCTGCAGGCCAGCTCATCTGCCTCTGGAGGGGCTGCCAGCTGGCGAGCACCAGGCTCCTTCACACGAGCTGGCACTGCCCAAGGGGTGATTCAGCCTGCTGAGGAGCTCACAGCAAGGATAAACAGCTCTGGGGCTGGAGAAAATGAAATAGCTGGATATTAATGGGAAGGGAATTGCAGGAGAAAAGTCTTGCAGCTCTGCTGTACATCTGTGAAGCCTCAGATGTGCTGCAGAGACTGTTGCAAACACTGGGTTATAATAATGTTACTGTGGGGATAAAGGCCAGATAAAATAGAAGAGGATAGAGCAGAAAAAAGTCCTGCTCCATTACTGGTTTATGTCTGAGTGGCTCTCAGAGCAAGGTAGAATGGTGTAATACCGCTGAAACATATATGGGCAAAGAAAAAACCCTCTTGCAGGCAGGAACATTGGGTACATAGGTGGGAGCGGAGTGGGGTCAATCCCCCTTCGCAGGGCTCTGACACCAGCAGCCTGTTTTTGCAATGCTTCCAGCATCTCCTTGGTGGCTTTGCTTTGCATTTCTGAAACTGTAGACTTGGCAAACGGTAAGGTCTTTTCTAAACTGAGAAGCTTTGAGAAGTCCACGGGAGCTTTCCCCCTCCTCTTAGATACAGCAAGTTCAGTAGTTTGCTCTGTGACATTACGAGTGAGTTGGGGGACAGGGGAGATCTGTTTTTAGCAGGGAACATTGCACCACTGAATCACCTGTGCTTTTCACATGTGTAGGTGCATCTGTTCCAGTGTCCATCCAGCCCAGGAGCAGCAGATGTAAGGGAGTGAAGGGGAGAAAAGGGGCTGAATTTACAATCTCAGGAACAGATTTATCTGGGCCATGCAGTGGCATCCCAACATAATGCGTTTCTACATCCTCCCCCTTGCTATAATTAATTTTTAATCATTCAAGCAAGTTCCCACATATCCTGTAAATCTCTTTTCTCAAATTTTGCTTTTAATGAAACCCTTGCTTGCTTTCAAAAGAAAGTTGGTTTAGGGTGTGTCGGAGTTTGTTCATAATGTGTTTTGTTCACAGTAAACAGCATTTCCTTTTATTCCCATCCAGGGATGGTATTCAGACATCTGCACTCCACAGAAAATAGTGACTCTGGATTTACTGCTGAGTTGCAATGAAGTCACTGGCTAAGTTTGCTTTTATCCCAGTGGTGCAGGTTTTAGCCCTTGAAATGCATTAGCTCCTCATTCTGGATTGTATTCTCCCTCCAGTCTCCTTCTTAGTCCAAGTAAGCGGAGAACTGCATCCAGTAAATGATTTTATTTAAAGAGGTCTATCGCAAAAGCACTCTGCCATGTCAGCACCAGCACCTTTGTACCTCTTTCTGGATGGCATCTGCTAAAAGTTAACAAGGGCAATGCTCACTCCCCTGTCCTCTGTCATGGCTGTGCCCTGCACCCTGGAGACTCATCACCTGCCTCAAATCAGTCCATCTATCCCCATCTCCGCTTTGCAGCAGAAACCCACAAAAAATATTTTTCTTGTTGTTACTTCTTGGCACAGGGCTTTGTATTTATTTCAGGCCAGGATAGTGAAGTGAAGCACTGCAAAAACTGAGTCCCAAATTCTTCTTTCCAAAAATTAACCACATCAAAAGCTCTGGAGGCAGAGACAGTCTCTTAGCTGATCCTTTTTCTTGAACAACAGCAAAAAGATTTAATTAATATTAAAGACAAACTTGAACTTTGCTGCAATGCTAAACCAGAACTCCCCAGTTCCATATTTTGCTGGAGCTCTGGCCTTACTTTTATTTTAATTTAGGAAAAAATATAACCCCACATTTCCCAGCCATGATCGCATTTCAAGTCTGTAGATCATGTCTGTGAAATACTAACTTCTCCCTGGCCTTTCTGTGCATGGTTTGTATCCTCTACTGCTGGTATCCTGGACTTTGCTTAGAAAGCCTTGCTGGAGGGCTTGAATCACGCAAAGTTTTTTAGTGGCCCCTTCCCAAACCGGGGAAATTGAAGCAGCCGTGACTCTTCCCTGCATAGACAGTTAAACTGGTGCAAAGTTGACTCTCATCAACTTCAGCCTGACGGGGTTCAGCAGAGGGATGATGAGAATGATACCAGTGTTAGTCATGCACCCAGTGCTCCTCTTTTGCAAATCTCAACGTGTTCAACAGAGGCAGATAAGCACAGTTATCTCCAGCATGCTGAGAGGGGAAATTAAGGCAGAAAGGCCAAAGGTCCTAATTTCCCAAGGGCTTCGGCCACCCACGTTTTACCTCTGTTGAGGTGAACTCCCCTAATGTAACACCTGCTGTGGACAAGTGATGAAGTCTCTACAAGCTACCCCAGCCTTTGAGAATAAGGGTGGAGGGTGTTTCACTGCAACAGCAGAAATCTCTTCTGAAATAGAATGCAAAAATCCTACTTCTCTGGTGTGATTTTTAAAATTTCATCCTGGAATTTTTTGCCATGGGCTTCCCACTATTGTAACCCACCCAGATGAGGTTTCAGTGGAAGGGAGAAGGTTTCTCAGAGGAATAATGTCCATCTGGCTACAAACCAACAGTAAAAGCAAAGAGTAAACCCCACCACCTCCCCCACTCCACC
Source organism: Empidonax traillii (assembly GCF_003031625.1). NCBI lineage: Eukaryota > Metazoa > Chordata > Aves > Passeriformes > Tyrannidae > Empidonax > Empidonax traillii. The sequence goes on from NW_020955316.1 coordinate 472,212, forward strand.
CCTGCCACTCCAAACCATGTTATCCCTAAGTCATGGGCCAAATTTCCGATCCTCATGCCCAGAAATCTGTGCCAGTGAAACCTCACAACATCTGGCTTGGATCGCTGGTGAAGCCTGGAGTTGCAATGGGCAGATGAAATACTGTCTTATCTGTCTGAAGCAGACGAGCAGGAACACAAACACAGAGGGATTAGATCAAACCGCTTGATAGGCACAGGAGGTGCTTCATCCCTTGCCTGGGCTACAGGACCAAGGGACACTGGTTACTGTATTTCTCATTGGTATTTCTCATATTCAAATTTATATAACTACCCAGCACCCACAGAGGTCCATACAAATCTGAGCTTGCCTAAGAGCTGACTGGATTTCAGACTATTCTTTTCTCCATGTCCTTCTTCCCTTTCTTTGTTGTTCCTCATCTCCAGCATTAGTCTCTTCAGTCTCAGCTGTTACCATCTATTCTTTACCATCTCCTTTTCTCCCCTGCTCTCAGAGAACCAAGTGGAGCCCAAGGTGCTGGAAATAAAGCTTATTACCTCCCACCTACAGACAGCAGAAGGTATTTCTACATTTGGAAATGTGCAGACTGGTTCTAGGGTGGAAGAAGAGACGCAAATATGCGAAAGACCAGCAGAGACTGTTCCTGCAAGTAGAAGTGTGGGTTGTTTGAATTTTTATGTACCATTACTCACATGCTAATCTTCTCCAGGAGTTTGTGACATACCCTTTTGCTCCTGCAGTTCTCCTAATTTCTCTTTAATGTTGTGTTTCCATCAATCTTTTTGTTCTTTGCTCCATGTTCTGAGTAAGCTGGTGTTCATTTTATTACCCTCTTCTGCCATATAACTTCCAGCATGGTCTTTCTCCCTGGTGGCAGGGGCATGCAGAAGGAAGGAGAACATCAAGGAACAGTGTGAGCTGCCCACCAGGGTTTAGAGCCAGAATCAAAACTATTTTGGCCTGTTGTCCCATCCCATAGAGCTGCTCTTACTCTGCCCAGCATCTCATAAGCTGTGCTCCAAAATGGTATTTTCTACCTCTTTCCCTAGAGGAGGGTCTGGAATGGGACCTGTGTGGCTGCATCCCCACTGGAGGCACAACCTCAACTCTCACCTGTAAATGAGCCACTCAAATCCAAAGTGTCTGTCTAAGGGCTGTTATTCGGAGAATGGTGAAATGAAGTAGAAATAAGTTATTCACATGTGTATGTGAACTGCAGACAGAAGGCAATCTGCTGAGCCCATCCTGCAAGGACCTCAAAGGTGCTGAACTTCTTCCTCTGGAGGTAAGCTCTTTGACTCATCCTTTCTTTGCTCCCTCAATCCTGTTCTGGAAGTGGTCTGTATATACTTTGTCATTTTTCCACCTCACATCCCAGACTCCGGGCTCAGAAACAGGACATAGCTGTTTCCTTGAGCCCTTCTCTGTTCCAAGACCTCCCACGTCCTCTTCCTCTAATACAGCCCATAACAAGAATTGCAATATGGTCACAGTTCTGTGCTCCTCGCCAGAAATTTCTGCCAAAAATGACAAAAAAACCCCAACCAAACCACAATATTCGATAAGTGTAATTTATTTAAAACCCTGAGAAGCTTGACTGAAATATTTCCACTATTTATTCCAGCATACTTCTGGAAGCCTCTTCCAGCATACTTGTGGAAGCCTCTTCCTCTTCCCTCTCTTGGACTGTGTGGCTTGCCATAAGCAAGGAAACAGAGATGCTGCTGCTGTCCCGTGGCGTGGGCACCCAGCACAGCCATCCATGCGTATGCCTCTGTACTCCTCAAGCTGGGAGGACACCACAATCCCAAACTCACATGTTGCTTCCACTGGGGCTTTCCTGGGAGTTTTAAAGCTTCCAACTGATGACTTGAGGTCTCTGATCTCCATGAAACTGGAAGGGAACTGGAAAGAGATCCCCAGAGGGGACCTTGGATGCAGTCCAGCTCCAGCATGAATCACTATTGCTAGAGCACAGCCAAGGCTTTGCATCTGAGAGAGCAGCATTTGCAACCAGTTTGCAAAAGCAGCTCTGTAACTTTAGTCTGTCTTGTACTAGAGACAGTTCGGTTCCACTGGCAGCCCTGCTCTCTATGTGTGCTACTTAAGATCCAGCTCTCAACTGGTTCTGCAGATAAGAGGGTTTTATAGTCCTGTGAGGGAATGAGGCTTAGCTGTTCCTCTTGTGCTTGGCCCCACATGGTCTGTGGGACCTGCTGTGCCACCTGCTGTACCACACTGATGCTGGCATTTGGGTCTTTAGGAAGTGATCAGCCATAAGGGAACTCTGGCTAAGCCTGTACAAAATATAAGGAGGATTTTTAAGGCCTCTGTAAGTGGTCCCAGTGGCTGCATGCTAACTAATGAACTGAAACAGTCCAAGAGCACTGTCCCAGTGCTGGCACAGCGTGGGCAGAGCCTGCCAGGTGACTGTTTGGTTTGATTGCGTTTATTGCCTTTTAAACAGAGCAGAGGATCCCACTGAACTGTCCCACCCAGCCTCACAATCACCATCCACTGCAGCAACTCACCACTGTGGTAAAACCTCAGGTGCCCTGCTCTCTGGACACAGCTGCAAAGGCATGGGGACATTCCTCTAGACCCCTACAAGTGAGTGGCATCAAAACACTACTACAGGATCAGGGGCTTTCTCCAGAGGTGCATGAGGGTCTGTGTCCAATCAGCAGGAGATCCCCTTGAGGTGCAGATCGGGAGGGTTGGTTTAAGCAGATCTCTCTGTTAATGTGCATTTTAAAACCTTGTCCCCTGCACTTGGTGTGAATTAAATTTCCAACAGCTTTATAAATACGTCACCAATGGGAGGCCTTTAGAGTAAGCATATTGCAGTTTCCTGACATTTTCATTTCTCTATCTTGACATTTCTGAAGGGCATAAGAGGCCTAAAAAAAGAAACAGCTGCTCCCAGGGCACCATATGTTTTCAATTCCATCCTGCACTGGTGTAATAGATGGTCTTATTATAAATATGCAGCAGTTTTCCAGATGAGCCTCTCCCTCCCTCTTAAAATGACCTGGTACAACTTTTAGGAGTGGAGATGGCTGGAAAGGAGAAGGATCAGAGGCAGGAAGAGTCCTGGGAGCTTTTAGGCACCCATTTAGAAGGTGCTGATGTACTACATTAATATTCAAGTTACCAGCCCAGGCCCTGATGCTGCAAATATTTAAAGAAAACCTACTTGCCTGAGGCGAGCAGTTGCAAAGCAATGCTTGGCAGAAGTTTCCAGCCTGCTTACACCATTTCCCCCACTCCTCCATCCCTCCTGCTGCTTTTTCTGATGTGTTCTGATTTCTTAAAATCTTTCTGTGGATGATCATTTCTGTGCAAGGCAGCATGTGGGCTGAGCAATTGCTCTCAGGAACTGTTATGTATCAGGTGATTTTCATATAGCTCTCTGCAAGGGACCAAGGCTCTTGTGAGACTTTGTTCTTCTTTTAAACAGCCAAACAATCCCTAACAGAATTAATATAATATAATAAAATGTAATGCAATACAGTAAAATGCTCTCATTGGTTAGAATAACTGAGGTCTATAAACCAGTGCAGCTGTAGCAAGCTACAGAGTCATTCTGGCATTTAAGAGGTTACTGGGTTCCTGTCTATCATCAGGCTGTCTCGGCATTACTGTTATGATGTTTACCTGACATATTCCTGTTTGCAGCTATATATACAGTGCTCCAAGTTTAACTGTTGGGGTTTTATGTTCTGCATGTCTATTCTGGGCTGATTCTATGTGTGTAGTGTTTATTTCAGCCAGAATGGTGGAAAGTAGAAAAATACATTTGTAGGGGCTGTTTCTTGGAAGAAAACAAATGTACTTATGTTTTGAAGTGGTGACTTCAGTTTGACAGCGAGAATGACTTGTACCTCAGGATGTGCCGTCGGCTTCACTCGTGGAAATCCACTCTCACTGCATTGTCCAAATTGTGTCTTTCAAATTGCAGCTCGCGCATGCGAAGGAGAGATGTTCTGGAGCACAGCCAAATTCCCATAGGGTTTCTTTGTATTGTCCAAGCCACCACTGCAGTTACAGTAACCACACAGGCCAGCTCCAGACTTGGAAGAGGCAGGACCAGTTTCACTCCAGTGCCGTCAGATGAAGCAATGGAGAGGTGGAAGAAAGACAGAAAAGCAGCCTTTAACTTGATGGACCTTTGCCCTGAGTAGACCTACAAAAATGACAGTGGGTTTTCTCTTTCCAGAAGAAGTTTTTTGGAGGGTAAGTGCTTGGTCAGTTATGATGTCACTGGGTAAAGTTCCCTGAATGTGGCAATTTGCTCCTGAGTGTGTATGGCCTGTAGCTGGACACCTCATCCATACTTAAAACCCTGCAGTGAGAACTTGATATTTTCTGTTACATTATGACCAACTCTGACTCATGCAGCGGATTTCACACTGTAAGCAAAGTAGCTGAGAGATTAGTAGACAGAAAAAGGTATGGTGGAGAAGAGGGAAGAGCAAGGACAAGGAAAATTTGTGCAAGTGAAACAGCTGATATGAAATCACTTAGGGGGAGGAGGTGGAGAAGAAGGATGTAGATGAGCCAAATACACCTGTACGGTGGTGAGAGAGTCTCTGGAACACAGATTCTCAGCACGTAATGTTCATTACGTTTTGGGATCAGAAGAGACCAGTTTCGTGGCTTAGATTAACTGCTCAGTACTTGCCTCTCAGCTAGCATCTGCTAAAGGTCCAGAATCTATGCTTAACCTAGAGGATATCCTGGTTTGAAGTATTGGCATTGGCTTCAAAGAAACTAGTAAGGTGTGGATTTTCCATCAGAAGCCTCAGTAAGTGATTTCAGTGACTGATATGTCTCAAAATAGACACATCCCTAGTGTTAGCTGAGACCGCTTCATTTCTTCTGCCAAGTGCTAATGAGGGCTGACTGGCCATTTCATGGAAGTAGGATATCAGCTGGTCAACCCTGTTGTGACTTTGCCTGGTTTTGCCCATGTTTTGGTTTTTCAAAAAGGCAACCACATGCTCTAAGCATGACCAAACTATTGGCCACCTATAGGCATGACCTTCCCTTCAGCTGTCTTGAATGTACCACTTGTTTGTGTTTACATACATTTTGAGTTACTAAGGATCCCCTTTACCCAGATTGTCCCACCCTCTTCATTTCTTATTGTCCCACCTTCTTCATTTCTTATCTCTTCCACTCTTTTTGTGTGACCTAGGAATGTTATAAGCAATCAATCTGATTTTTTTTTTGATCAAACAGGTGACAAAAATATCCTTGAGGATTGGACTATTGGAAGACATCTGCAAGATTTCTTTAAGAAATAACCTGTTCAACAATTAGTCTCCAGTTATCTTTCATTATCTTTTGAGATTTTGCTGGGTTTTATCCTTTTAATGTGTATCTTATGTGTTTTCTATCACAGTAGCTTCTTTTTCAGGAAGTGTAAGGGGAATCAAATATTTTATGGAATTGGAAGTATATGCTATGTTTATGCAGTTACCCTTATCCATCACCTTTGGAAATTCCTAAATATCACACTGGTACTGTTGGCCTGTTTTTCATAAATAATTAATTGACATCATTTGTATTAAACTGCTTTGATTCCTCATAGCAAAGTGCTATGACTGTAGTCCTCTGTTTCCCTCCAGTAAAGGTCAGGGCAACTGACTCGGTTTTAATCAGGTCATTCTATTTGCCCCGTTCAAAGTTAAATAAAGATAAATAGAGTATTTCAGGAACTTTATCACTTCAAAGATCTCAAAAAATTACAATTGCACATTCTATAATAGAAAATAAGGAAGCAAAATATTATTTGTCCAGCATAATTCCATGTGAGTTAATTTTCTGCATAAGTTATTATCTAAATAAATACATTTCTTAAAGGGTGCTAAAAAGAATGTACGTCAGCTCTTCAGCATAACAACAGTGTTTCCAGTTTTGTCAGTGTATTATCTTTTCACCTATTTAAATACCTTTGATGACAGTTTGTGAGTGTAGTCATTCAGTCCAGGTGAAAACTCAGCATCCCTTGAGAAATTTAAGAAATAACAGTATGGATCATGCAAAGAAAAAGTACCTGTGATGGATAAACAGGACTAGCCCAGCCTAGTGGCAATTGAACTAACAAAAACAAACAAGAGGAACATCTTTCAAAATGGGAAGTGAGCCAGTTGAAACAAACTTCCATCAAGGTCTACTGGAAGTTCTGCAACCGGCAACTCCAACGTGCCTTGGTCTTGGCACTGGAAGGAGGAAATACCATCCTAAGGGTAAACTTTTCCTGGACAGTAAATACAGTATGCAGGAGAGCTGTATGCTTGTTTTCCAACACCAAACCTTACATGGTGGCACCCCCCACTTGTACTTACTAGCATTGAAGGTTTGTTAACAACTCTCTACTTGGTTGCTTCTGCTTTCTTGGTGCCCATCTTCCAACATCACTCAACAGCTTAAGAACAGTTTTTCAAATGAGTCCAACTCAGAAAACCTTTGACTTGACCAGCTCACGTGTAAGACAACTGTGTGAATACAGAGTAGAATATACTTTATCCCATTGTGTAGATAATCTATAGTTAGTTGATGTTTACTCCAACATTCTGGGCAGGCAAATATTTTGCTGATGTAGCTTATGATATCTCTACAAAATTGGGTTTTGCAATATCACTGTCAACTTCCCTTTTGGGGAGGTACTTCTCACTTGCCACTGAACTGTAGGCTTTACTTATTTGTCCCTTAGGAATTCACAGATGCGTCTTGTGTTACATGTAAACTCAAAAGAGTTCACACTTTGAACAGAGGAAAAGGCAGGAAAGGGAAAAAAAACATGCTACATGCTCAGGCGAAACAAATTTTTTGAAGACACCCAGCAATTAAGGGTTGGAGCTGGCAAAAAATGAATGTCATGGATCCTCACTTGCAAGCTAAGGAGCTTTGAGGTCCTTTGAGGACCAGTCCCTCTTGACTGCAGGACAAGGCCTGTGGGCCTAGTCTACTGAATTTAACTGGTCCTGAATTGCGTGTTAACTATTAAGCATCATTGTTTCTGAAACAATGGATACCTCTTGACTGGGAGGGAGTTCCCAAGCATGTTCCACATGTCAAGTGGCAAGAACTCTAACTGGAGTAATTTCTTACTTTCTTCAGTGGCAAAGAGCAGCCATTTGTGCCAGTCACCACTAATAAATTACGCTGTGCTTCCCTTGTCACCAGACATGCTCACACACACACATTTCTAATATCGAAATCTGGGTTACATTTATTAGCAAGTGCTGATGTGTTAAGTACCACACCTCCTTCTTGGGTCTATGTGTAATTTTTTCCTTATCCTGTGAAGAACCAGGACATAACCAATCTTTACTCCTTTTTCTCTACTAATGCCTTCAGGCAGAAGCTTTTATGCCTGCAAAACTAGAAGCATCAGCACAAAACTGCCTAGGATTAGTCCCTTCGCCTTTTATGGCAAAACAAACAGGTCTTCTTGAGGTCATATTCAAAATGACTGTGAAAAATGTGATGGGGGAAAGTTCTGGCTGCTTGCCAGTAGCTGTTCACATGTCTTTGTTCCTGCTGATGAAAACCATACTGATTGCAAGGCTGACATCCTCATGGACTGGCTGCATGTGCACGCAGGAACCGTGCAGTTACAAGCCAAGCAGATTTTGCACAGAGCTTCTCACCATCACTCTCCTGGGGAGGGGGAGGTGGCACTGGTGGCTTTGCCCCTTGCTCAGATCACTTTGCTGCCACATCTGGGATACCTACTGAGTCCCTCTGTCACAGCTGCTCAATTTTCCCTCACCCAGTTTACCACAGATCCCTAATATTTGAAAGTGTAGCTCAAAATTCTAATGCATTAACAAAACATGCTGATGCAATATTATTTTGGTGGGATGTAATTAACAGATGTTAATTAGAAATTTGTTATTGAGGTATTCTGCTGGCTCACAATTCATTCCTCTGGACTGAAAGAGCCTGCCTTTCTGCTTTGTGTAGCTCTTTTTGATCTTCTTTCTGTGACTCTGATAATGGTCCCTCCTCCCCTTAGGAAGAAAAATCCTTTTATCCTCTTTTCCTCCTCTGGGTGTTTGGCTCTGTTCTCCAGCTTCACAGGGGTAAGGGGGATAAAGCTAAAAGATCCCTCCAAAAATAGTTCTGGTGATTAGGACTCTTCCTGCCCTTGGAGGGCCTGAGTGTATTATCTTCCGCCTAGCTCTGTCTTCACTCCTGCATTGTGCAAGGATGGACAAAGCTCGGGGAGGTTGGCACTGAGGTTCAGGTTAGTTAGAGCGAAAAATGCCTCTTCCCTGTGCCAGAGATGGATGCTACTGTAAAGTCAATGGGGAATTCTACCACCAGCAAATAAAGAGCCACATTCAAATGTCCCTCTGACACGGGCAGTGTTGGAAAGCAGTCTGTTCCCAATCTTTGCTGCCAGATGCAGAGGGGTGGAGGACGTCTGTGGTGGGGTGACAGTCTTTGACCTCCCCTTATTACCTTCTTGCTCTCCTCCAGCATTGCTCTCTGCACAGGGAACAGAGACCACAGGAGCTGCTTGCCTGTCTCCTTTCCTAAGTAAGGGAGTGGGGGTGGATGCAAAGACACCTTTGGCTCTCACCTGCTTAGAGCTAACCTCTGTGTCCTTGATTGTGTTTTACCTCCTAAAGGTAATTTCCAAAACTGTGCCAAAGGTGGGCAGTTCTCAGAACAACTTCAGCCCAGTGGAGACACGAGGACAAGTCATGTCCTGCCACGGGGCTTGCCTGTGAAGGCAGAGGCAGGGTGAGGACAGCCCTTACCTTGAGCCTTTGGAGACTTCCACAAAGCTCAAGGCCAAGGAGCAATCCAGTTGGCTTAGTAGGACCATCAAAGTTGGAAGGAAACCTCCCAAAAGAGAAACCTGACATGTCCGTGGGCATTACACATAGCCAAATTATTCGTAGGAAATGTGTAAGCAAAACTTAGGTGTTTTTCTCAGCAGAAGCTCAGCAGCTGGGAGGTCCTTGAAAAGTGCTTTCTGCTGGGCAAGCACTTCTAAGCAAGCCTTCAGTGATGTCGAGGTAGAGGATGAGAGCTTCCATGGTGTTTCAGGACCTGGGTCTGCAGGCAAAGAAATGAGCACTTGGAGATTTTTTTTTTTTTAGTTTCAGCTTCTAGCTCGGAAGTGTGGGGATCTGCGCTCACATCTGTGAATGTCAGGGGAAAAAAAAGCTCTGAGCTGTGTAAGCAGTGTGCTAGCTAGAGCAAAAAAAGTAGTGCACTGAGGGTTTGATGTGATCAAATAAAAACATATCCTTTTTGCCACTCAGACTGCGAATGAGGTAAAATAATTAAAAATTTGAACAAAGCTCTTTCCAACTCCCTTCTGTTCTTTTCCCTTAGGCATTTGATACATTGCTTCATCTTACCCCGAGAAACCATACCTAATTTGTACCTGGATTCAAATCACCTGAGCCCTGGTCGAAAAGTAAATGCAAAATCAAATCAATTTCATGTACAGCTGAGTACAGCCAGCTACTGGGAATTACAGCCACTGCCAACAATTACCACAGTTGTGATAGTTATTTCCAGAGACACTTTATTTTTTGGTTTTGGAGGCTCCGCTTCATAACACACAAACTCAAAAATTACCCTTTATGATTCACCACTGAAATGTTATTAATTTGCTAAAAGAAAAAAAATTAAGGAATCAATCAATATCTCAGAAGTTTAGAACTTGCCAAAGAGCCTTAATTTACATTCAAAATATTTCTATGCAAAATGTGCCTCCAATGTAATAGAATTTTCAGAATTCTCATGGAGGCTTCCTCTCACTGTCTCCAGATAACATGCCAGTTCTCTCTTTCACTTCTGTAGTCATGGCCTCTCTTTTGGCAGATGAAGTCTGAGTCAGAAACTCTTCCTGCACTGCTGACATAGCTTTGCTGACCGGCTTGGGACTCACTGGGAAGGTTTTGCAAACCACCTCTGAAATCCATACCAGTCCACTGTCTTTTAAGTTTCTGAGGGCCCTATTCAGCAAAAATTCACCCTCCAGAGAAGTCTTTATGGCTGAAGAGACTCCTCAAGGAGTCCACAACACAGTGCTGGTAGAGGAAAGGCAAATTGTGCATTTAGCATGCTCACAGGCACTCACTTGCCTGCAGAAGGGATGTCCAGGAATTTGAGACCAGCGGCTTAGAAGGGCTTGGAGCAGCTCTGAGGAGAAGCCAGATACCTCCCTCCTGTCAAATTTCTATTTGCATATTAATGAAGATACTTTGCACTGAAACCATAATATTTAATACAACATTTCAGACTTATGAAGCATGTGAGACTGAGAATCATGGAAAAGAAGCAACAACTTTGGAACTGGGTGACCTGGCCTATGTCAGGACAAGTAAATGGCTGAGCTGATGAGCCACTGAACAACCTTGTGGCTCTGTCTGCTCACGCAAGGTTCAGAAAAAAAACAAAACCCAACATACAAAACACTAAAACCAAAACAAACAAACAGCTACCCTTACCCCCAATGCTAAATATGAGAATTTGAACCTTTGAAATTATCAAGATCAGGTTAAAGAATCTGTGGTCCAAGAAAGAGCTTGGTGGACCAGCTCACGTATTTGTGCTGAATATTTCAACTAGCTTTAACTGCAATTATACATTTGCCATTCTAAATATACTTTTTCTAGTAAGTGGCAATGAAAAAATGTTAGCAGCTTGTTTGGGAGAGGGCTGTGCTTTGGTTTACAGTGGGGTTGTGGCTACAGACAACTGTTAACATCCAGCTATATTATTCAGGTACCTTTCTGAATTAGGCATCTTCATAGTAAACGGCACCCTGAGTTTTCTTAACTGGGGATACTGTCTTGAAAATAAGAGATTGTGATTTTATTCAAATTACTTACTGCAGCACCACAAAATTTGGCCCAAGATGTTTATGAATTGGGGCTGATCCAGAACTACAGAGGTCAGGAAGAGTTCAAGTTCATACATAATGTATGGCGTGTTTTAATAAGGCTCCTTTCATACTTCAGTTTGTCTGCCTGCCTTTGCATGAAGCTGTAAAGCCACAGGCATCACTGTTTAAAATTAAAAAAGCACGACTAAAACCCTAACCCTCTGCACTTTTAAAGTCAGGTCTGTTTTCCAGGTCACTCCATGAAGCCCCATCGCAGCTGCACAAGGCGGTTGCCCTGCGCAGCGCAGGAACGCCTGCCCTCCCAGCTAATTATCCAGCTCTTTGTTTCAGCTCTTCTGTTTGCTCAGGGCATGTCAGCCGTGGGAAATTCCTGCCTTTGCTGAGAAGTTGCTAATGGCGGAGCAAAAACATTTTTACATAGATTAGGCCTTTAAAAGTGGTTTCTTATACCCACTAATATGGATGGACACTTTCTGCTATACATTGCTTTGCTCTCTTTCCCAGCTATTAAGGAATGCAGCATCATGAGAGCCAGTTCTGCAAGATGCTGAACCTTTGGCTGTCATCCAGCAAAAACTTAAATATAGGGATAGTCCATTGACTTCAGCTGGTTGGAATGAGCCCTTAGGCCCAGATCCTCAAAGGCATCTGGGCAACTGGCTCCCGATGTCTGCACTCAGGGTCTGTTTGCACGTGTGATATATTTGGTGCTTGAGACAAGGGCTGTTTAATCAAACAGCTCTTCCCTTTACCTGTACTCTTTTTGCAAGATGAAGATTCACAGTTTTCATAGTCGCAACTGGGGACTACAGAACTGGATGTGCTGATCTGAGTTTCTCACAGGAATGTGTCCTAAAATCCTACTTATGAATGTATCAAGCAGTATTCTGAGCACAAGTCTGTGTTCTGGCAGAAGCTCCATCTTTGCTGCTCTCTCCCCATGTACAAGGTAGCTATCATAATGCCATTTTTTGAAGTGAGAGGATGAGTTCTGGAGCACCTAGATAGCTCACGGAAGATCATACAGTGGGTCAGGAGTTATGCCAGAAAGGGGAAAATCAGATTTCCTAAGCCGTTAGTCAGCACAGCTCCTCCTGTGGGTGAGAAGAAGGGGATGAGACCTGGCCTATTTTGCAGCCTGGCAGCGCCCATAACTAGTGGATGAGAATATGGTTGGTTCCCTGGGTGCAGGCACAGTGCAGGTGCCAGTCTCAAATAGTTTGTGCAGGTACACTTATCTGCAGTAATTGAAACTAAATTTGAAGACAGGAATTCTTTTTAAACTCCTAGCTCTATGTCCCTACTCTGATTTTATCATGGAATCATATCAAGGGGAGAATCCCCCTTCTCTCCCCATTTATTTTCACCAAAGGAAACCTGTTTTCAGGCTGCAGTGCAGAAATATGCTGTGGTCAGGCTCAGACCCTGCAGACCAGGACTCCAGCACATGTCACGGCTTACATCACCCAGCAGCTTCAGCGTGGCCTTCCCCTGACATCTATTCAGAAAGGAAATATTACAGCAGAGTGAGTGTCTGGCCGTGCTGTCGGATTCAGTGCTGGGTAAACACACAGAGGCTGTGGTAGATGAGCACGTATTTGTTTTACTTCCTTAAGAAGCAACTGCATGACAAATATATGTAGCTACATCAATATACCAGAAGTATGCCAAATTCAAACACATTGAATTTAAACCGTTTAAAGTTAAACAGTTTCTTTTACACTAGAGAATATTCCAGTCTTGCTTGGCAGAAGGCGCTTCCAGCATGCAGCAGTGGGTGCCTGTACAAATATCAGAAAGAGATTATGGTTAAGGACCTAGACTGGCTTCTGACATTGTGTCAGGGGAGGTTCAGACTGGATTTTAGGAAAAGGTTCTTCACCCAGAGGGTGGTCAGGCACTGGGACAGGATCCCCAGGGAAGAAGTCATGGCACCAAGCCTGACAGAGTTCAAGAAGTGTATCGACAATACTGTCAGGCACATGGTGTGATCTTTGGGGTTGTCCTGTGAAAGGCCAGGAGTTGATCCTTATGGATCCCTTCCAACTCAAAATATTCTACGATTCTATGATGTATAGGATGGCACCTCAATCCTCTACTGTATGGCTGTTAATTTCCAATCTTGATATCAAGGCTCCCATTCCGATTGCTGAGGTCTAGGATTCATTTGCTTCTAAACCCCTTTGCAGTTCTCTAGGGCATCCTTATCTCATGGTATGGTAGGCAGTACTTGATGTTTTGGCTGCAGAAAGGAGCCAGGCTTGCTGACCCAGCAGTCCCTTGCAGCCTGTGTTTCTGAAGCTTTCATGTCAAGGAGGCTGCTCAAGATACACAACATACATCTTTAAAGTATTGGATTGCATTAGGTAGTGGCTTCCCATCCAACATAGGGTTGTGAGACCAGAGTGAGACCTTACACTGCCTTAGATAATGAACAGTAAACTCCCCAGAGCCCAAAGTTCAACCAACTCTCCTCTACCAGACCATAAGATTTAATGACACTCCCATTTCTGCCTCCTGATGCTGAAAGATCAGTGTAGCACTGATACTACCTCTTTTAATGTATTGCAAACAAATTCCTAATGATGATTCAACAAATACTAACACCAAAACTTCCTTGCTTAGAAGAGCTGAGCCCTTCCAGCTGAGCGTTACGTTTGTTAAAAGCTACAAATGTTTTAACTACCTCCCTAAGCAAAACCCAGCATCATTTAGGCTCCAATTAAAGAGAAAATAAAAAAGATTAAATGCTGCACAACAGCATTTTCATGCCTTTATTTTATAAGTTGCTGCTTCCCAGCCACCCATCTTATGTTTGCTTGCTCCTGACAGCCTGGTAGAGAAGAGGGTGTGGGATTAGGACAGGGAGAGGTCAGAGGCAGATTAAGGATGACTTTCTGAAATTTATGCTGGTTAGAGAGAAGTGAAATTACAACCAGAAATGGCTGTTAAGTGTCAGCATGACACTTCAGGCAACTCTGGACTGATTCTTCATGGCTTTCATTTGCTGAGCCAGCCTCAAATGAACACGATCAGCAGGCAGGAAGGAGCAGAACAGCATAAGGAACATTTCCTCTTGTAGCTTCTGAATACTTAATTTGCTCAGACTTTAAATCCTGTTCACTCACACTGTAAGTTTTAATCCATTCCCTTTTATTTCCTTATGTGTCTGCATAATCTCCTCTGCAGGATGCTGAATGCACGGCCAGTTGGGCTGACAGCATATCCAAAATTTGCAGCAGGCACTTGATTTTGGCTCTTCCCCTTTTGATAGTCCTGAGGTGAAAACTTGACCATGCCCTTTGTGTAAACTTCCTGGAAGAATGCAGCAGCAGTACAGATGAAGGAAATACTAAAATTTTGAGGAAAGGATGTTATGAGCTTCCCTCTGTGCCAGTCCTTGAATAGCTCGGCAACCTCTGAAATCCCCTCTCACAAATTCATGCCTCTTGAAAGGGGTCAGTGCTCAGCACCAAAAACCAGCCTGTTAGTTCCTGCCACTCTGAAATTTTACAAGACAACTCAAGCACAGAGGGTTCATCTGAGCAAGGCTGTACTTCCATGAAAATTCTAAGCATCAGCAAGAGAAAACACTCAGTTTTGATTTTAGTCATATACATTGCTATTCATTGGGGCCATTTCTATATTAAAGAATGAATTTCCCCTCTTGGTAGGGAAGGCTGGTCCTTGTGCAGAGCTGACTACACCCATATGCAGATCCCTTAGTCCAGGAGAAGAAGTACCTTAACTGATTTACAATACAGCAATCCTCCTCTCTGGAGCCAGAGGGTATCTCCATCTACCACTATGTCCATTAAGCAGGCTTGGGAGGGATCCGGACATTCAGACTAGCTAATGGGTGTGATCTGTGTCTGTGTTACCAGAGTGGGCTATCAGCCTCCGAAACAAGGCTTTTTGGGAATGGTAAGAAGGCTGAAATGATGAAATTGCCTGTGCATGGAGGGGCCATACATTAGCACTGGGCTCAGGGTGCAGGCTGGGACTGCTCTGTAGAAACAGTCTCATCCTTGCCTCTGCAGCCCTCAGTGCTGGTGGAGGATGCAGGCTGTTTGCCTCGGTCCATCCCAGCAGGGTCCCAGCTTAGTGGGCATGTGACACCCTCCCACAGGCTCGTCACCCAGCGAAGAGGCAAAACAGGTAAGCATGCTGTGCCTTCACTGCAGCTGTGTTTCACAGGCTGAGCAGTGCTTGGGAAAAGGCTATTCATGTGGTGAAGGGAAGGGTGGAGGCTGCGGTGAAGAAGCCCCACTCACACATCAGACCTGGTGAGATGCCAGCAGTGATGTGACACAAGTTTCCAGCAAGGTCCAATTGCAAAGTTGCATCACTTCTGTACCATTTTTTCAATGCAATACTCCTCGTAAAACATTCACATGGATTGGATTTCTACCAGATCTTCAATGTTTTGAAAACACAAGGTGCTACACGGGCACAACTGTCTTGGTGTGAGCCCTTGGACAGCCAGAGGACTTATGAGAATTTTGCAAACTTGAGTCATTCTTTTGCTTTTTCTAAGGTCCTGCCAACCTCTACAGATTTTTGGTGATCTTCAAGAAGGCTGTGACTGATGCTGCATGGACAAGACCTGTTTAGACCATAATGGATAAGGCTCTAAATGGGAACGAGGAGAGATGGGGAAGGCTAAACTCAACCCTTCACGTAACTTATGCATTTCTCTGCTGAAATCTCTTACGACAGGATTCTCAAAAAACACTTGTGTGACCCAAGGACATATGTCCCTCTGAAACAGGGGTAGCTCTGCTCTATAACTTTCAAGAGCATTTCCAAATCCCACTCTTCACATCCTTGAGTGTCTGCCTTTTATATTATAAACTATGGGGTAACTGTATGCATTTCTGTTCAATGCCTACAAGAGGCTATTAGAACCACTGCATATTGCTGCATTCTCAATACTGTCCAAAAATTGAATCTCAGACTTATCTCTATGTTGTTTTGTTTTGAATGTTCCTCTGATTCATCTGAAAAGAGCATGTTTCAGAGATGTTTCTATCCACAGTGTGCCATATTGATCAATTCCTGCAACTGGATAATTTGCCCAGTGATCTTCCCCATTCTATCTTCCCACCACCCTTGTCTAGGTAGATGGGAGTCTCTCAAGAAACACCTGGTTGCTTCTGAAAGCTGTGAAGTCATACAGGAGGAGGTGATCTCCCTTCTGAGTCAAATTCAGCTCATGTCCCCGCCTGGTGCCAGTGAGCATTGCACATCCATTGAAGGTACAGTCAAAGAGTTTGGGGTTTTTTGCCCCACACATTGGATGAGATTTCCCAAGGTCACTTTTGTGACAGTTGAACATCCATGTTGCTTCAAATCTTGGTGTGAATTGGGAACAAGACTGCCATGGATACCTTCGTGTACCCAATCCATAACTGACACGTAGATAGGTGTAACGCATAAGGAAGATTTCATACTGCTGTTTACCCACCACGGAAAGGCAAGCAGCCTCCCCTCTCTAGTCCCCTTCTGTACCTGCTTTCCCCCTCTTATTCTAAAATGTGTGCTCAGGCCTGAATTTTGGCTTCATTGAATCTTCCTTTTCCTGTGCTCCCAACAGTCACACCACATCCAGATCCTGTTTTCCTCCACAGCACATCCAAAATTCTGCATTGCCTTCAGCCAGCATAGCCAAGATGTGGCCAGGGCTCTCTCCCACTCACACTTTCACGACTGCTGGCTCTTCCTTGCTGGCTTGCCCAGTGACCCTTTTGGTCTTTCTCAGATGTCTTTCAAAATTCAGCTGTTGGCACCATTTTCCAACGCCCACTCAGTCTGAGCAAAATAACTCCCACACTGCATTTGTGAAAACATCTTTAAAACAGACAGAGAAATATGTTAAATAATTTTTTTTGTTCTCACGTTGATGAGGATTTGAGTGCTAGAACTTGAACAGCAGCATTGTAACATTATACCTGGAAGTGTCACATCAGCAACTGAGGATTTTTGAGTGATAATGCCCTGAGCATAGCCAGTCCAGTTCTGCAGAGCCCTAATCATGAGCTGCTCAGCACTGGAGCAGAGGGAGCAGGAGGAGGATGCAACTGTCTTCTGTTAAAAGAGGAAAAGAAAAGTTTGGACTCTCTGGGGATACACACAAAACCAGTGTGAACATCCATCCTCCAGCCACCTGGTGCCATCTGAGGCTGCTCTCATTTCACTCTTCTTTGCTAAGGAACTTGGAGAAAATGCACAAAATGGCTCATGGAGGAGGAGAAAATGGAGAATAGAGAAACAGCCCCTGGAGGTGAGTGCAGGCTGATGGGATCAAGGACTGTCCTATGACCCAGGTGAGCCCCTGGTCCTAAAGCACAATCACTGGTGACCCCTTGCCCATTTGATCAGTTCCCAAAACCTCTCAGATTCCAAAGGAGACTGGAATATCCCCCGTCTTCCCCCCATCTGTCAGTGGGCACTCTGGGTACAATGGAATGTGGGTGGAAATCTGCAGCCTCCAACCACCTACAGGGTCAATGTCTCAAATGCCAGTCCAGCAGCAAAGGGATGGGGTCCATCCCCAGGCTAACAAGAGCAGAGGATGACAATCTTCACCTCGGGAGCACATGAGCTCTAGACACAAGAGCATGGGATGATCCTCCTGCTCGTTGCCAGGCTCACCCAAATCCGCTACAAAGTGGTGACTCTCACCAACACAGCTGCAGAAACGTGAGGAAGAGGAAAACCAAAAGATACCCTGCAAAGGCGCATCAGTCCTAAGGCACAATCCAGGTACCATTTTCCTGCACTGCCAAGGCTATCAGTGCTTAGTATCCAAAGACTTACACTTTCATGGGGGTGGGAGTTGAACGAGCTGCTTCTTCCCCTTCCTGGTGCTGAGATAGCTCTCCTGGGCTTTAAGTGAACCTGCCTCCCTGATGAGAAAAGGATCATCATGATGGAGGTGGAGTGAGGCAATGGGCAGACATATCTTCACATCCCAATCAGAGCACTCTGAAGTTCAATAAACAGTTTTAATTTTAAGTCTTTTGCTTTGCATTCTGCTTTTGGCTCAGCTATTGTGTTGGTAAAGTAATTAGTGGATTACCTCACTCTTGGCTCTCAGCCTCGTGTTATCATGCTGAGCAAGTCTTTGGGAACATCTTCAGCAGGATAACTGTTTATAGCTTCACTAGAGCTGGAGCTTTTTGTGAGAGATCATTTTTCCACTCTGAGACCACCTCTTACTTCAATGCTTGTTGCTGTAGAAGAAAGATGTTATGGAGAATTCTTTAGAGCTGAAAGGAAGAAGGTACACACTGGCTAGAAACAAAGAAAGAAAAGTATGAGAAGAATGGATGCAAAAAACAAAGTAGTGCCCAGTTTCTTGTAGGAATATGGTAGACATGCAGTTATAGTCTGGCCAGTAGGAAGGTAACAGTACATATAAAAAATCATTAAACCATTTTAATGATGTTTACTGCTTTTTAGAACACACCGTACCAGTTTGCAAAATTTGGCTTTCCTGTCTCAGATCTCTCGCTATCTCTTTGTTCAAAAACAACTCTACAACCTGCCTCCTTGTATTCACTCAGGAAAGGCTGCCAGGCTGCTGCTGCTGTTTGCTTTGCACACTGCTGCCCAGAGGGACCTCAGTGCTGGCTCCTGCCTCAGTATGATGTTGGAATAGCACCTGTGGTAGACGATAGTGTACTACAAGCCTGCCAGAGAGGATTTTGCAATGAAGAACATAACTCCTGGCTCTGGATTGCTCCACATTCTACCACAGTTTTCCTGGTTACCAGCAGTATAGCATAACAGTCATCTTTCATTTAAACAGCAATGAGATCGTGCTGTCAAAAGCAGACAGGCATCTGTGATCAGTACAAAGTGCAGCACTCACTCATAAATCAGAGCTGCACACTGACCACACATGAAAGCATGCTCCAGGATCTTGACTGCCTGCCTGGCTCATGAGAGGATGCTATTTCAAGGTGTGGTTTTTAATCTATGAATCCCCAAATGCCCGGAAAGACAACAGCTTCTCGTGCCATGCTGCTGCAACTTTGACAGACAAGGGTATGTGAGCAAGACGTACCTTACTATACACATGTGTGAGTCCTTGGCAGGTATTTCCCAGGGAAAAGGCAGCACAAGTTAAATTTGGTGCTGACTCTACCCTTTCTCTCAGTCCGCATCTAGGACATATAGGGCACTTGCAAAACATTTGTTTTTCAAGATTTGCATGCGCCGCAGATTCCCTAACAATTGTGGTGGCTATTTTGCTTCTTGCAGGTTTTGATTACAAATAGCTAAAAAATAAATAAAAAAATTAGCAGGGGTTTTACTGTATATTAGATAGCCAGAAAAAAAACAACTGAGCCATTTCAAATATACTGGTATATCCAGAATAAATCCATGGCAGTCAATACTTGAGTGGAATTTGGGCTTTTCCTTATCAGTTGTGCCTTTGTAACTTTATTATCAGTGATGATATCATGCTACATAGCAGGATTTGTCTGACAGTGCTCTCAGGTTTTGTAACAATGAAGTATTACACTGCACAGGCTGATGGGGAGGGAGCTGGTATTGGGGATAGTTCCTGTTTGTGCCTCATGTAAAAGTCATTCAGTGTAAATGTCTGTGGCAGCACTAAAGCTTTAAGCATCCAAGTGATATCTAGAGCTGACATATGCACTGCAATTATGGATGTATATTTGTCTTTTCCTTATACATGAGAGGGATATGCTAAAGCTCAGCATCTCCAAATGAGAGTTGACACATTGAGCAGGGTTTCAGGCCACCAGAGAGTGAATTGTCTCTGAAATCTCACCTTTCCTTGGGTTCAGATTTGCTGATAAGGCTGAGACTCTTCATTTCACACAGTCCCTATAAGGGCATGGAGATAGGCATCTTTCATAGCATGGGTTACAAAACATGCCCAGGAAGCAGGTGATGTAAACTCTAGACTGCCTGTGAACTTTGAACCCCCAGCTCCCCCATCATATGGCACACTGACTGCTGGGGAGAGGCGACCCAGGGTGCTGGAGCCAGACTGGGATTAAACAAGAGGGAACCCAAGATTGCAGACAAGCAATGGATTGGAGAGAGGTGGGGTTTCTCATGAGAAGAGAGTTCAGGAACTGCTTCTTAGTCAGGATTAAAGAACCTGTGCATAAGCAGTGCCTGGAAGCTGGACGGAGGACAGTCACGGTGCTTGCCATGGTGGTGCTGCTTTGCCTGCTGCAATGCTGCCTGCAGAGAGCTCTGCTTCTAGGGACAAGCAATCAGCTCCTCCTGGCACCTGCTTCAACTTGCCTAGAGGTGGCTGGAGGATTCTGCCCCGGGCTGACCTTTGCTACACATACACAGCCTTGCAGACTAACTCTGTGTGGTGTCTCTGGAACATGGGAGCCCATACACAGATAGTGGGGGGACTTCTAGGACATAGCAGTAAATAAAGCCAGGTGAAACTTATTTTTACCACCAAAAGCAAGTAGGTAAGCACAAAAGGTTTATGTGAGTGCTAATAGGACAACTGTTGAGCAAACGCTGAAACATGCTGACAGATATAGAGAGTTTATCTGAAACATCTGCGACGAGAGCATCCCCATCCTAGAGCAAGCTGGGTCACCCTTCATGCTATGTTCACTTTTAATGAGCTGCTACTGGTGTTTTTCTACAGAGACTAAAGTCCAATAGGTTACCTACAGCAATGGCTTGCATCTATCTGTAATACTATCTAGAATATGTGTAACACACTTAACATATCCCTACATGTTTATAACAGACAATAATCATCAGATAAGCTTCTATAAACTACCTGTGCACAGAGCCCTAAATTGAAGCATGACAGCAAACTGTTCCAGCACAGCCTAATGTGGAATGCCTTGTGATCAATTTAAGTCATGTTCACACTTCTGAAGCGTGTCATCCGTATTAGGGACCAGGTCTTCAGGGCTTCAGTCCTCACAAGGCAAAAGAAATGTCTAATTTTCTGAGGTTTTGAAGATTATATAAAGGGTCACCTTGGCTTCTCTGAAGAGACTGTATCCCATTATTCTTGTACCTGTTTTGAATTAAGTTTCTTGTTCTGTAGGGAGGAAACACACAAAGAAAAAAGGTTTTATAAAATGTCTATGCAGGGAAATACAGGTGCATTTATTGATAATGTTGTTGTAGCCTTGACAGCTTAAAGACCTAGGCAAGATATGCTTTGTTGGTAGAAGCAATAGTTATGGGGTCAACTTCCTTGTCTTTACATCTTTTTCTGCAGTTGGAAAAGTGAATCAGTTTGCAGACACACAAACCTTTCTCCAGGTCCCTGTTTGCTTTGCTCCTCTGGAGCAGGACACATGCCAGGGAGTTCTGCCAGGCACTCAGGTTCACACTGCAGTCATGTCTGCAGCACAGCATTTCACCCACACCTGCTCAGCAAGCTCACAAGTCCTTGTGTTTTAAAATAGGATGTGGCAGAATGAGCCCACCAAACTGCACCTTGACAGGTGAAGGCAGGTGAGCTGGAGGTCCAGGGTGATGGCTAGGGATATGCCTGCCCCAACACGGCACTGTCCTACAGTGCCCAGCCAGAAAAGCAGAGCAGGGACAAGGATGGTGGCCACTTGGGCACAGCCCAGCAATATCTGTCCTCAGCTGCATGATGCTGGTGGAAATACAACCACAACTCCCATTCTTGGTGCCCTGACAGCCCCTCCCCAAACTGGACTGCTCCAGCACTACAGCCTCAATCCATGCCAGCAGGATCCAGCATTGCCCAGAGCCCAGGAGAGGGCCTTGTGTTAACACTGTTCTGCAACATGGCAGCAGTAAGTGGATCACCTACGTATGTGAGTTACAGCAGCATTTCATTTAGGTGTACAAAAGGATGTGAAAATGCTGTTCCTCTCCTGGGCTTGTCATTTTTGTCAGCAGAGAGAGGCAGCTGCCAAAAAGACAAAAATAAGTGTGAAGTGTTGTTTGAAGTACCATCCCTGTGCACGTGGTGTGGTTAGGGTGGCCTTAGCCCAAGCTGAGTGATACTGCAGCAGTAAGCTCAGCACCATTCCGGAACCTGAACCAGCATCTCCCAGCCAGGTTGGAGGGGCTGTGCTGAGCATGTCTGGACCCCTCTAGGCCACAGTTTCCTCATAGCCCAGGTCACAGATGTCATTATGTGGAGATCAAAGCTGAAATAGCTCAGAAGTGCTTCCAATGATTTGCAGATAAACCGCTCTCAAAGAGGATTCAGGGAGACATTTGTAACTTGTATCATATGAGCGAGGAGCTGACTTGGTATGAAAAAGTTTGTCAGTGGGTGACTTCCCACCATAGTCTGCTGTCAGCTCCTGTAATGCTGAGTCTGATCATGCAGAGGTGCCTTGACAGGTCTGTGCAATGTTATTTTTCAGCTCATTACTCAATGCTGCAGCTGAATCCATCAAACCAAAGGTGATTTTACTGCCTTTTGGATAAGTAAGTCAATGTTTATTCAAAAGGCAGGCTCTTCAGTACAGCTGCTATCAGCCTTTTCACTTAGTCAGACTCAAAAATGAAATGTTTCTTCTCAGCAAAGTCAGTATTTCCCCTGAGGATCTAGAGCTCAGCTCCAGGAGTTTGCTTCATTATGATACTGCAAACAGATTCCAAGGCACGCACGTCCGTGTGTGTGTGTGTGTGTGTGTGTGTGTGTGTGTGTGTGTATGCCTGTATGCCCACACACACAGATCAAATTTTGCTTTTATCCTTCCAATACACTTGATAAACAAAATGAGTACTTAGGGAACAGTTCTTCCACACTTTTTGAAAATTTCAGCCTGGATATACAAAGCACCCAGCGAGTCAAAATACCGACCTGTTCTCACCTCTTCATTACATTAAGTGTTAAGTGTTCTCTTTGCCAGGCTGTCAGAAGCAGCACTAATAACAATCTCCTGCCTTGTGGCTGAGCTGGGGCAGGCTTTTGTTATATTAGTTTGTAAGAAAATGCCTTGAATAGTTGATGATCTAAAAGACAAAATAGGAATGAAAAGTCCCCTATTTTCCAGATGTTCAGCTGTGGTTTAGATACACAGAAAGTAAAATTCGGTCTGTGCCAAAGTCAATGCTGAAGCCTCAGGATGACTGCAGGTTTTACCCCAGCTGCTGAAACAAAACATTAAAAAATACCGAGGACCTGAACACTTCTCTGCTTAAAGAGCTTGAAGGAAAACTGCACAGACGCAGACACTGAATAAGTTTCTTGGTTCCCACATTTGTATCTTAAACAGCTCAATACTTTTTAGGTCCTAACTCTCAATGCTAAAAAATATAAGGGGCAAAAAAACAGTGGCCATGACATTGGGTTGAGCAGCAAAATGAAAAAGTCCGGTTGCTGGTTCATTGTTCTAAGCAAGTAGCAAATGCCTGGTCTTTATAAAGGAGCATAGTACCTCCTGCTGTGCTGTGATGAAGTGTTTGCAAGCCCTGTGCCATTCCAATGCTTTTCGTATCCTTGCCTATGAATCCATCGCTTTCAGAGTGCTGTGGCTGGTACCTTCTCACTCCTTTCTCCAGATGGCTGCAGGGCAGATGTTTGCACCAGGATTCAGTCGTTTCAGCTTCCTTGAGAGCTGATGCAGAAGGATAGGCAGTACTGAGGCACAGTACATCTCATCCAAAGGTTGGCAGTGCAAGTGAGAGGTTTGCATGACAGCGAGCTAGAAGATCATAAGCCTTAGAGTTTGAAATGAAGTAAAAGACGGACAGCATGAAGATGAAGGGGAAGGACTTGACTTAGCCATGACAAGACGCACGAGGCACCAACTGGACCTCTTCCAGCTCCTGTTCTCTCCTCATGAAGAGAGCTGTATAAACTATCTCACAAACACATAATGAATGCTCCTTCGTATAAGCCAGCTGCAAATGTCTTGCCTGCATTTGGATTATTTTCTGAGGGCTGCTTTAAAGGAAGGCTGTATGAGAAAGAGGATAATTGGAAATGGTTTGACCTTTCACCAGAGTCCAGCCCCAACACAGACTGGAAGGACTGCCATTTGATGACTGTCTAATTGTTTTCAGGAGATAAAATGAGACAAAACCTATCAGCAATAAAAAAAGAGAAAGGCATAAGGGAAGGTACTTGCCAGCTGGACTAGGGAGAGGCAGCTGTCGGTTGTAAAATGGCTGCTTTGGGTCTGGAAATGCTTCATCTTGCCAAACTTGGGGAGAAATCGAAGAGTGTGCAGAGAAAATAGTCTCATACTTCAGATAATGAAGTAGAAAGTACTCTCAGGCTATGGTCTTCCTTAGAGTGTGTTTTCTGCAATTTTACCGCTGAAGTATGCTGCCTAGAAGTAGAAAGGTAAAATTAAACCTTTCTTTAAAATTATTCATCGTTGCTGATTTTTTGGTTTCATTAGCTTCAACGTTGATAACACAGATAAATCCACCACAGTCCATTGTTTACCTCTGTCCTACCCTCAATCAATCTCTTCAGTTTATCAAACATGAGACTGGATTCCCAGTTTTAAGATCTATTACAGACTAATACCCTACCTCCTGCAAGTTTCTGTTTTAATAAAGCTCCAGATGAGTCCAGCAGTAACAGCAACATTCTCAATTCTAACTTTGAGAAAAATCCAAAAGTCACCACTAAAAACACAAACTTCAATTTAATCCCCCCCCAAAAATCTAAAAAATCTGGTTCAAGTCCTACTGTATAACATGTCAAAGCCCCAAATAATATCCTGTTCCCCAAATTAAAACAAAACAAAACAAAACATACAAACAAACAAACAAAACCTATCAAGCAGGACAATTTCATTTTTTTTTTATTATGCTCACTGCTGGAGAAAATTTTATCAGGACCCTGTAGTATCCTAAATTCATTTTCACCACTCAAGTCCATAGTTTTTTATTGTATATGACATGCTGATTCAAGACATCTCACTGTTCAACATAAAGCTTGCTCTGTCTTATTAGCTCTGCAGCCCATAGGGAAAGCATTCAGTGTGATGGGCACCATGTGGCACAGAAATGTCTCGAATGAACAGAAACATCAGGAGGTGCATTCTTCTGCTCAGAATGAGTCTTAACAACAGCTGTTCACAGTTTCATGACAAACTTCTTCCAGTTTTGGGCAATTATAGCACCCCTTTTCCCTCCACACACGCTTTTGTGTTGTTATAAGTTGCTGTCTACTCAAAGAAGCTGTAAGCAGTCATCTTAACACAGTTTGTCTTTAAAATATATGTTTGGTGGGAGCATGTATTAAGTTAAACCCAGTGTGAACTAGTTATTGATTTTGCTGGCAGAGGGGAGAAGAAAGCACTTCAATGCATCTTCTTATTTGCAGTTCTCAACCAGAGACAACCAAATCAAAATCTGACAGAAGTCAGAATGCCTGTGCATCTGGGTTATAAAAGAAAACAATACCAGAAATGCAGATAATTGCTTTTGATCTTGGATAGAAAAAAAGTTTAAAATCTCTGTACTATGAAATCTGGACTAAGGCTTTTGAATACCATGAATTCCAGCAGGAGAGAATTCATTGCAGAAAAGTCTTAGTGAAAAACAACTCAACCTCCACCACCATCAGCTCTTAGACTCTATTAATGCACACCTAACAAGGTCACAACGATGAAAGCATTTTTGCTCTAAGGGCTGCTACCTGTTACCTCTTCATAGACAAGTCAAAGTACATTTGATGACTCAGTGTAGACTTTGGTGAGAAATGTGGTGTTCATTTTTTGTGGCTCTCTACGATGTTATTAATTCTTCTGTCCTTGCATTGGTTCAGAAATATACATATGAATTTGAGATATGTGCACTGAATGTGAAAGCAACATTGTTTTCACATGGAGTACAGTTGTGGGGACATTTAAACAAGAACAGGCTGCTCTAAACAGAAAACATATTGAAAAAATCAGCTCTAAAACCAATATGAGACAGAAAAGTGTATCTTAATATAAAGGGACATTGTTTATAATTTGTATGGCTAAAAAGAGAATGGAGAGCAACATCTGTGTCCTCTTTGGTAATTTTGTTTTACAAATGCACTCCAGCAGCACACACCACAAAAGGGTCTTATGGACTAAGAACTGGTGCAGATTAAAAAAAGAATAAACACACTTCTATAACTGCAAGATAGAAGGAAGGTAAACAGGTAAGATCTTCCCTATAATTATCCCTAAGCTTCCTGTCATTTCAACAATGCTATTTATTGCTGATATACATGTTATTTACACAGCAAAAAAAGTTAAAGACATCAGATATATTTCACAAGAATCAGTAAAGGCTGACTTGGATCCTACTAACACTGCTTCAGAGCAGCAGTACCTACACCTAACTGTGGACCTGCATGGCAGGGTCAGGAGCTGTCCCTAAGATGGGCAAGGATCGGGGTGGTGTCGTGGGGCCACCTTGCTTGGGAAAATTAGGTGGCCTGATGGTAATAACTCAAGCTGCTCAGTGCTAGTTGGCATCTTAATATACTAATAAAAACATGTGAAGAGTCCTGGTGGAGTAGATGGAAGGCTTATCTAGCTAAGTTTCCTGTCCTTGAGATTGCTCAGCAGCAAACAGAGAGGGATGAATTTAAAACACTGAGTGAGTAAAGGTGGCCGCTGCCTCCCAAGAACCTCCCCACTCCTGGCACTCAAACCAGGCATGGCCATGGCAAGAAGGGCCCAGGATTATCTTTCCCAGATGGGAGACTATCATAAAACAACAGAAGTGAAAGCTTCAGGGAAGGGTGCACTGCTGGAAACTAGTTGATTGCTCATGGTTGTTTCTGGTGCTGAGTGGTCCCCACAGAGAGGAGAAGCCAGTGGCAGCCAGTGGCACAGCTAGCATTACACCAGTGGACTTCAGTTTCCCATTGGGATTGCCTTGTCAGATCTCACTCCTCTGTGATGATGTCTTGGCACATCAACAAGGGATAGACAGAAAACGAAAATTCAGACGAAATGGGGTGACGGCACAGTCAAGCTGCCCAGCCCCAGGATCCACTATGCTAATCCTAATCAGACACACTTACTTCACAACTGAACAAAAGATGGCTCCCATGTCTGAAACCAGCCTTCCTTCAGTTCTGTGACGTTGCATGGTTCAACAATGAAACTAAATGTGAAGTCTCACACTCTCCCTGATCCTATTCTTTTCTCTCTGAGTTAACTCCAGTCTTCATTAGAACCTTAGTGATCTTCCAAACCCAGAACAATTACTTAACAGCCTCTACTTTTTCCCAGTGTATCTTCTAGAAATACGTAGCAAACACACTCTTTTGCCCCTTCGTCCCAAACCTTCATCCTAACCCAGTACAGAGAACCAGATCTGAACTACAATAGCCAGAAGCTGTTTTTGTTTACCAACACAAGCTCCAACTTAGCCCTCTGATCCTCGGGAGACCCCATTATAAAGGTGGATCTCCTTTCTCTTCCAAACTGTAGCACTTCTCCCCGCCTCAGTCACACCCCTATCACATTTCAGCAGGTCCTTTCAGCCACCATAGACTCAAATAAACCCATCTTTTTCACTCTGCTGGTACCATACCCACCCCTGCTGATATGCTCCAGAAGCAAACTAAGTCTCCAGCCACCCTGTTCTGGTAAGTCTTCTAGCCTAAAACCTGGAGACCCAGTCCAGTGTGAAGCCCGAGCCATCAGTCGCCACTGACTCTGCCCAGTGACCTCGGCTGAACCGCTCTCCTGAGCCGAGTGATGGATGATGGGCTTTGCACCACAGGGAATTTGAGTGCCATGTCTGCATGTGTGTGCAGGGTCTGTGAGCACAGAAGGGAGATCTGAACACCATTTGATCCACTTTATTGACTTCTCTTCATAGTTACAACATGTTAGTAATGTGCTTAACTGGAAGCCAAAGGACTTCTCCCTCTCTCCTCCCCAGTATCAACAAATAGCTCATGGCATCAAAGTTAAACAAAAGCTTTGCATTTGCTTTCTCTGTTATTGCAGTAAATCATGCTGCCCCATTGCCATAGAAACAGCAGATACCACAAACATCACTACATAGTGGAATCAGACCTGCTCCAACAGCCAGGTCTTCTATTTTCATTCTGATGCCAGTCCTCCTTTCCCTCATCCAGCCCTGTGTTTTCAACTCTTCTACAACATGTTGCAATTTTTTGATGAAAAAATAGAAATCAAAGTTCTATCCTTTTTAGTGGAAAGTTTTATCAGAGAGGATTAACTGTAAAACACTACACTTTTGTTAGCTCTGAAATACCCAGGCAGAGTTTTACAACTGACTATGGAGAGTTGAGACTTTGGTGATGAAAAATGTTAAGTTTAGTCAGATTTGAAAAAGAGAGTGAGGAGCAAACAAATTAATCACAAGTTGATTTGAAATACTCTGTAAACAGCTTTGGCAGAGAAGATAGAGGGTTTTTTCCTCAAATATTTATGAACCTAAAGATACAGATGGGTAGTGGGTGAGATTTTAAAGAGCTGTGTTATGCTAATTTATATTCACCAAGGACTTTTGAATTTTCTGTAGCAGAACTGCAAAACATTAGAACCTTCCCGTCCGATCAAATATCCCCTTGGACAAATATCCATTGCTTTCACAGAAAATGTAGTATAACCTCAGTATTACACACATAAAGGGCATAGGAGGAATGGTTTAACTAAAGTGAGCAGATTGCTCTGCTCTTGTGTAATGAAGAGTATCTACCGGGATAGATTTGAAATCTCACCAATTTTCACTTACAAGAAAGGTTTGCAGCCACATCAATATGTGTTTCATGCACTGAGTAGAAAAGACAATTTCAACTTTTTTTTTTTTTTTCCCAGGGAGCAGTAACATGAGTTTTCAAAGAAGACTGGGTTCTTTATTATTAAAATGCCTGTCTTTTATTTCATTTATTCTGCTTTTGCTAGCCACATGGTTAAAGTTAGGAAAACAAACAGCAGATACTTTCCAGTCAGGAATGTTTACATTAGGTCTAGCTTATCTGTGCAAAGAATAATCTATGAACTCTCTCTGGCCTTTTGGATAAGCAAACGTAAACCTCATTTCCCTTTATTGTCCACTCCACATAATAACTAGCCTTTCCAAAGGGTTTCACAGAGGTTATTCCATCCAGGGTGGCTCCTGGGGATTTCCTTTAATGACTGAAGGGATCACTGTATGCATTACTGAGCAGTAATATTGGAGTTGTGATGGTCTAAGGATAAAGTAGGCAAGTTTGTAGGGAGAGGCATCACCTTGTCTCAAACTAATCAATACAGCTGGGAAAAGAGAAGCCTTCAAGCATGAGTTTTTTCTCATATCTCTGAAGGTAAACTGACATGCTCCACGGGTTCATGCATGCAACCCCACAGTCCTGTCTCTTTTTTGTGAGCATCTGTACAAATCCTCCGTGAGCTAAACCAGCTCAGTAAACTAGTAGAGGACTAATCCAGCAAAACCCAGTGGATTTTTGGGGTCAGTCCACAGTCTGATTTGACCCCTTGCAAGGCCACACTTGGTACCATAGATGGCAGGAGCAAGGGAGAAGAGGAAAAGAGGCAGGACACCCTTTCTGGTGACCATAAGATGTATTATTGTTGCAGTTGTCTGGTGGTGGTTAGGTTCTGGTTCGGACCTTTCAAAGGGCTTCTTTAACTCTGCTCACTTGAAATGCTTTGAAAGACAGCAATCAGCCTAACCATCATAAGGGTAGACTTGAGCTTTCATTAGCAGTCAAGAGGTGGACGGTGCTATTAACATTTTTCATTAGAGGCTTTGCAGCACTTCTCACAGCTCCTGCTCTTTTTGGCATTTAGGCACTTAGACTGTGGCTTTCTCAAGGCACTCATGTAGCTGGTGCCAACATGAGTCTGAGTTACTCAGTTACTCCTTGTTACTGATCATGCCTTTATCTCCGTAAAGACACAAAAGATTAAATAGTTTGAGCATCATATGCTTGCTGAAAGGGCCTCTTCCCTAGCACATCTAAGTTATTGAAAGTGCTCTCACTCATTTCAGTGAGATTTGGACCTGGCAATTCCAAGCCTGCTGAGAAATCTTGTCCTGCTATAGAGATTACAGGACCTAAAAGGCAGGGTAAAGCTACCAAGTCTAAGCTGCAAGCTAAAACATGGCAAAGGACTTTATTTATTCTTTGTTTATTATAGATTGGGGCATAAATCTTCACTGGAGTAATTAGATAATTTGTTTTAAGGAGATGTACAGTTCTGATACAAAAAATACAAAAATGTAGAATTGCCACACTTATTCACATTCAGTTAGTGACCCAAACTGCAAAAAATTATTAATAAATTTTTTCTTAAATTTGTGCAAACTAGTAATGTATGTTTTGAGAAAGCCAGTTTGTAACCATGTGCTTTAAAAAAAAAAATATCTTTGAAAGAAATATAGTTGTGAGATAAGAGACTTAGAGCCCATGTGTAGTTCTGAGGACTCCTGTTTTATTCAATCCATAAAACCCCATCATGTTTTACGGTCTCCCACATGAACACAACATGCACATGAGCTGACTGGGCTGAAGTTCTTGACTGCGTTATGAACACAAAATGCCTCACCCTTATCTCATTCTTTGGCTGCTTTCACCTGCTGCAAACTTCATGGTGGTTCCTTTAAAGCTGCTCTGTTCCAGTGACTCACTTGGAAGTTATGGGTTTTCGTGCCTAAATGTTCTGTTATGAAAGAGAGAAAAAATAAAGATGCTTCACTTTTTCTCATTTAAGTAGATTTACACAGCTACTATCAGCAGTTGAGATTGTTTTTCAGTAACGGCACAACTCCAGGGCTTTACCTTCATCTTTCTCTGTCAGAAACCTTCCAGAAAAATCTCTTCCTTATGAAACCTTTTTTTGTTCACTCAGGTTTCCAGTGTGAGCTTTGTACTACAGCAAGACAGGCTGCTGTCTTCCTGGGCAAGAAGCAGCTATGGAGATGTTCAGGAAGAAATAGCAGCAGCCTGAGTTTCTCTCGTAGCCTGTGAATGGATCAGCCTCACGGTCCACTAAAGAGCTCAGCTCTATGTGGTGGCTCTTACATCGGTGTAATCAGACCATACTGACCCATCAGTCACAGATGCTGCATGCCCCCATGCTATAGGACACTTCTACCAAATCTTAGTCCTAGTGGAAGATCAAAAGCTGCCACTGTAATGGCCACAGTGAAGGAGGAGGAGAAATGAATGGCAGGATCAATATGCTGTGTCCCTCCGAAGGCAGGGGTACGTTACATAAAAATCAGGCCAGCCCCACGAAGTGAACAATGCCTCACACTATAAAGGAAGGCAATTCTTCTCCATCCACTCATTGCCAGTCTGGGCTGAAAGAAAATTCCTGATCCCAAGTCATGATATTGGAAAAACAGCAAACCCAGGCTTTTGACACACAGCAAAATACCTGCACTGAAACACAGCACCAAACCATCACCAATCTCCAGGGAAGGAAAACTCTGCTCCCTACTCTTCCAGGAGACATATTAAACACTAAAAGATGCTCTCTGGAGGGCTTGCTCTACATGAGGGAAATTCTTCACCTTAATTGGCAGCAACTAGGAAGTAACGTTCAGGTGCCCAAAATTGAACTAAGTCAGTCAGGAATGCAGATTGGGTAGCTTACCTTGTCCCCAACTCATTAGCATACTCAGTTTTTCAGGCCTTTCAGATTTTATTCTGATCCAACCTGGGAAGCTGAACCGTCATGTCTTGGCGGAGGTCTGTGTTGGGTCAATGTTCTGGAGAGAGATCACAGCAGAAGTGTGCTCTGTGTCTCCTAAATAAAAGTATATACTTTTCCAACTTCAGGGAATCACCACACCAATCTCTGGTGCAGACCTCCCCAGCACTCCTAAATCTGAACACAATATGGGGAAGGTTGAATGTCACTTCAGAAGACCTCTTGGAATTAGCACTCTTGTATCAGAGAATTTAAAAATTACTTTTTCTTAGTTTTAATGCCAAATTCTGTACCTTTGCTGAATGATAGAATTTAACCTCTTCTTGAACACCTTTGTCATTATTTCTATGACTGAAAGCTGCTTAGTTGCTCTGATGCAAGACCTTTTGTACCTCATTTCCCCACATTTTCTATAAAAATATAATTTAAAGAACTGCAGGGAAAATTGATGCTTCCTAGGTAATAAAATATAGAAATTCAGTGACTTATTTCTTGTCCACAGATTCCCTGTAGGGTCTGCAGGCACTCATAACACCAAGAGAATCATTGCTTTGCCTTCCATAAACATGCTACCAAGTACTGCCACCATTCCTATCACACCCACCACATATTGCTCTAGGCAACCACCACCAAGGAAAAGTATCTGCTGGGATTTGGAGTCTGTCATAATTATAAAATTGCTTCTTTTTTTCTCCTGCCTTTGCGGTTTGCACTTGATTGCCTTAGTTCATGCGCCCAGGGGATTCCTGTTTCCATTTGTTATTCTGGGGAGGATAATATTCTCAGTGACACTGCACTACTTTCCTTCTATTGATTCCTTTCCCATGCACTGGGGAACATAATCTTATGATGAGCATTTTGCATATGCCATTCACTTAGAGCATTGATTGTCGGAGCAAAGATCAGTGATGGACAAAAATATCTGTGTTCCTCCGCAGAGCACTGAAACGTAGTCTGAGCTAGAGGAATGGTCCCAAGAACAGCTGTGACATGAGATTCGTCACAGGGCCGCAACGAATTCCAGCTTCTCCTGTGTCCCAGGACAGTGGCAAGGAGCAGACAGTCCAGACCAAAATAAATTAGATACCCATTCTTTATCATTGCTTTGTTCTGTGGGCTGATTCAAAGGAACAAGGGAGAAAGCATCATCAAGGTTGATCATATGGAAGCAAATTTAGCAGGAGCAGGGCTCAAGTCAGGATCCAATTGCTCGTCAAGAGCACAATATTCCTCCCAACTTAGCCCCACAGGTAACCCATGGGAAGATAAAAAGGGAAATCTCATCTCACTTTCTTCCCTCTGTAATGAGCAGATAAATTTAATTTCTCTCTTTTCCTGAAGTCTCTTCGGACTGAAATACTCACAATCAAAAATCTTTGCTGGAACCTAAATTCAGCTTGGACTGTAAACTTCTAAATAACATTATTTGCATTCTCCTCAGTTACACTGCTTTGGCACTGGCTGTAGTGGAGTGATGTCAATTAAAGAGGAAAAGTCATCTCACTTACTTTATTATTGCTCCATACTTGATTCCCGTTCTTTTCATTTTATCCATTTGCAATAATAAAGAGATTTTTCGCGTAATTACTAGGTAGCATAACTAAGTTCCACTATTCATCACTTAAATGTCCTTGCTGTGAAATTCCATGCACAAAAGAGAATGTACAGCAAAAGCTCATTTGGAAAAGAAAATATTTCATATTGGTATATTCATTAATGACTGTCTAATAGTCAAATTCTTTGCATACTATTATTGCAATTTTTCCCAGCAAGACACAGAAATTGCTTGGCAAAGCAATCATCAAAGCACATAAGCATATGTCCTGAATAGATCCTTCAAGTTAGTCATATGGTCAAGTACTTTGCTGAACTGGGAGCTCTACATTATACAGTGGCTGCCTCCAGAACTCTGGCCCAGTAAAAAGTACAGACTAACAGACAAGGAAATGTAAGGTTGACAAAAGGAAAAGCAAACTTGAAATTATATGATGACTACCTTTGCTTCAGATAATACATGATCTTAGTGACATAATGAAGCATGAATCAAAATAAAAAACAAAATTATTTTACTAGTCAAGACATATCTACATCCTTGTCCTCAGCCCATAGTCATGGAAGGACATCCATGAAAAACAGGCAGAGGCCACATGGATAGGAAGAGTGTAGGGACAGGCAAAGATGATTTTTAGGAGATGAGGACAAATGACGTGATAAAGCTGGTGCCACTAGCAAATCATAAAGGACTGTTGCTGCAAAAAGATGAGAGCCATGGATGAAGCACAAGTACAATACTGGAAGAAAAGAAAGCTTTAAAGGACACAGAATGAAACAGAGAAGACCTACATGCAAGACTTCTGACTCAACCTGCTATAAGCAAGGTTTGACATAAATACACTGTCATTATAGCAGTGAATGAGAGAAATCTGTCTCCATCCCATTCCACAGTTCATCACCCTAACATAATCATCTCTACATGATTTGTGAACATCTATGAATAAGCATTTTGCTTCATTTCCATACACACATGCACTTCTTAATTCTGTTCTTCTGTACACTGTTTAAAATTGATTCTTTAGCCTACCAGCCTAGCCTGAAATGCTATTATCACAACAGTTTTTGAAGTTTTTTTTCCAAATAAAAGATAGACACCGACTTCTAGAAACACTTTAAGGACTGTAGTCCTATGAAACCTCAAGATAAGTCCTATGAAGTCTCAAGATAACAGAGTGATAAGGCACTGATCAGAAGATTCTTCTGCACTTTCTGATAGGGAGTGTCAGAAAAAAACTTAGCTCTAAAATAGCTTGTAATGCAAATGTACTTTTCCAAGAAAACAAACACTGTTTTCCACCCAAAGTTCAGGGTGTGCAGGTGTCATCAGTAGAAGTCAACTTTTTGTTAACATGCAAACAAAGAACTCAGTAAATATTAGCATCTAATCATGCCGTTTTACAGCAACAAAATTCCTGCTATTATGGTTCCCTTGACAGAGATGCATTATGAGAAAGAAATAAATTTGAGACAAATTATCATCTCCAAAAAACATAATAACAAGAGAGAGGATTGCTTTTGTTCAAATGTATTTTCTGTTCTGGGATGCATGAGTTATTAATCATCACTGCACAAGGAAGTAACTTTTTCCACTCCAAGAAATGAAGACTAAAGTTAAAATAAGGTGGGCCAAGATTTTTTCCTAAACACAGGAATCAAACAGGAAGGTGTCTCCTCTGCCTTAGCACAGTCTTTCTGTATTTAAGCAGGTATAAATGAGATCAGAATATGATAATCTTTCAGATCCCTACTGGGAAAACACTCAAACAGCAAAACACCATTTCCAGACAGTTTCAGTAAGTGCATTGTGTTGGTAATTTAATGACTAATTGCAAAATCTATTATCTTGGAGATGAAAAGATTTTTGAAGATTTAAGATCAAATTTCAAGTTCAAGAAAAACAGGAAACAAAAAAGAACAATAAACTAAATACTGGAAAACACATGCATGACTCAAAGTCCTATAATAGAAACTATGTAACTTCCATATACATTAGTATGATTAAAAACAATTACACAATATGCTCTGTATTGAATGTGAAATAGAAAATTTCAGAGAACTATTGAAAATGAAGAGGACAAAGAAGCATGAACCTTGCTTTGCCAAAACTAAACAGCAAATGACTAGAAGGCCAGAACAGTAATGCTTACCAGGCAAGGCACAACACCTGGACAAAGCTTAGGAGGTCGCTGTCTTTAAAAGCCGACCATTAAAACTGCCAGGTGTATGAAGCACCTGAGGCACTGAAATGTCTAAGGCAACTTATTCAGCATACAGCTAAAGGAAGAGAGGGACAACAACCCAGAAAAATGGGGAGAGCAAACTATTATGTTAGATATGAAGGAGCTTCTAAATATTGTTACAGGGACCTGGCTGAGTGGTCGATGGTTACATAGTGAGATAAAAAAATTACTCTCCCAAGGTAAAATTAGCCTCTGTAGGAAAGGCCAGTTTTGAAGACTCAAGTGGGACAAAACCAATTCATAAATCTTATGATGACTCCTCTCAATGGGCCCTTTTGGGGCAAGAAAAATAGAGTTGAGTAAATTAAGAGTTGTTTTTCAAATAAGCTTCTGGGCCAGAGGCTGGCGTTGGACACGATGATCCTTGTGGGTCCCTTCCAACTCAAGAGATTCTAAGATTCTACATTTCATGCACATTTTGGTAAGTTTTGTGTTATTTTCCTTGTCTTTTATCTCAGTCTCTGAAACAAAAAGAATCTTCAGTTTTCAAAATTGTACTTCAGAGCTTCAAGTGCACAGAAGGCAAAGAAACATGCAAATCCTTGCCTTACCTTGAGTCTTGAGAGTAGTCAGTGAAATGCTGGAAGCTATGAGCTATTAGTTGGCATAGACAGACATAATGTAAACTGACAGCACAAACTCAAAACATTACCAGCCAAGCAAAAATAACTCTGCACACTTGTATGTACAAGAAAATGCAAAGTAACTGCTTTGCAAGGAATGGTAAAATAGTTGCAATGGAGAAAATGATAAACACTTTAAAGGAAAGAAAAGTTATGAGATTAATCTGTTGGTGCCTCCATTTT
The DNA here is from genome assembly GCF_003031625.1 of Empidonax traillii. Taxonomy (NCBI): domain Eukaryota; kingdom Metazoa; phylum Chordata; class Aves; order Passeriformes; family Tyrannidae; genus Empidonax; species Empidonax traillii. Next base: position 508,303 of record NW_020955316.1, read on the forward strand.
CTTCTGATCTTGTTGACCCACTTCTAGCCATGCACACATTTTATGTTCACAGCTTATGTACACAGCTTATCCCCTGTAATATATGACTGCATTAACATCAGTAATGCAAGTGCTTTGGAATGAGAAAATCAAGGTTGATAGCACATCAGTTGGGTAGTACTGATAAGCAAGTGGAGGTTGCATACCGGGCTAATTCAAGAAGATCACAGGGATCTGGCACAAAGGAAGTGTACATCTGATTTTGAATGAAGCAGGACAGGAAGTAGATTCCACAACCACTCTTACTTACATCTCTACCAGACAGAGACAAGTTTCAGGCAGGACCAACATTTACACATACACAGATAATAAAAACAGGAAAGATCTTCTGCACATGCAAATCTTACCTCTATGTAATAGACTCCAGGGCATGACATCAGTCATCCTTGCAGTAAACTCTAATCATTCACGGCTATAATTAGACAAGAAGGCAAAGGTGGGCCAACTACGCTTTTTTAAGAAAAGCAAACCCAATCTCTCAATAGCTGAGATCAACAGGAGCCAGGGTGGGAGGCAGTGGGAAGAGAAGAAATGAGATTGTAGGGTAGAGGACCACTGAGAAATCTGTGTGCAGAAAAAGAGAATGGGGGACCCTCAATACCCCTTACTCCTATGTAGTCACTGACATGTGCTGAAAAGCGTAAGATTCTTTCTGTTTCTTATCTTCTTTCTACCCCAGCCGCTTTGTAACCATCTGATGCCTCCCCCAGCCATAATCCCACCTCCATAGGACCGTACACCTACTATCTTGCTCTCAGAGGCTTCTTGGAAACACCTCCTCCCACAGGCACCCTGGGCGAGGAGGGGACAGGCATCCTCCTCTTATTCTGCACAATAAACAGGAGAAAACCAGAAGGAAAAGAAGAACATACAAAAAGGTGCAAGCTAGTCTAAACAGGAAAAAGGAAACATGGGAAGAATCTGTAGAAGGGAAACTAAAAGAGATGTGAAGTTCAGAGAAGGTTGGCAGAAGAACCAGAAGAGCAATCCATCTCTCCTAAAACTGATGCAGTATCAAGCTCAAATTTTCCTTGCATTACTTTATATTGAATACAAAGAAATTTAGTATATGTCTAATAACCAGCATTCAGCAGATAGTTCAGCCATGTTTTAAAAGCCTCTGTAATTTCCTATCCTTACCAGATTTCCTATCTCTAATGTCAGATATTTACTGAGATCTAGTCCTTTTCCTTGCTATGCTTCTCTATCCATGTATCTATTATGTATAAGAACCTGCATTTTACTAAAATATCTGTATTTACTGTATTTTTTCCAATATCGTCTGTTCTCTTTATCTTATCCTTGTCCTTTTCTAGTCTCATTATGTGAAAGTAGAAACAAAATTAATGTCCACAGACAAACTGAGGTGCAATTCATGAATACAAACTGAGAGAAGGATAAGCAGAAACCCCCTCTGCTGTCATGCATGACATTCATTCCTCTCTTAATTAATGCCTCTTATTCCCTTGGTATTGCTTTGTCCATTGATAATTTCTCAAAACAACTCATTATTTTAGCTAACTGATTATATTCTTTCTTTATAAAAGGAATTTACTATTTGCCATTCTAAGAATTATTTCTACAGCCTCAGTTTAGAGATGTTTTGCTCTTGTTCTTCGTGAAAGGCTTGTATTTTAATCAAGTCACAACATAATTACAGTATTTTACATAAATATCAACATAAAATTTGGATCTTAACTACAAAATTCTCCATTTAGCTAGTTAAGTGCTTCTGTGTTCCCCATTACTTTTGCGTTTGACCGTCTCATGTTGCTTAATGAATTTTCATAGGGCCCAGCTATTTGTGTGGATAGAGAACTGAAGCAAGGATGGAAAATTTGGAGCTTCATCAAAAGAATAAACAGATCCAGATCTGTACCACTGATGGGGAGGTTGGGTTTGTCTGCCCACATGCCCAGCCCAGCACTCCCTCAGCTTCCTTGTACAGGCATCAGCTCTGACACAGCAGTGCAGTCAGACAGGCTCACCACCCAGAATTACAGCTGCTTTTCTCTGGGCATCAGGGCTGTGTACTTCTGCCTGATAAAACCTTTGGTTGCATTAAACACGGATGGGGTTTTGAGCAAACTGACATACTGAAAGGTGTCCCTCCCTGCCCATGGCGAGGGACTGGAGTTAGGTGATCTTTAAGGTCGTCTTCCAGCCCAAGCCATTCTCTGACTCTATGAAAACAGCTTCTAAAATGAGGTCTTGTGAAGTGGTTGTAATTTGACAAGGAGTAATTTTTTTTCCATAGAATTTAATTCAACTTGCAAGATGTGGCATGTAGTAATATTCCTCCTTTAGAACTGTGCAGGGTGCTCTCCTGAGAAGCCTGCCAGCTCATTTTAGATATTGGCAACAAGCTGGACCTTTCTCACAACGCCAGGACGCAGATCAAACAGGAAGAGCAGGCAGCAATAGACTTCCTCTTTGTCATGAACAGGTACTATAAATCCTTAATCAGGTTACTAAACCTCTTTGCACTCTGACATAACCAATTGTGGATTTTGCTATTTATTCTATTGCCAGAAGTGGGAAAGAGGAGCAAGATTAAACTGCAGTGATTTCATTATGTCCTCTCAGGATACCCTAGGACAGTAGTTCTGATTGTGTAGTTTGCATGTCAGCCTTCTGTAATCTCATCCCTACGGGAATGGCAGTGGAAGAGTTTATGCAGCAGCATAGACTGTCAGGAATAGATCAACTGTTATAAAATGGCATTGGTTGGAAGAACAGGGAAATTATAAAAAAGTAATTTAGGGCGAAAGAAAGTTCTTTTAAATAGCTTCATGCTATCAAACTGTGAGGGAGAAAAGATCCTTAAATACTTAAGATGGTCTTCAGCCTGACATTTTTCACCACTCTGGGATTTCCAGATTGTTTGATTAAGGAAAGAATACCTTGGTTATCAGTACCTGGCTCCTCGTCTGGGATCCTGTCTTGGCTAGAAGTAAGACAACATTCCAAGATGTGTTCTCCCTTCCCAAATACAACTAATTTTTGTTAGAAGACTAACATCATCCCCATTTCATCCCTGTTTCAGGATAAAACTGCCCACTTCTAAGTGTTGTTTGGAATTCCGGGAAGCCATCTGTTCAGGAGACATAGGTTTCCCGAAGTACACCAATATATGGCATTTAACTTCATCCCAGACTCATAGACAAGATCACAATAGACAACCAATTTTGGTCCCAGCTGGTGATAGCAGGGGAGAGGTAAGTATACCTTTGAATACTCCAAGATTTTGATAAGTATTAACCTAGCAATAGCATGAAGGGTCATAAAGGGTTTTATTAAAAATACAGGGGAAGTAAAAGAGTTATTAAATTGTGTTGGTTTAAAGTATTCCTGTGATGTTATTTCAGCTCTAACAATAATAATTTTGTTATTTTTTTTTCATACTAGCATGTTTTCATTTACTTGGCAAAACTGATGATAAAAATGTATCAAAATGTCACTGTATCACATGAAAAAGTCAGTACTTACAACAATGGTTCTGTTAAATTATCTCCTCTGGCCTCCTTGGAGGTAAATTGGGATTACTGGGCTCTAATCTTGTCAAAAAGAGCCTTTGCAGAATACCATACGGCTAAAAACATAATGAGCTTTACTAAAGTTCAGCAGAAGGTGTATGTTTGTATGCAGTGACTAAGCATATGCAAGTAGGAGGCAATTACAGATGGCTGGAAATATGCTACTACTGCAAAACACATATGATGTTTTGTATCCCAGAGCAGAAAGCAGAAATGCTCTAAAGTACCAAGCTTGGCTACTAGCTAATACAGTGATGCTGAATTTGTGTTATTTAGGGCCACAGCATTACACACAGCACCTGCAGATCAGCAACGATAGGTTGCTCACTTCTGTCTCTTAAATTGAAAACAAGTTAATGCAATCATGGAGAATACGCAGAGAGAAGAGGAATGTACCAAGTGGAAAACAATATGATACATCCAGCAAAAGCTCCATTAAAAACAAAGGATGAGTAAACTGTGACAGAGTCATGCTTAGTGCATATAGGAAACAAAATCTTTTAACTACATGAGCCAGAGAGGTTAGCCTGCCTTCTCTCCTCCATTTGGGGTTGTCTTATCTACTTTTTTGCTATACTACTGTTCTGAGACTGTTGTGGGCTGCTGCTGATTGTAAAATATTAATTTGAGGTGTATTAATTCTCTTAAATATACTTTACACATATATCTGTGACTTTACCTAAGCAGTCACTGGTACACTGAGACATCAGCCTTCACAATACTTACCAGTTTGCATCTTAAGTGGGGAGGTGTCCTGGAGAGGCTTATCAAGGAATGGCTTTGGAGGTGTCGAGTGCAAACTGTCATTAATGTGAGGTTTCTTGGAGAGGTCAGGGAAATAAACAGGTCACAGTCACTTCCCGCCTACGGGAAGGAACAGAGACCTGGCAGTGGATGACAGGTTTGTATTTGGAAAAGAGATGTTTACCAAATAAACCCAAACAAAAAACTTCAAAACCAAACCACAAACCACTCCCTATTCCACTCATTTAGGTTTCAAACCGAAGAACGATCCTACTGATGTCTACCAGCTGACCTGAGGTGGGCTGATTGGAAAGAGACACATTGATTTTAAGAGAAAACAAGTCTATAAAAGGATAGAATGCATGACTAGGACCCATGCTACTGATCCCATCAGCTTTGCACTAGCGGGGAGAAAAGACAGGCAACCAGGCATTTTATATAGATATAAAAATATATTTATATTAAACATAATAATAATATATAACAAATCATATTGTATATTACAGTACATTATACGTAATTATGTTTTATATAAATTATATGTATAATTTATATAAATTAGAGCTAGTCATTACTTTCTTTTTTTTTTTTTTTTGCCCTCTAATGTCTGTTCAGCAACCTTATTTCAGGGTCAGCAGGGCATAGAATTCTGCCTTTAAGCCTTGAAATTGCATCAATGAGTGCAATTGCATTTTGAAAGACTGGAAAAAAGAAAAGTAGCAAAGATTTCCTGGTTGAATACAGGAGGTAATTTGGCCAGAATTTGCATGTGCAGCAAAGCTCTAAGAAATAAGTCAAACTGAGGCCTCTTTTGCCTAAGAGCATTCATACTTCCTCTGTTAGGAAGCTAAGTCCCGTATACAATGATGCAAAATAAGCTCATCTAGAGGACAGAAATGAGAATTCATTTTTTCACTCTAAATTGTTCGCTGACATCTTGACAGGAGACCTAGACTGACTGTCCTTGTAGGCAGTGTGAATGGTCCTAAGAATGCGCTAGAGATGTTTAGTCCTTTCTGGTGGAACTGGTCATTGACAACATCTCAACTTGACCTCGATCCTTGATCACAAGGTAACAAAGGTGTAATTTGAACAAGTTCTGCTCTTGCCCTTCCGGGTCTACCATGTGCATTGCCTCTTCCTTCTCCAGTGAGCCTCATATATTTGCTTCCTCAGAGTTTCCATCTTCAGACTGTCTATCAGGAAAGGTTGCTGTTAAGTTAACAGCACACCTTTTAACACCCTTTCAAAGGGACTCAGAGAGAAAATCCTCACCAGCATAAGTACCCAGCAATTCTAACTCCCTCTTCCATGCTTAAGAAAACAGAGCTCTTATTGAAGCAGTATTTCAAATTTTCTGGATTTTGCAGTACTGTCAATCATGAAGACCTGTACTCCACCGTGAAGTAAAATGTGGTGGTTTGATGTGCACAACCCCTGCTGGCCTCTTGGAGAATGACTGTAGGTGGGGTGGACCTCAGCCATTGCAGTGGGTGGAATGAATTGAAAGGCAGAGTCACTCCAGGGAGGGCCAGAAGTGCTTTTTCACTAGCTCCAGCACCCAAAACTGGGCATTTTTAATGTTGGTAAAAAATAGCACCAGAACAACATGTGGAAGTGTATTTATATTAAGAAGCTGATGGGCCCTTTTTTTTTTTTTATTATTATTACTTTTCAGATACATGATAACTAACCGATTGACACCTGTAAGAACAAATCTTACTGCAAAGAGGAAAAGTCAATGACGCTAATTAGCAGCAAAGTAGTTTAATTGAATAAAAATGCTAGGAGAATCTGCTAGAAGAATACACTTACGCTTGAAGGCAGAATCACAGTCTTTAAATTCTAAGCCAATTAATGTATTAACAAAGAAAGAACCATCATGGAAGTTGTGATAAAATTGATTGATTTTTTTCCAGAAAAGCAACTAAGATTACAAAGTTAGTAAGACTTAAGAAACAGAAATTAGGCTACAGAAAGCTTCCAGTGGGGTTGAAAAGAAAACTTATCTATCAAGAGGTTGTTTTCCATTAACTAACAAAAAAATTCTGTCATGTTCTATCAAGTAGTAGAGATATTTTTAGACTACATAACTTATTAGTTTTATAAGCTCCAATGCTATTTTTGTAAATAATATATCAATATCTGTGTTCCTAATTATAGTTCAAGAATGAAAAACATGGTTTTTTTCTGTTTTGTAAAACATACTCATTTTTTGATAAAGCATGTTTATCAACCTGATAGCAATCTTGACAGTAGAACCAAGTTTATGAGTACACTCTGAATCACTATAAAATTCTTATTTATTGCTTTTCAAAAGTATCTCAATTACTTAGCTTTTTTTTTCCCCACTATCATCTAGTTTACTCAACCTAAAACATTAACTATGACAGCATTATGAAAGGATTAAGATGTCATCTGATTCCTGTATGCCTCAGATACAATGTTCTGTGAGTTGCTGCAAGGATACTTTTCAGCCAAAAAAATACATCTGTTCACATGACCACAACAAAATATAGGGGAAATTATATTCCTTATTCAACTGCAGGACTCTGTTCTTCTGACACAAGGAAAGATGTGAAGAACTACATTGTGCTTTGAGTTTGCTTTTTTAAACTGAATTAATAAACTAAAAATACATATTATATAAATATTGTACATAAATACATAATAAATTCCAACAGTTTCAAAATACTGCTTTTCTGACTCTTGACTTACAATTTTGATACACATCCAAAACGTCTTTTAAGAAAACAGAAGTTTTTTTAAAAGTACAGTGCTTGGGCCTTTACTGAAAATGGGAAACTGAATGTGATCTAAAACTGTACTTAAACCATAGCCATTTAACAAAAGGGAAAACATATCTATGGATAGAGAGAAAACACATCACTACAACTGTCCTTCATGTCCTACATGCTTCAGACCAAACTTACTTAGAATACTGTCACTAAACATAAAACAAAATAATGCAAAAGGGCTTTAAAGATTTGGCCAGCAAGATAAGTACTCTTGGGAACTTTGCTATTTTCAAACACTTTTTTCTGATTATGCTAGTATAAGAATTATATCATGCTGGCAACAGATTAACAGGAAAGAAAGAGATGGGAAGTTACTCCTGCTTACTCCCTGCTCTGCTTACTTGAAATTTGCTACCAAAACCAGCTTTTAGAGATGCTTCTTAGTACAAAATTATTTATTTTACAAGCTCAGCAAACTATCTTGGTGCTTATGTAACAATCAGTCACACAATCTGAAGTGTTTCCCTAAAGCAGCACATTGCCTAATAGGTGAATTGCTATTATAAAAAATGTTGTGTTTTTTTTTTTTTTCGTTCCATCCAAATTTACTGAACACAGTGAGGGAAAAACTGAACACATCAACACAGTGCTTACCTAATTTTTAGTCACAAAACACTGCATTTTAATAGGTGAAGGAAAAAAATTATTGCCTTGTTTAGGTTTTTTATAGGACAAGAGAGGTTGGAAGCAGCTCCTGGAGGTCATCCGGTGCAATCCCCATTGCTCATGCAGGGCCACCTGGAGCCAGTTGCCCAAGACCATGTCTTTTGAGCTTTTGATTATCTCCAAAGATGGAAACTCTACCACCAACCTGGGCAACCTGTGCCAGTGCACAGTCATCCTTAGAGTAGAAAAAAGTGCTTCCTGATGATCAGAGGGAACCTCCTGTGTTTCAGTTTGTGCCCATTGCCCCTGGTTCTGGCACTGAACACCACTGAAAAGAGCCCGGATCTGTCCTCTATGAACCTCCCTTCAGGTATTTATAGGCACTGGTGAGATCCCTCCAAGTGTTTTCTTCTCCCAGCTGAACAGTCCCAGCTCTCTCAGACTTTCCACACAGGAGAGATGTTCCAGTCCCTTCGTGATCCTTGTTGTACTCCATTGGACTCCATCCCGTATGTCCATGACTCTCTTGTACTAAGGAGCTGACTGGCTGTGTCTTTCTCCTTAAGATTGCTTACAGAATATATAAATACAATACACAACATGGCTGTAAGAGTATACAAATGAAAACACTTTTCCCTTCTACTACAATTACATCTTTTTGAATCCAAGCCTCGACTTTTTAAATGTTGATGAGAACTCTCACTATAAAGTCGTAAGATTTCAAATACATCTACTAGCAGAATCAGACAGGGAAAAATCTGAATTAAAAGTACATCAGACTCAAAGAAAGCAAAACACTAAGTCTTAAGCCTTATTGTTCCAAGTCAAAAGTATAATCTTCTCACCTTTGTATTGTTATCTATACTATGAAGAAATCAGTTACATTTAATAATTGTTTCTAAGGTACAGATGAAAAGTCAGCCAACTAACAATACAGATTTATTACAGATCTATGGTGACTGAATAAAACTTTAACTTATTCATAGCAACTCCTTCAAAGGGAAAAGATAGTCAGTCTCCATACTATCTGGGGAGTCCTGGAGTCTACTTTGAATTCTACCATTGTGTTTTGTGTGGCAGCATTTAAACTGCATTGTTCTATGGATCAGCCTCCTGACTTGTAAACCGGGGGTTTTTCTTTTTTAAGCTAAAGCAATCAGAGAAAACACAGTACAGTTCCAATTTTTCTTTCTATATTTACTATATTACATGTGCTTAATACCACTATGGGGGTTGGAAGCAGATGAACTTTAAGGTCCCTTCCAACCCAGATCATCCTAAGCCAAATTTTCCAAAATAAATTTCCAAAGTACAATATTTCAGTATTTAGGATATTCTCATTTTAGCATCAGTGTTCTATCTGAACAGGAACAGCTATCCACTGTAGGTGCTGGCTGGTGCATGGAAAGCACACACAACCATATTCTGTGGGGTTTAAGCAGCATCTAGTGGCTAGCCTTATGTAGGCAGCCATCCTATTTAGCTCTATTTTTCTCTTACTATATTTAGCATTCAGGAAGGAAAGAGGTGCATTCCATCCATCCGTTTCGGTAAACATGATCCAAAGGCGTTTGCTTTTAAAAAACCTTTACATATCACTATTTTTAAGGCAAAATAAGAGGAAAAAAGCACTGTAGACTACTAATTACACCCTAAAAACTGGATCATATTTATCACAGGAGAAAGACTGAACTATCTTCAACCAAAGAATGCAGAAATGAAGTTTCAAATTCATCTTGCACAGCAATTTGGGTTTTATGCAAAATAGCATCATGCCATTCCAGCAAGAGGAGTGCTCACTCCACTCTTGCGGATATTATAAGACAGTTGGAGGTTGTCTTGAACACAGTGATAATGAAATCTACCTCAGCGATGGAGAAGGTCATAGAGCCGATCATTCTGTGTCCTATCAGATAGCACATGCTGGACAACCAGGGGATCAGGCCCAGCCAGCAGGGGTTTACGAAAGGTAGGTCCTACTTGACCAACCTGATCTCCTCCTACGACAAGGTGACCCACTTTGTAGATGAGGGAAAAGCTGTGGATGTAGTCTACCTGGATTTAAGTAAAGCCTTTGACACTTTTCCACAGCATTCACCTGGAAAAATTAGCTGCTCATGGTGTGAATGGTGCACAAATCCAGAGAGTCAGAGAGTCAAGTCCAGAGAGAGGTGGTGAAGAGTTACATCCAGTTGGCAGCTGTTCATGGGGGCTGTTCCCCAGGGCTCAGTATTGGGGCCAGTTTCATTTAATATCTTTATCCATGATCTAGGAGAGGGGTTCGAAGGCACCCTCAGTCAGTTTGCAGACGACAGCAATTTGGGTGGGAGTGTTTATCTGCTGGAGAGCAGGAAGGCTGGATTGATGGGCTGAGGCCAATTGTATGAGGTTCAACAAGGCAAAGTACCATGAACATGAGCCAGCAGTGTGCCCAGGTGGTCAAAAAGGCCAATGGCATCCTGGCCTGTATCAGCAATAGTGTGGCCAACAGGACCAGGGCAGTGATTGTCCTTCTGTACTTGCCACTGGAAAGGCCCTTCCTCAAATCCTTGTATCCCGTTTTGGAGCCCTCACTCCAAGAAAGACACTGAGATGCTGTAAGACGGAAGGGCAACAATAAAGCAAAACACACTTGTTGATTAAATAAGGGAAAACACCTTAAGGTTTTCAGGACTCAGCTCAAAATAAATTGCTCTAAGATACTGAAAAAGTGGGAGGGGCTTACACCTGGAGGTAAAAATCAACTTGGCCTGCAAATTCTATTATCTGTTGAAGTCACATTTAATTAAATGGTTTGTTCTGTTCATTTCTCAAATTTGGACTCTAGTATAATTAAAAAAAACAAACCAAAGCAAAACAAAAGACTCCCTTAAGCAATGCTGCATTTCACACACATGAAAAATAAGTACCTTTAAAAAAACCCAACTGTGTGATTCAGTACATCACGTAACAAGTAACATGGTATCCCAGAGGTTTCCCATTAGCCCTGACATCTCCATTGCCCTTCTCTCCCAAGGAGCACCACAAATATCTCCTCCTTTCACCTCTAAAATCCCCTTGTCTAACACCCCTTACTACATCTGTGAGATTCAACAGAAGTAATTTCATCTATCAGTAGCTCTTCCATGAGGAAAGCTAAAGCAATTGCACTTAACATATGAGAAAATGTATCTTCTATTGCAGCACCAATGTTTTAGTAACTCATCTGAAGGAATAAAACCGAAATGAACGGCCTTCACTCCATTTCAGAAAGTTAAGGATTATGGTTTTCAATCATAAACATCACTGTTTTCAAAAAAAAATTCAGTAGCTTTTTAAGCTACTGAAGACCATCAAGAACTGCCTGAATGCCTACACACAAGTTAATAAATTTGAATTTTCTTTAAGGAAATTTGTTTCAAGTGATGCAAACCTCTTCTCAGGATTCAATCACTTACATGGCCAGTTATACACATTTGCATGTGTCATATGGAAGCCGTGCCTAAACTAGGTACCACACAGGGTTTTAAAATGCACTCAGCTTTAGAAATAAGTGGTGTCAAAGTTGCTGTTGCAAGTTTGCATTAAAATGAGGCTAAGAACAATTCAATATTAGACTAGCATGTTGTTCATTACTATAGCTAATATAAAGTAACAGTTTCAAGATGCTTTGAAACAAAAATTCCCCCTTTCTAGACCAAACAGATACAGAATCTTACTCCCTTATTGGTTTGGGGTAAGGGGATTTTTTTCTTTTGTTTGGGTTTTGTTTGTTTGTTTTATTTTGAACTTTAATTCCTGAATGAGAAGTATTCTTCTGGCTTGAGGAAAGACAAAGATTGATTGCTGAGGAAAATTTAAAATGAGACCTATAAATTGCAGCACAATTTGTGCTGCACTAGAAACCACCATCACTGACAGCCAGCGGGGTGTTGCTGCGGGCACCTAAATCCTCTTGACACAAGAAACAGAACACAAAAAGAAATTATAAATGTTGCTTCAAATCTCAGAATCACTCAAGTCATACAACCAATGTAAAGGAAGAACAACTTGACAGTTAACAGAGTAAGACAGAAATTCAGGTACTTCTAAACACAAATGTGGATGCTAATCAGTATGTAAAAAGCTTGTTGAAGGCTTTAATAAATGTCACTACATTTCAGTTAAACCTTCAGATTTTTTCTTCTTCTCTATAAAAAAATATTTCTATGTATGATAATCCTATTGTAGAAAACAAAAATATTTTCATGAGACAAAGTAATCTGAAGCCCTAATTTGTTACAATCTGTAAACAGTCCAAGGTGTCTAATCTTCACAGACATCTAAGTATTAAATTCTGCCCCTTTTTTGGCCGCAGACTTTTAGTGAGTGACATAGCATGAAAGATTAACACAAAATATGGATTTATGAATAATTTTAAAAGGAGAGATCAATGTTTTGACAAGATTTTATTGTGAAACATTGGATTTAGAAAAGGTACAAAATGTCAATGGTCAGATGTGTGCCAGTACAGTATTTCAATAGTCTATACATGTGGACAGCTGAATAGCTTCACTGCAGAACAAGTATTTAGACATACTATCTAAAAAGGGGTTGCAATATTCACAGGCTTAAAATACATAAATAACTCGAGCCAAAATGGCCATTACTGGTCAATGCTAATCAACATCTGGAAACAGGCTAAAAAGCACAATACAGTACAACAATCTCCTTGCAGATCCACGTTTAAAGAACATCTGTTTATTATGTCAATAATCTACAGCTCCAGGACATGATTCTCAGGATCAGGATTCAGTTGGCTAGTTAACAACTTTAAAAAATCAGTGTTAAAAATCAGATTATGGAAGAAAACCCACAGGTATTTAATTAGAACTAAACACTGTGAAGTCCCTAAAAATTTTTCTGACTGAGATTTATAAAATCAATTACTTCTAATACAGAACTTCAGATAGTTTATTTAAAATGTCCTGACTGTACCTTGAATTGATATCATTAAGTAAACTTAAACATTTCATTTTGCTAAGCATTTTTGTATTTTAAAACCAATTTCATCGAACCTGAGTCACCACTCAAACTGAAAAAAAATGACCCAAATACTAATTCTGAATTAATAAAAGTCACAAATTTGTATATTAAAAAAATTATTAACAACCCCAAAGGATAGTAGTATTCTCTACCCTTGTTCAGTAAGTTTAAAGAAGAGCATTTATAAACATACAAAGTTGATTTTGGGGTATAAAAATACACATATAGCATATGAAACATGGTAGCTTGAGTTTTTCATATTTTTCAGTAGTCTGTCACTGCTGGAACTCACTTGAGCAATTGAAAAGGTGCTCATAGTTCAGTACCTGGGTGAAAAGCCAAAGGACTACAGATTTTAGTTCTTTAATTAAAAATATGTAGCTGCTTTTACACAATTAAGCCTACTGTAGTAATATCAGCAGCTACCTTGTTACCAACCAGTACTCAGAGCTGACCTAAACCTTCATCCACGTAAATCTACTTTCCTTTATGCTGATTCATAACTTACTTTCCTGAACAGAGACCTTGGGGTATACTAAATCAGTGTTTAATAGAAATTTCTGAATATGACTAATGTCCACTGGGAGCAGAGCTAAATTTAAACTGATATAATTTAGAATCAAAATCTACCCAAAACATTAAAACAACCCACCCTTTGACACTACATCCACTCAATTAATTTAAAGGCCATTGGTTTTGGCTACTCTTTTCTCGCTGTGTATCTTTACTGAGAGATGTGAGTCTTGCAATTTATTAAGAAGAATCACCATAAGTTACAACTAAGTACATTAACTCAGACAATGAGAAATGAACGCTTTTAAAACTTTGAGTGTGTATCACTAGTTAAGGATGTAACATTGGGAGTGCAATGCCTGCTGTGGAATTAAAATTGGTGCTGTGCCAAATGGGGAAAATTTATAAACAAACCACCAAATTCTAGTGTGGAAAAAAAAAATTTTTGTTTTTTTGTGCAGGAAATGTTCGGCATGAGCAGCACTAACAAAATTCTACACCTCACAGACACAAGCTACGACAGTTATCTAAAGCCAAGTTCACTGTCCATCAATTAGCTAGCTAGCTCTTAATGCTGCTTTGAGCACTGCACTAGCCACTTTGATCTTTGTTTCAGATTCCTCTGTACACACATTTATATTTACATAAAACATTTATTAAACATGATTTTAAAACATAAAAACCTTATGTACAAAATACCAACATTCCTATAAATAAACAGTTGGAGAAAGGCACTTGCAAGAAAAATCTACAGTAAATCTTACAAAAACCACACTGCCTCTGTTACTGTACAATAGATAATCTTTCGGTCAATCCCTATCACAAGAATGTAAAACACTAATTACTTGTTATAACTAAGAATATAACCATTACAGTCATATTTACACATACATATATGCCTCTTCTGAGTTTGAGAGCACCATGATTTCCATTCTAAATTCATATTTTGATACAAAGTAAAAGAACAGTTGATAGAAACCAGTGTTCAGTGTCACTGCAGATTCATAAATGTTTGGCTGACATCAGTGTAGTTTAAAAGACTCAGTTGCTACTTTGTAAAAAGTACACCTAGTTTGTTATTGCATGTTGTCCTTTTAGAGAGAGCACTGCAATGTTCTCTATGCAATTGTTTAATACTATTGCTGGCAGAAAGTTTCCAATATCAAAAAAATAAAAACATTCTTCAATCCAGTTGAAGTATTTCATCTGAACAGTAACTAAAAAAAGCTGCATATTAATTATAAAAACATGTAGGAAACATGCCAACTAATCTGGTGTGCAAAAATATTTTTCCACTACACAGGATTTTAAGGGCTTCACAGAATTACTCAAATGAACACTGAGTAGCAAACCCCACAAAAAACCAGTTCCTCAAGGAGATGTGAGGATACTTCCACTTTTATCAAACTTTTTACCCTTTGACAGTGCTGCAACCTGTTTGAGCAGTTCTCTGTTTTTGGCCTGTAATACAGACAAAAAAAAAA